>NC_088217.1:75763818-76093818 GCF_036934945.1 Oncorhynchus masou masou | reverse complement strand
CAGTGGGGTTCGTCTTCCTCTAGAGTATCAACCCTGCTGTTGAGAGATGACTCATACTGCATCTGGGGATGGTGTGTGTGAGTGTGAGTGTGTGTGTGTGTGTGTGTGAGAGAGAGAGAGAGAGAGATTGTGTGTGAGGGTGTTTGTACTGTGATGTGCCTGTGCCAGCAGATTCCTGCACCGTAGCCTGAACACTGACCCTAGCCAATCTGTCTGTCTCTCTCTCCTCTCTCTCTCCCCCCTCTCTCTAACTCTTCCCCCTCCAACCCCTCTCTCTCTCTCTTCCCCCTCTCTCTCCGCTCACTCTCCCCCCCTCTCTCCCTCCCCTCTCTCTCTTCCCTCTCTCTCTCTCTCTCCCCCTCTCTCTCTTCCCTCTCTCTCTCCCCTCTCTCTCTTCCCCCTCTCCCCCCTCTCCCCCTCTCTCTCACCCCCCTCTCTCTTCCCTCCTCTCTCTCTCTTCCTTCCTCTCTTTCTCTCCACCCCTCTCTCTCTCCTCTCCTCCCTCTCTCTCTCCCTCCCCTCCTCTATCTCTCCCCTCCTCTCTCTCTCCCCCTCCCTCTTTCTCTTCCCTCTCTCTCTCCCCTCCCCCCCCCCTCTCTCCCCTCTCTCTCTACCCTCCTCTCTCTCTCTTCCCCCTGGTTCCAATGAGTTTTATTTCCCAGGGATCTAAACCATAGTAACAAACCATTGCAAACACTGCCACCCTTTGGCTATTTGTGGAACTACACATTATGTTATATCAGTTCATCCAGTATGTCTAACCTCTCTCTCTCCCTCATCCCTCTTCTCTCTCCTCTTTTAGGAAATTCTACTACATAACCCTCTTAAGGGACCCAGTGTCTCGGTACCTCAGCGAATGGAGACACGTCCAGAGGGGCGCGACGTGGAAGACCTCATTACACATGTGTGACGGACGAACCCCTACGCCGGAGGAACTACCAGCCTGCTACGAGGGTTCTGATTGGTCAGGATGTACCTTGCAGCAGTTCATGGACTGTCCTTATAACCTGGCCAATAACAGACAGGTGAGAGACTAATAAATGGACACACACAGACACACATTTGGATAGAATAGACTAATTGTATGGTCCACACAATGTTGAAATGTACTAACCTCCCCTTACCTTTTCCTATAGGTTCGTATGCTAGCGGACCTGAGCCTGGTAGGCTGCTACAACATGTCTACAGTCCCAGAGCAGAGGCGTTCTCAGCTGTTATTAGACTCCGCTAAGAAGAACCTGAGGGACATGGCCTTCTTCGGGCTGACAGAGTACCAGAGGAAAACCCAGTTCCTGTTTGAACGTACCTTCAGACTGAGGTTCATACGACCCTTTATGCAATACAACAGCACCAGAGCGGCCGGAGTGGATTTGGACAACACTACGGTGTGTGTGTGTGTGTGTGTGTGTGTGTGTGTGTGTGTGTGTGTGTGTGTGTGTGTGTGTGTGTGTGTGTGTGTGTGTGTGTGTGTGTGTGTTGTGTGTGTTGCCATTTGGAACATGTTATCACACCAGGATACTGTGCTGTTTTCAGAGTTTTCCACCATATATCGACTGTACTTGGTTGTTAAATTGTTGAACCAAGTTGAACAGACAATTCCCCACCACCCACAGATGTTTGCATCAGGACTGTCAGCTGACACCCTCCCTCCCTCTCTGTACTCCAGGTGCAGCGCATCGAGGAGCTGAATGAGCTGGACATGAGGCTGTATGATTACGCCAGAGACCTGTTCCAGCAGAGATACCAGTACACCAGGCAGCAGGAACGACGGCTGCAACGACTCAGGACCCACAACCACAACGGTCAGGGGCTAGGGGTCGAGGGTCAAGGCCTGGGAGTGGGCCTGTGGCCTTCTAGATCCAAACTAACCCTTGGACCAGGAGAGGGAGATGTGGAGGACCCAGAAGAGGGGGGGAGAACAGAGGAGGTGGGAGGGAGGTTACCGACAGAAGACTATATGAACCAGATAATTAAGCGTTGGTAACACACTCATCGGAGGTTAGAGGTCAGGGGTGAAAGTGTATAGGGTAGTTATAGAGACTGAAGTAGAGGAATGGATTGAATGTCGCTGATAACCGACTTTCATCGCTCCGTCTCTCTTGCTCTCCCTTGCCTCCTCTCTCCCTCTTTCTCTCTCTGGTACCCCATGCAAAGTATGCGGTGAAAAAAACTATAGTGGTGAAACTCCCAGAAATCCCTTGAAAAGGACCTCTTTACTTCCTGGATGTATAGCTCCAATCAGAGAGCAGAGCTTTGAACTATTGGACAGAAAGTTTTCCTTTGGCTGAGCTGAACCAAGAAAATGAAAATGTAACATTTACAGAAAAAAGTCTACGTAAAGCAAGAGTTGGACTATGTATAAAAGCTTTTTGCTTGGACATCAGACACCATTTCAGACATGGAAATTGGGGCGGCAGGGTCACCTAATGGTTAGAGTGTGTTGGACTTGTAACCAATTGGTTGCAAGATCGAATCCCTGAGCTGACAAGGTAAAATTCTGTCGTTCTGCCCCTGAACAAGGCAGCTAACCAACTGTTCCTAGGCCATCATTGAAAATAACAATTTGTTCTTAACTGACTTGCCTAGTTAAATAAATGAACATGTGTCTTAATGGCGCAATTCTCATTTTAGAACTACTATGTTTATTATTATATCGTTTTTATGTGTTTTTTCTAAAGCAGCATTGTGATGACACTGAGACCAATGTTACTGCCTAAAGAAAGTGATTCTTTTATTTGTATGTTTTTTAAAGGAAATGTAACCGATAAATGGACGTACCATGGACCACAGCCATTATTTAAAAATGATGGGGACGTTATGCATATATGTGTGTAGACAACTGGGTAGCAATCCATCCAAATGACATCCTATTCCCTTTGTGGGGCACTACTTCCATTCCAACACCCTATTATTCCTTATGTAGTGTGCTACTTCTGGCGCCCTATTCCCTATATAGTGCACTACTTTTCATCAGATCCCTATGTGGCCCTATAAGGAATAGGGTGTGGTTTGAGACGTGGCCATGGATGTGATGAATGTTAGAGCTGATCTGATGCAGTGTAAATGGAACTGAGCCCAACCCTACTTCTGATTGGTAGTTAGTGCCTCTCAGGACAGGCATGATGACCATTAGACCTACCTGATATTTCAGGCTCACACCACTTGTTTTGACTACTTTTCCACTGTGTTTCTGTGTGTGTCTCTCTGTGTGCACATACACATGTAAATAGTGTAAATAGTGTGTATGCGTTTGTAAATATCCTGTGTGGTTGTGTGTGAGATAGAGCGAATTGCAGTAGCTTTGCTGTGTGATTGACTTGCTATATGACCAATCTCTTACCATAGTGTTAGACGCCTGAAGGGGAACCCTTTTCATGTATTGTTAACATGGAGGGAGAGACACACTCACACAGAGACGAATGCTTGAGGTTTCCCTTAACCAGAGGATATCTGACTCTGTGTCACTCCCTCTCCCATGTCCAAAATAACACACACACACACACCATTATGTCAACTACAGCACTACTCAGCGATGGTAACACTTTTGGAGTCCCTCAAACTCAAATTATACCAGGCCATACTGCTATAAACTTTCTTTACAATCTTATCGCTTACACTAGTGTCTTAAATATTTCCGTTGAATGAAATTGAATATTTTCCATCACAAACGTTTACTTCCTGTGTGTCTCAACTAGTTTTTTGAATGTTCTGCCGATGGTGTCCCGTTCCCACTATCAGCGTCATTCAGGAAATGATCTTATGATTGCAATAACGGATCATCAAACCACTAATTAAAATATTCAATTTTTGAAAAACTGCCCCTTGTTTTTGTGTTATTTCCAACATTGGTTCACTCATATACTGTATATGTTATACTTTCTCTCTCTAGTTCTTTTTCCCATTCTCTCACACACACACAGTACAACTGCAGAACCTCACAAAACAGCCGGTTCCCTCTTAATGACAGCCTTGGTCCTGTCAACACTGATCTACTGTCTAATTCAATCGACACACAAGTGAACACACACCTCCATCCAAGGCCAGCCGGAACAGCCTGTGGCTTGAGTGGAGGGGAGTAAATTATACTTCATGTCCTTGGTGGATTGAGGAGAGGAGGAGGAAGAGTGGGTGGGGTAGAGGGAGCCAGGATGAGGCAGAGTGGGTGGGGTAGAGGGAGCCAGGATGAGGCAGAGTGGGTGGGGTAGAGGGAGCCAGGATGAGGCAGAGTGGGTGGGGTAGAGGGAGCCAGGATGAGGCAGAGTGGGTGGGGTAGAGGGAGCCAGGATGAGGCAGAGTGGGTGGGGTAGAGGGAGCCAGGATGAGGCAGAGTGGGTGGGGTAGAGGGAACCGGGATGAGGCAGAGTGGGTGGGGTAGAGGGAGCCAGGATGAGGCAGAGTGGGTGGGGTAGAGGGAGCCAGGATGAGGCAGAGTGGGTGGGGTAGAGGGAGCCAGGATGAGGCAGAGTGGGTAAGGATCAAGAAGAGTCAGGTCGTTAGAGGTGAGGTGTAAATAACAACACTTGATGCCCTTCATGGAGCAAGGAGAGGAGAGGAGAGGAGGGGAGGGGAGGGGAGGGGAGGGGAGAGGAGAGGACGGGAGAGGAGAGGAGAGGAGAGGAGAGGAGGGAGGGAGGGAGAGGAGAGGAGAGGGAGAGGAGAGGAGAGGAGAGGAGAGAGAGAGGAGAGGAGAGGAGAGGAGAGGAGAGGAGAGGGAGAGGGAGGAGGAGAGGAGAGGAGAGGAGAGGAGAGGGGGGGGGAGAGGGGGAGGGGAGGGAGAGGAGAGGGAGAGGAGAGGAGAGGAGAGAGGAGAGGGAGAGGGAGAGGAGGGGAGAGGAGAGGAGAGGAGAGGAGGGGAGGGGAGAGGGAGAGGACGGGAGAGGAGAGGAGAGGAGAGGAGAGGAGAGGAGAGGATGGGAGAGGATGGGAGAGGAGGGGAGAGGAGAGGAGAGGAGAGGAGGGGAGAGGAGAGGAGGGGAGAGGAGAGGAGGGGAGAGGGAGAGGAGGGAGGGGAGGAGGGAGGGGAGAGGGAGAGGAGAGGAGAGGAGAGGGAGAGGAGGAGGGAGAGGAGAGGAGAGGAGAGGGAGAGGAGAGGAGAGGAGAGGAGAGGAGAGGAGAGGAGAGGAGAGGAGAGGAGAGGAGAGGAGAGGGAGCCAGTTATAAGGACAGGAGAGGGAACCAGTTATAAGGACAGGAGAGGGAACCAGTTATAAGGACAGGAGAGGGAGCCAGTTATAACTTATAACTGCTCTTCCCTGGTTCCCTCTCCTGTCCTTATAACTGCTCTGCCCTGGTTCCCTCTCCTGTCCTTATAACTGCTCTTCCCTGGTTCCCTCTCCTGTCCTTATAACTGCTCTTCCCTGGTTCCCTCTCCTGTCCTCATGACTGCTCTTCCCTGGTTCCCTCTACTGTCCTTATAACTGCTCTGCTCTGGTTCCCTCTCCTGTCCTTATAACTGCTCTTCCCTGGTTCCCTCTCCTGTCCTTATAACTGCTCTGCCCTGGTTCCCTCTCCTGTCCTTATAACTGGTCTGCCCTGGTTCCCTCTCCTGTCCTTATAACTGCTCTTCCCTGGTTCCCTCTCCTGTCCTTATAACTGCTCTGCCCTGGTTCCCTCTCCTGTCCTTATAACTGGTCTGCCCTGGTTCCCTCTCCTGTCCTTATAACTGCTCTTCCCTGGTTCCCTCTCCTGTCCTTATAACTGCTCTTCCCTGGTTCCCTCTCCTGTCCTTATAACTGCTCTTCCCTGGTTCCCTCTCCTGTCCTTATAACTGCTCTTCCCTGGTTCCCTCTCCTGTCCTTATAACTGCTCTGCCCTGGTTCCCTCTCCTGTCCTTATAACTGCTCTTCCCTGGTTCCCTCTCCTGTCCTTATGACTGCTCTGACCTGGTTCCCTCTCCTGTCCTTATAACTGCTCTTCCCTGGTTCCCTCTCCTGTCCTTATAACTGCTCTTCCCTGGTTCCCTCTCCTGTCCTTATAACTGCTCTTCCCTGGTTCCCTCTCCTGTCCTTATAACTGATCTTCCCTGGTTCCCTCTCCTCTCCTTATAACTTCTCTTCCACGGTTCCCTCTCCTGTCCTTATAACTGCTCTGACCTGGTTCCCTCTACTGTCCTTATAACTTCTCTTCCACGGTTCCCTCTCCTGTCCTTATAACTGCTCTGACCTGGTTCCCTCTACTGTCCTTATAACTTCTCTTCCACGGTTCCCTCTCCTGTCCTTATAACTGCTCTGCCTTGGTTCCCTCTCCTGTCCTTATAACTGTCTCCCTCTCCTGTCCTTATAACTGCTCTGCCCTGGCTCTCTCTCCTGTCCTTATAACTGCTCTGCTCTGCCCTGGCTCCCTCTCCTGTCCTTATAACTGCTCTGCCCTGGCTCCCTCTCCTGTCCTTATAACTGGCTCCCTCTCCTGTCCTTATAACTGCTCTTCCCGGGTCCCTCTCCTGTCCTTATAACTGCACTTCCCTGGTTCCCTCTCCTGTCCTTATAACTGCTCTTCCCTGGTTCCCTCTCCTGTCCTTATAACTGCTCTTCCCTGGTTCCCTCTCCTGTCCTTATAACTGCTCTTCCCTGGTTCCCTCTCCTGTCCTTATAACTGTTCTTCCCTGGTTCCCTCTCCTGTTCTTATAACTGCTCTGACCTGGTTCCCTCTCCTGTCCTTATAACTGCTCTTCCCTGGTTCCCTCTCCTGTCCTTATAACTGTTCTTCCCTGGTTCCCTCTCCTGTTCTTATAACTGCTCTGACCTGGTTCCCTCTCCTGTCCTTATAACTGCTCTTCCCTGGTTCCCTCTCCTGTCCTTATAACTGCTCTTCCCTGGTTCCCTCTACTGTCCTTATAACTTCTCTTCCACGGTTCCCTCTCCTGTCCTTATAACTGCTCTGACCTGGTTCCCTCTACTGTCCTTATAACTTCTCTTCCATGGTTCCCTCTCCTGTCCTTATAACTGCTCTGACCTGGTTCCCTCTACTGTCCTTATAACTGTTCTGACCTGGCTCCCTCTCCTGTCCTTATAACTGCTCTGCCTTGGTTCCCTCTCCTGTCCTTATAACTGTCTCCCTCTCCTGTCCTTATAACTGCTCTGCCCTGGCTCCCTCTCCTGTCCTTATAACTGCTCTGCCCTGGCTCCCTCTCCTGTCCTTATAACTGCTCTGCCCTGGTTCCCTCTCCTGTCCTTATAACTGCTCTGCCCTGGCTCCCTCTCCTGTCCTTATAACTGGCTCCCTCTCCTGTCCTTATAACTTGCTCCCTCTCCTGTCCTTATAACTGGCTCCCTCTCCTGTCCTGTCCTTATAACTGGCTCCCTCTCCTGTCCTGTCCTTATAACTGGCTCCCTCTCCTGTCCTTATAACTTGCTCCCTCTCCTGTCCTTATAACTGGCTCCCTCTCCTGTCCTGTCCTTATAACTGGCTCCCTCTCCTGTCCTGTCCTTATAAATATACAGTAGAGCCCCACTGACACCCAGAGATGTATACTGTCCAGTCTATCTGGCTATGACCCATGGCTTCCCCTCTTGGACCCTTGGTTGAATTACCATTAATCAGACATTTATGGACACACACACACACACCTAACGGGAAAGCAGATGTGGGTTCGGCTGAGTCAATGGAAGCTATATGGATTACAAGAGATGAGCCGTAAGAGATGGGCCGTAACGTGCTTCTCTTATATGTGATTTAATATGTTGAATAATATTAAAATGATATGCCAATATATCATCAATAACTGGGACCAGTCAGTATTAATACCAAATACAACTGCCTCCTACTCCTCTCTACAGGTTCATGTTAATGATAGTGTTCCCCGCTTCACTAGTGGTGAATTAGCTTCATGTTGGGGACCTCTCCTCACCCCCATTATACTGACATGGAGACTTTAATTAGCAAGGACTCACATGAAACCAAAGACTCACAGACACACAGTAGAGTGTGTTAATATTAATGTGAGTGAGTTTAATTTGGGGTTGATTGCACAGGGCTGGTCCTGTGTGTAACCTATAAAATGGTGCGACAGCAGCCAGGGAGAACGCTGACCTCCCACCCCAGGGATGCCATGTTGTATTTGACCCCAAAGATGACAGCCACCTCCCATAATTCATCTGGTGACATCACCTTTCTGACAGACAAACGGCCCCTGTGGGGAGTGTGTGTGTGCGTGCATTTGTGCATTTGTGTGTTTGTGGGGGAGGAGGGCATGTGTGGTGTGTGTATTGGTGTGTGTGAAGGTCAGGTCTGACAGGATAATTAATGGACCAGCTCTTTGTTGTATTAATATTAAATCAAACCATTGAGCTAGTACAGTCCCTCAGGAACTGACCCTCTCTCCTCTGTAATGTCTAAAGCAGACGGGGTGCAGACTGCAGTCCGGTTACCTGCCCTTCCTACAGCTGGTGGCCTGGTGCAGTCGCAGTAACCTGTAGATTATGTACATGTCTTTGTCTATAGTCTGTCTGTATATTTTGTCTGTTGCTAGCAGCAGCACTTTACTAAGTCAAATTCTGGTATGTGAAAATGGACTTGGCAAATGAAGGTGATTCTGATGTGTGCACCATAGAGATGCACTGTAGAGCCCAAAAGCCTGTTTTAGCATGGGGTGGGTGTGTGTGTGTGTGTGTGTGTGTGTGTGTGTGTGTGTGTGTGTGTGTGTGTGTGTGTGTGTGTGTGTGTGTGTGTGTGTGTGTGTGTGTGTGTGTGTGTGTGTGTGTGTGTGTGTGTGTGTGTGTGTTCGTGTTTGTGTGGTTGCAAATTCTGGGACCAGAAGGCTCCTGAACAGCTTCTACCTCCAAGCCATAAGAGTGCTGAACCAGTTAATCAAATGACTACCCTGACAATCTACATTGACCCCCTTTTTATTTGTGCTGACTCTATGCACACTCACTGGACTCTACCCACACACTCACACATACTACACTGACACTCCAACACACAAGACTACATACGCTCACACACACACAAAACATACACACACACACACACACACACATGCATATTGACGCCACACACACAACCAAACTTTCACACTCTTCACATATGGTGCTGCTGCTCTGTTTATTATCTTTCCTTTTACCCCTACCTACATGTACATATTACATCAATCACCTCAACTATCTCATACCCCTGCACATTGAACTTTTGAACTGAAGGACTTGAAAAGGAAGCATTTCATGGTAAAGTTCCGTATTCGGTGCATGTGAAAAATAAAAATGGATTTAATTTGATTACTTTCACCATTTTGAAGTAGTCAACTTACTATAGGTTAAGGAATGATTCCACATAATTCCAACAAGGTCATCAGGAAGAATCAGCCAATGAATTGTACTCGTGAGCAAACATTCCATAACTGCAGGTGGCAGTAAATCACCAGCCTTGGCTTTATGCCTGTTCAAACAACACACTCCAGGTGGCAGTATAGACCCTTTCAGTTTGTTAACCAACTCATATAAGCAGTAGTAGAAGAAAATGGACTACTTCTAAATGGAGATGGCTTCAATGGCGCTCCCCATTCTCTCACAGACACAATGTTGAGTCCTCTGTAACTATACGGTGTGTACTTGGCTCAATCACTTCCCCTCATGGTGGAAACTTCCTCTATAGGCCAGGGTTCTCCAACAACTTTGGTTCTGGAGAGCTACTGGGTGTGCAGGGTTTCATTCCAGCCCTGCAGTAACCCACCTGATTCAGTTAATTATGGTCCAGAGAGAAGATGGTGTATAGGAACATGGGAATAATATTGCTTGAGTTTTATTTAACTAGGCAAGTCAGTTCAGAACAAATTATTATTTACAATGACGGCATACCCAATAAGGGCATTCAATCACAAATCAACGATTCTGATGATAAAATACAAGTGGAAAGTCTAGCAATTCATTGGAAGTTATCTGAATACGTGGAGTGTTGAGTTGACTTGGTTTTGGTACATCAGATGCGGAGAATGAACTATTTCTAACGTCTCTGTTGATACATTGAACAGTATTGCAGTGCCACAAAATGCATTAAAACATCTATAAACTGATGAAACTACGGGAAATCTTGGCCCTTTTGAGCCAACATGGCGCCAAAGTTGCCAACTTGAAGCGTGGATAAATGTAGCAAATATTTTATTTTGTACTGCTTTGATTAATTTAAGTGATAAAACACAATTCCATTACATACAACAAGGGGTAGTCAGATATCCAATAAAATGAAACGTAAACTTACAGACAATACTTTTTCTTAGATTTTTAACAGGCAAAAGAAGCAGTCCACCTACAATGAAGTTGCCAGGACCCCACCCACTCCCCTCTGATCATGGCAGATGCGGGAAGTTACCAAGCCGGTTTCGGTATGTACGTTTACATTCATTTAATGTTAGCAAAACATTCTGTAAGGTGTCACCACTAGCTACTATTGGTCAGAGGTTGCACCACAAATTGTTTGTAAGTTTGCACGTATTCTGACGCGAACTAACTAGCTAGGTTATCCTGTGTGCTAGCAAGCTAACCAATGAAGGCTGCAATTATTCTAACGAATAGCTAGCAAGCGACAGCAAGTTAACTTAAACATCAAACAGAGCAAGACCAACACGTAGGGTGTCAACTTCTGACACGTAATTTAAATAGCTAAAGAATAGCTAACCATTCGGGTTTAAGTTGCCAGCTAGCTGACCATATCGGATTTTATTGAAACAATCCGGAAGTCCTGTCAAGATGCTCATTGGATATTTCTCCATCGAACAGCCACGCTGAGCGCTCTAATTGGTTAGAATTAGTGGCGCAGTGTTTACAATCACGACAAGTGTGCTAACTGCACAGCTAATTTTGGGCCGATTAGAATTAAGCAATAACGCCCGAGGGGTTGTGTTATATGGCCATTATAAACTGTGTGGTTTTAGCCCTAAATGCTGACAGACATGGTATATCAGACCGTATACCATGGATATGCCATTTATCTTTACTGCTCTCATTACGTTGGTAGCCAGTTTATAATACCAATAAGGCCCGTTTGTGTTATATGACCAATATACCACGGATAAGGACTGTGTCTTGTGTAAGAACAGCCCTTAGCTGTGGTATATTGGCAATATACCACACTCAATATACCACACTCTCTCGTGTCTTACTGCTTAAATATACCACGACTGTCAGCCAATCAGTTTTTTTTTTAATGTACAAACTGGGTGGTTCTGTTCGAGCCCTGAATGCTAATTGTCTGACAGCCATGGTATATCAGCCCGTATACTACGGGTATGACAAAACATTTACTGCTCTAATTACGTTGGTAACCCGTTTTATAATAGTAATAAGGCACCTCGGGGTTTGTGATATATGGCCATATACCACACCTCCTCAGGCCTTATTGCTTAAATATACTACGCCTGTCAGCCAATCAGCATTCAGGGCTTGAACCACCCTGTTTATAATAGAAAATATACAGCTATACTATCTCAAACACACAAAACAGGGAAGGCAACAGCATTACTTGCATGGAATACCTAGGATAGGATAAAGCAATCCTTCTCAACCCCCCCCCCCCCTTAAATGATTTAGATGCACTATTGTAAAGTGGCTGTTCCACTGATGTCAGAAGGTGAATTCACCAATTTGTAAGTCGCTCTGGATAAGAGCGTCTGCTAAATGACTTAAATGTAAATGTTGCCAGTCTTTCAGTCTCAGCACTGATACAATACAGATCTCCATTGACACTGTTCTCTTTCCCTCAACTTCTCTCCCTCATCCGTCTCTCCTTTCCTCCTCTCCAAACTAAACATCTGTCTCTCCTTTCCTCCTCTCTCCAAACTAAACCATCCTTCTCTCTTTTCCTCCTCTCTCCAAACTAAACTCTCCCTCATCCTTCTCTCTTTTCCTCCTCTCTCCAAACTAAACTCTCCCTCATCCTTCTCTCCTTTCCTCCTCTCTCCAAACTAAACTCTCCCTCATCCTTCTCTCTTTTCCTCCTCTCTCCAAACTAAACTCTCCCTCATCCTTCTCTCTTTTCCTCCTCTCTCCAAACTAAACTCTCCCTCATCCTTCTCTCTTTTCCTCCTCTCTCCAAACTAAACTCTCCCTCATCCTTCTCTCTTTTCCTCCTCTCTCCAAACTAAACTCTCCCTCATCCTTCTCTCCTTTCCTCCTCTCCCCAAACTAAACTCTCCCTCTCCTCTCCAGGCCCCAGGATGTGGCAGCACTGTGCCCTGCTCCTGTCCCTGTCCCTGCTACCAGTGGTATCTGGAGGAGCTGACTCCAAGGGTGTCACCACCAGTCTCACCACCAAGTGGGCCTCTACCCCTCTGCTGCTGGAGGCCAGGTAACAATATGCTCAACACATACACAAGATAAAAAAACATCCTTTCTTTCTCTTCACCCCCTCTTTCTCTTCATCCCCCCCACCCCCTCTTTTTCTCAGTGAGTTCCTGGCAGAAGAGAGTCAGGAGATGTTCTGGGATTTCGTCGAAGCAAATCAGAACATCAAAGGGGAACATGATGGTAGCCTTAATGTTTTATTCCACTGATAATGTTGATTTATGTAGCACTTGGTCTCTGGAAGATCTATTAAAGTGTTGTTCTGTTACAGATACAGACCAGGCGTACTACGACCTGATCGTGAAGAGAGCCAGTGCTCTGCTCAGCACAGTCCAACTCAACATGCTCAAGTTCGCCCTCTCTCTCAGGGCCTACTCTGCTACTGTACACTCCTTCCAACAAGTAATATTACTACAATACTACTAGATGACTACCCTCTCCCTCTGTGTGTGTCATCACTGTTTCTCGCCTCTCTCTCCTGTAGATAGCGACCAACGAGCCCCCTCCGTCCAGCTGCTCAGCCTTCTTCAATATCCACGGAGAGAAGTCATGTGACACGGAGAAACTGACTGCACTGATGGAGACTGCAGCAGAACGGTACAAACACGCTGGGAGACACCCACACAAACTGTGAATATCCACTTTGATTGATAAAGACCTGTTGAAGTGATAATGATTCATTAAATAGTCCTTATCTCATCCCTCTTTGTCCCAGGCCTAAACCCTACCTATTCAAAAGCGATCACAGGTTCCCGGGATCAAATCCCGACATTCCGGTTGTTATCCTGTATGCCGAGATTGGAAGTCCGGAATTCACAATGTTCCATCAGCTGATGCTGTCCAAAGCCAACAAGGGATTGGCCACCTATGTGCTTCGTCACTACCTGGCTGTAAGAAAAACACCGGAATATACATGATGGGAAACATAATTCCGACAGCATTTTGTGTTGATCTTTTCCTCTTTCTCTCGCTGCCAGTCTCCCAGCAGTCGTAGGGTGTATTTGTCTGGTTATGGAGTGGAGCTGGCCATCAAGAACCAGGAATACAAGGCTAAGGACGATACACAGGTCCAGGGAGCGGAAGTGAATGCTACACTGATGGGGGAGAATGACCCAGTGGATGAGGTCCAGGGATTCCTCTTTGGAAAACTGAAGTAACCAACCTACCAAAATGAAATGCTATTCCACAAACCCACTCTGCTTTGGAGCGTTATGGGTGGAGAAACATCTTTCCCTCTCTTCTTCCCTCTCATTTTCCTCTCCGTACCGCTCCTCTCCCTCTCTCCAGGACTCTGTACCCTGAGTTGAAGGAGCAGCTGAAGGAGCTAAGGAAACACCTGGTGGAGAGCACCAATGAGATGGCTCCCCTTAAAGTCTGGCAGATGCAAGGTGGGCGGGACTTTATTTTTTCTTTGCCTCTCTTCTCCTGAATCAAGACAACTGTAACTACAGTAATCATCTCTTGTTTTCCCCCACTATATTTCATTTTTTATCTCTTCGTGTGTCAGATCTGAGTTTCCAGACTGCAGCTCGGATCCTGGCTGCTCCATCTTCAGATGCCCTGAACGTCATGAGAGACCTCAGTCAGAACTTCCCTACCAAGGCTAGGTACACACACACACGAACACAAACATGTTTTTTGATATCTCTGTGTAGTGTGTGATTCTGGTGGTTTCTCTCCCCTTCTCAGGTCCATCACTAAAACAGTGGTCAGCTCTGAGATACGTAAAGAGATGGAAGAGAACCAGAAGGTAAGAGCTCCATAGCTCTCCTTCCCTGTCTCTCTACTACCCATTAACATGTAATGACCGTACCGCTCTTCTTCTCTCTCTCCAGTTCTTTAAGGGAACTCTGGGATTGCAGCCTGGAGACTCTGCTCTCTTCATCAACGGACTACACATAGACCTGGACACACAGGACATCTTCAGGTACACACACACACACACACACACACACACACACACACACACACATACATACATACATACATCTTCAGGGACACACATTGACTGTGTGTGTGTGTGTGTGTTTCCAGTGTGTTTGAGGTTCTCCGTAGTGAGGCCAGGGTGATGGAAGGTCTGCGTTCTCTCCTTATCGAGACTCCCTTCATCCACGACATCCTCAAACTCAACGTACAGCCTTCTGACTCGGACTACGCTGTGGACATCCGCAATCCTGCTGTCAACGTAAGACACACCTCCCCCTTTATTTAACCCTGACCATTCAACTATGTCTTCCGCATATATATACTGAACAAAAATATAAACGCCACATGTAAAGTGTTGGTGCCATGTTTCATGAGCTGAAATAAAAGATCCCAGAAATGTTCCATACCCACAAAGTTTATTTCTCTCAAATGTTGTGCACAAATCTGTTTACATCCCTGTTAGTGAGCATTTTTCCTTTGCCAAGATAATCTATCCACCTTGACAGGTGTGGCATGTCAAGAAGCGGATTAAACAGCATGATCATTACACAGGTGCACCTTGTGCTGGAGACAATAGGCCACTAAAATGTGCAGTTTTGTCCTACAACACAATGCCACAGATGTCTCAAGTTTTAAGGGATCAGGCAACTGGCATGCTGACTGAAGGAATTTCCACCAGAGCTGTTGCCAGAAAATTGAATGTTAGTTTCTCTACCATACGCCGCCTCCAACGTTGTTTTAGAGAATTTGGCAGTACGTCCAACCTGCCTCACAACCACAGACCACGTGTAACCACGGCAACCCAGGACCTCCACATCCACCACCTTCACCTGCGGGATCGTCTGAGACCAGCCACCCAGACAGCTGGTGAAACTGACAAGTATTTCTGTCTGTAAAAAAAAAAAACTTTTGTGTGGAAAAACTCATTCTGATTGGCTGGGCCAGGCTCCCCCTATGCCCTCCCTAGCTCACCCATAGCTGGTCTCCTGCCCAGTCATGTGAAATCCATAGATTACAGCCTAATGAATTGTTCTTATATGAACTGTAACTCAGTAAAAATGTTGAAATTGTTGCATGTTGCGTTTTTTATATTTTTGTTCAGTATACAATCAAGCTGTTAAACGTATATAACCCAACTCTTGTTTTGCATGGATCATTTTGATGATAATCTCTCTCTTCTCAGTGGATTAATAACCTGGAGACAGACAGCAGGTACGGCTCATGGCCCTACAGCGTCCAGGAGCTCCTCAGACCAACCTTCCCTGGAGTCGTACGACAGATCCGGAAAAACTTTCACAACCTCGTGAGTACATGATACGTGTGTCAGATCGCGACACCAAACGTATCGCGTACATTTTTGGAACTGACAGCAAAAAGCAATGATGTCTTGTGTTTTAGGTGGTGATTCTGGACCCGACCCATGAGAGTTCTGCTGAGCTGTTGAATGTTGCTGAGATGTTCTACAGCAATAACATCCCACTCAGGTAGGGGGTGTGTTTTTCTAGTAAATTTTTCATTTTTATTTTATTTTAATTCATCTTTTATTTAACAAGGAAAGTCAATTAAGAACAAATTCTTATTTACAATGACGGCCTAGGAACAGTGGGCTAACCGCCTTGTTCAGGGACAGAATGACAGATTTTTACCTTGTCAGCTCAGTGATTCGATCTAGCAACCTTCCGGTTACTGGCCCAACACTAGGCTACCTGCCGCCACCGTAGGCCATGTTGGTTCCAATTCTACTGTATAGTCTATGTGGATGTGAGTACCTGTGTATAACCCTTACTGGGGGGAGGGGGGTCGATACAGTTACATATCAGGGTACAATCTTTGACGTATTGCATCTTTTTGACAATATCACAATATTATAACTCCTGTATTTTTCCTTCATAGCTCGTTCTCAATCTTTTTACATTGGGAGCCAATTTGTTTTCAGCACTTTTATTTCCATGACTTTGATTTGGTTTTCTCGTGGCTCTCTCCCTCGTCTCCCTGTAGCACACATATGGTGAGCAATATGTCTGGAACATCGAATCGCAATAAAATCACAGTATCGAATCGCAATACATGTAGAATTGTGAGAATCGCAATACATGTAGAATCATGAGAATCGCAATACATGTAGAATCGTAGCATATCAGCATCTAGGTGTCGTGAGAGTATTGTGAGGTCCATCCCTAATAACCCTGCTGTGTGTGTTGTAGGATTGGGCTGGTGTTTGTGGTGTCTGATGTTGATGAGATCGATGGTATGGAGGATGCAGGTGTGGCTCTGCTCCGGGCCTTTAACTACATCACAGAAGAGCTGGACGCTCCCGCCGCCTTCGACACCATCATCTCAGTGAGTCGGTCTGACCAATGAGAATAAATGATGAGTCTTTTGACCAATCCCAGTAATCTGGAACATCAGCCTGACCAATCAGATGGAAATGCTCTATTTGAATCTCCTCTCTCTAGATGTTTAACCGTGTGCCTAGCGGTGGTAAGCTACGTGTAGGTGATGTCGTCAAGGTGTTGGAAAAGAAGTTTCCCTACGTGGAGGTCGGCAGCATTCTTGGACCAGACTCCACTTACGACGACAACCGGAAGGTATGGTTCTGCTTTTATGTGCCGTTATGTTTCTTGACAGAACGGTATGTTTTTCATGTACCGTCTTCCTATCTATCTCCGCCTCCAGGAAGGGCGTGGTTACTACTTGCAGACGGGTGTAGGTCCGTTGCCAGTGGTGATGTACAACGGAATGCCGTACCAGCGAGAACAGCTAGACCCAGAGGAGCTAGAAACTGTCACCATGAACAAAATACTGGATACTACCAGCTTCTACCAACGGGCTGTCTACATGGTGAGTTAGACCGACAGACAGACAGACAGACAGACAGACAGACAGACAGACAGACAGACAGACAGACACTGACCTTCTCTTGTTGTGTCTTCCTAGGGTGAGCTGGCCACTGATCAAGATGTCGTGGATTTCATCATGACCCAACCCAACGTTGTCCCTCGTATCAACCCTCGAATCCTGTCGACTGCCAGGACGTACCTGGACCTATCTAATACTAGTGAGTTTTACACACACACACACACACACACACACACACACACACACACACACACACACGGAACCATCTTAACCACCTCTCTCTTTCCTGACAGATAACCATTTCATAGACGAGTACGCTCGCTTTCTGTTCCTGGACAGCAGAGAGAAGAGCACTGCTGTGGCTAACAGCATTAACTACATGACCAAGAAGGGTAAGATAGATATATACACACATACACACACACACACACACACACACAGCTACACATACGCACACAGCTACACATGCAGAGCTTCATCTTAATGAGCTAAATGTTTCAGCCCTAAATCTCTTGTCTATCTATTCTGTATTCCTCCTCTGTGTTTTTGTTCGTCAGGGATGGCCCCCAAAGACCACCATAGTAACCCTTATTTTGTTTTCTGCACTTCCTCTCTTTCTCTCTCAAGAGACAGTATTACGAGCCATAGTTCTGTGAATTCACCATATCTCTTGCATCTCTGTGACATGCTTGCTGAGAGAGAGAGAGAGAGAGAGAGAGAGAGAGAGAGAGAGACATGGCACTGCAACATCAAACCTCGTGCATTTCAGGATTAAGGTCTGTGACCCTTTTACTCTAATCTCCTCCTCAACTCCCTCTCTCCTCTAGATGATGGCTACATCCGTCCAGTCACGTTCTGGGTTGTGGGAGATTTTGACCAACCTTCCGGGCGCCAGCTACTATACGATGCCATCAGACACATGGTATGATGATGTCACACTGATACGAGCACACATGATGTCACTGTAACACGATCCAAAAAATCCACACACAAAAAAAAACCTACCATCTGACAGATTCTCCTAAATCTGCCTTCAACAGAAAACCAGTAACAACGTGCGATTGGGCCTGATCAACAACCCTAGCAACAGCCCATCCGAGGAGAACAGTCATGTTGCCAGGGCGATATGGGCCGCCATGCAGACCCAGACAGCTAACAACGCTAAAAACTACATCACCAAGCTGGCTAAAGAAGAAACCGCTAAGGCACTGGAGACTGGGGCTGACGTCACACAGTTCACTGTCGGGGTAAAGAGTTTACACACACGTTATACACCGTTCTGTCTCACCCTTTACTATACTGTCCTACACTAAAAACAATCATTTCTTCCTCCATCTCTCCAGGGTATGGACGTTGCCTTGTTTAAGAGTGCGTTTGAAGGTCCTAAGTTTGACTTCCTGCTGTCTCACGCTGTCTACTGCCGAGACGTTCTCAAGCTGGGGAAAGGACAGAGAGCAGTCCTTAGCAACGGACGGGTGAGTGGGCAACACACACACACACACACACTAGCACACTTCCTACTGTGATTGAAGTGTCACAATGGCGTTTCTCTCTCTCTGCCGACAGATCATCGGTCCGCTAGAGGATGGGGAGGTCTTTAACCAAGATGACTTCCTCCTATTGGAGAGTATCATTTTGAAGACCTCGGGAGAGCGAATCAAAAGCAAGGTCCAGCAGTTTGGGGTGGAGGAGGACAGGGCCAGTGACCTGGTGATGAAGATTGACTCTCTGCTCTCCTCTCAGCCCAAAGGAGAGGCCAGGATAGAACATGCCTTTGCTGATGACCAATACAGGTACTGGAACTAATCAAACATTTCACTTCATGTTTTTATTCATTGCCTATATACTTTCTGCTTACCTCTGTCTGGTCTATGATTGGTCCACAGTGCTGTAAAGATCCGGCCCACAGAGGGAGACGTCTACTTTGACATGGTTGCCGTGATAGACCCAGTAACTAGGGACGCCCAGAAACTAGCTCCGCTCCTATTGGTTCGTACTGCTTCAAATAATTGTCACTTAGAGTATTTGGAGTGACAGAACTCCTGTCTCACAGCCATCTGTCTCTCCATGTTTCTCTCTACCAGGTGTTGAAGAAGCTGGTCAATGTGAACCTGCGGGTGTTTATGAACTGCCAGTCCAAACTCTCAGACCTGCCTCTCAAAAGGTGAGCAGACCCCAGCTACACTGTTTCATGCCGAGCAGCTCATCCTGTTTTAACTGCTGGGACCTCGTTTCTGTTGTCTTAGTTTCCTTACCCTTAGAGGTCCCTGGTAGTACCTGAGGGTTTTTCCTGTGTTTCTCTAAACCCTCCTCTCTTCTCCCAGTTTCTACCGGTATGTGTTGGAGCCTGAGGTGCTGTTCCAGACTGACGGTAGTTTCTCCCCTGGTCCCCTGGCTAAGTTCCTGGACATGCCCCAAACTCCCCTCTTCACACTCAACCTCAACACCCCTGAGAGCTGGATGGTGGAGTCTATACGCACTAGATATGACCTGGACAATATCTACCTGGAAGAGGTGTGTTAACTGTGCTGTTTTGTTTTAGGATTGTGTTATTTATAGCACGGTTGCCTTGGCTAATGTTGTCCTGCACCTCTTCAGCTGGAGAGTGTAGTGACTGTGGACGGAGTATTCTGGTATTTGTCTAAGTTCTTTTTTAAAAAGGTTTAATAATGGTTCTCTATTCTCCCTGTCTAGGTGGACAGTATAGTAGCAGCAGAATACGAGTTGGAACATCTGCTGCTGGAGGGTCACTGTTTTGATGTGAGTACAGGTCAGCCCCCCAGAGGACTCCAGTTCACCCTGGGAACCCCCTCCGAACCTGTCATCGTCGACACCATCGTCATGGCCAACCTGGTGAGTCACCCCTGACCTCTAACCCTAACCTCTGTTGATAGGCATACACCTTTCTATTCTCCGTTGTTGTGGTTGAACGAGGGCGTTGTGTTGTTGTCGTCCTCAGGGTTATTTCCAGTTGAAGGCGAACCCAGGAGCCTGGATCCTGAAGCTGAGGAAAGGACGGTCTGACGAAATCTACAAGATCTACAGGTACGGAAGATCACATCTCGACATATCACACCGTCTTCAGTTTAGCACATGACTAGTGGAACCAGGCGTGTTAGTGCTGGGCTGGAACAAAAGCCTGCACAATGCACACCCTCTTGTTCCTCTCTCTGACCTCACATCCTCTCTTCCAGTCATGATGGAACAGACTCTCCAGCCGACGCTGATGACCTCATCGTGGTGCTGAACAACTTCAAGAGCCGGATCATCAAAGTCAAGGTACTGCTCTGATCCCAGCTGTACAGTACAGCTTTCATATTGTTGGTTGCTGTCAGGTCCCAATAAAGCTTAGGTTGTATTCGAATTCATCAATAAGTCCATTGCTAAGTAATGTATTGGTCGTGTGTTGATCAGGTCCAGAAGAGGCCAGAGAAGTTCAGTGAGGAGCTGTTGAGTGATGGAACCCAGGAGAACGACGCGGGCTTCTGGGAGTCACTCACCAGGTGTCTCTCACTAAGCATCCAGCTCCACCCTTTACATCTACTGTTTCATACCTATTTGATCTCTGCTGAATCTGATGGTGTTCATTCTCTCCCTGTCTTCCTCTCCCCAGAGGGTTTACAGGAGGTGTGAAGACGGAGGAGAGTAAACAGGAGAAGGATGATGTCATCAACATCTTCTCTGTGGCCTCTGGACACCTCTACGAACGTTTCCTCAGGTACACACCTGTGTGTGTGTGTGTGTGTGTGTGTGTGTGTGTGGTTTTTCCAAGTGTTTGTCTGTTGTAATCCCACAATTTGTTCTCTCTTTTAGGATCATGATGTTGTCTGTTCTAAAGAACACCAAAACACCAGTCAAGTTCTGGTTCCTCAAAAACTACCTGTCCCCGGCATTTAAGGTAGTTAAGTATAAAATAGAAATATATACTACTCTAGGAGTTTACTTTGAGTGTGGCGGTATGAATAGGGTTTCCAATATTGAGTTTTTATTGAGTTCAGTCCAGAATAAATGTTATTCCCACAGGAGTTTATCCCGTACATGGCAGAGCAGTATGGTTTCCAGTATGAACTCGTCCAGTATAAGTGGCCGCGGTGGTTACACCAGCAGACCGAGAAACAGAGGATTATCTGGGGTTACAAGATCCTCTTCCTGGATGTCCTGTTCCCTCTGTCCGTCGACAAGTTCTTATTCGTGGACGCAGATCAGGTACACACACTCTCGCACACACACTCAATGTCTATGTCTCTGATTTGCGTAAACCTGAGAACTCTTTCCTCTCTCCTCCAACAGATAGTGCGTACCGACCTGAAGGAGCTCCGTGACCTTGACCTTGAAGGAGCCCCGTATGGCTACACACCGTTCTGTGAGAGCCGGAGAGAGATGGACGGCTTCCGCTTCTGGAAGTCCGGCTACTGGGCGAGTCACCTCGCTGGACGCAAATATCACATCAGGTAACTGTGTGTGGTAGAAGGGTGTGTGTGTGTGTGTACGTACATACCGACGTGTGTAACCCTCTGTCTCTCCAGTGCTCTGTATGTGGTCGATCTGAAGAGGTTCCGTAAGATAGCAGCAGGAGACAGACTGAGAGGACAATACCAAGGCCTGAGTCAAGACCCCAACAGCCTGTCCAACCTCGACCAGGTGTGTGTGTGTATTAAAAGTGAATATGGGTGTATAACATTCAGATTTTTGATATTCCCAAACAACCTTTGTGAAGTTAAATATCCTCCAACTCTGTATTTATATTTCTAATATTGTCCTATTCTCTGTCTCCAGGATCTGCCTAATAATATGATCCACCAGGTGCCTATCAAGTCTCTACCTCAGGAGTGGCTCTGGTGTGAGACTTGGTGTGACGACAACTCTAAGAAAAAGGCCAAGACTATTGATCTGGTACGAAGTGTGTGCAGATTCTAGTCACTTCTGTGTTTTTACACTCCACTGTGTTTATTTGGACGGTGAAGCTAAAATGTTTAACCCTTCCTCCAGTGTAACAACCCCCAGACCAAGGAGCCCAAGTTGCAGGCAGCTGTTCGTATCGTAGCAGAGTGGAGCGACTACGACCAGGAGATCAAACGCCTGCAGAACAGAGTCCAGGAGAGAGGAGCAGAGAACCATACCACACAGAAGGACAAGCCAGGTACATACATAACATAACACTGATTGGCAAACCTATACATTTGACTAATCTCGCTCTCTGTCTCTCCCAGCTGATACACGTATAGAGTTGTGAGACCAGTGGATGGAAGATGTGGCTGTAGCAGCAACAAAAGATGGAACCATGTTCAACAATGCTGTTCTCCTTTGGAACAGCATTGACAGACGGATTGCAAACCAATAACCATTCATTTTCCATTTATTAGTATTTCCCTGTTGTGAGAGTGGCGAGGATACGGGATAGGGAAGGGGTGCTGGGTGGGGATGGTATGGGGTGACGGTTAGTGGATGATAGGGATGTGTGTTTGTGTGTGGGTCTGTAAAAAAATCAGACATTTCCAACAGCCCCCCCCTAATATTTCTTTATCCATCCGTGTTTGCACTGATTAGGAAACCTTCTTAAACAACTGTCTGTGGGTCTGTGGGTAGAGGTTTGGGCTTAGGAGTTAAACCACACTGATAAATAGCAGCTCATCTCATGAGATGAGGTTTTGTCCTGTTCTATGCCTTCTGTTTCTGTGCTTTAGACTTCAGTTGTCCATGGCCTGTGTCAAACTCAGGGAAAGATGGTTTTGGCCAATCGACCCGATTCAATCTCCTAATGACAATACAAAGAGGACTGGAGCGACATTTTATTTAATGTGAAACAGACATTAGTTCTGTCATGTAGTAAAATAGGGATTCATATCTCTACAATACAATTTACCTGCAACATTCAGAACGTTGCATCCTTGTGAGCATGATGTGGAGTTAAGGGATGTGTGGGTGAGGACTGGTGGGGACGTATCAGCGACAGACGGCCCTGGGAGTTCCGTGATCACTCAAATTGATTGTAACAGTGCCTTGAAAGGCAGCAGGCATATGACTAGAATGTTGTAGTTCAGGGTGGCCAATCTTATCCACAAAAGGTCTGTGGGTGCATGGTTTTGTTCTAGCAACACACCAATTTCATCTAGTCAGTCTAATGAAGATGATGATTAATGGGCTTGTTGAATCAGACTGCTTGACTGGAACAAAGCCTAGGGTCAGATTGGCCACCCCTGCTGTAGTTAACTCCTGTTTTCTCCGCTGTGGTCTGTTCTGGAGTAAACACTTAGTCATCCATTACCAACCGCTGGCTGTTTCCGTTCTTTGTTTTGGCTAAATATGTACTGTTAATTGTGGGAAATCAATATTTTGTAATAAAAATCAAGGAGCCCACCAACACTGGTCGTTCAGTGATCCCTCGTACGCGTGTTGGTGTTTCCTTTCTCTGTTTTGACTGGTAAGACATTTGGATTATACTCTTAAATACCGTGCCATCTATAAGAATACAGTAATGGCATTTACTACTAAAAGGCTGGGCTTACACAGGCAGCCCAATTCTGGGGTGCGCTCAGTACAGAGAGGAAGAGGCAAAGCTGGGCTCAAAATCTGTCTTCTCCAGCAATGAGTGTTGAATTTCATTAACACAAAATGTAATGGCTTATTTGATCTAATAACAGTTTGGAAATGCTTAGGTCCTTGGTTGTTACGAGCGTACTGTTATAAGTAGGACACACGACATCCCGGCCATTTTTAGAGAACACTATCGGCTGTGCCTGTTGTTCACATGCTTACTCTTTTTTTACCTTTAACTTGGCAAGTCCATTAAGAACACAACCTTCTGAAATAACTGAATGCACCCCAGAATTGGGCAGCCTGTGTAAACACATCCAAAGAGTCTCCCCTACTTTTATTCAAAATTCTAGTTTGCAATGCAGATTGTATTACATATTTGTATAATGTTATTCCCACTAAGAACATGATTAAAATCAGAAACCTCTTAAATGTGAACCTCTTCCCCATCGAGTGACGTTTAAAAGCCTAACTAATGAAGGTATTGGGTTGCCTGACGACACCCTGAACCTTATTCCACTGCTCTATTCATCACTACATACATTGGCTTCAGAAAGTATTGATACCACTTGACCACATTGTATTACAGCCTGAATTCAACCATTTAAAAATATCACACCCATCTACCCAAAATGACAAAAGTGATAACATGTTAAAAATGTATTGAAAATTAAATCTCTAATTTACATAATTCACACCCCTGAGGCAATACTTTGTAGAAGCACCTTCCAGCGATCTATTAGTCGTGAATGTCTGTATCAGCGTGGCACATCTGGATTATCTCCCAGTCTTCCTTGCAGATTATTTCAACCTGTTAAGTGAGATGGGAAGTGGTGTGTATTTCCACAGATTTTCAATGGGATTCAAGTCTGGGCCACTCAAGGACTTTCATAGTCTTGTTCTGAAGCCATTCCAGCGTTGCTTTGGCTGTATGCTTGGGGTCATTGTCCTGTTGGAACGTCTAAGGTCGTTTACACTCTGAAGCCTGTATCTGGCTTCATTCATTGTTCACACCATCCTTACCAGTCTCCCAGTCCATGCCACTGAAAACCATCCACATAGCAGGATGCTTCCATTATCATGCTTCACAAAAGGGATGGTATTAGACTGGGGCGGCAGGGTAGCCTAGTGGTTAAGAGCGTTGGACTAGTAACCAAAAGTGCAAGTTCAAACCCCTGAGCTAACAAGGTACAAATCTGTCGTTCTGCCCCTGAACAGGCAGTTAACCCACTGTTCCTAGGCTGTCATTGAAAATAAGAATTTGTTCTTAACTGACTTGCCTCGTTAAATAAAGGTTTAAAAAAATAAAAAAAAGACGAGTGATGAGTTGTGCCAGGTTCTCCAGACATAGCGCTTTGCATTCAGGCCAAAGAGTAAAAGTGATCTTATCATACCACAGAATCGTTTGCCTTATTCTTTCAGTCCTTCATACTTTTCTGCAACTCCAGGGGTGCTGTCATGTGCCTTTTTCTCAAGGAGTGGCTTCTGTCTGGTCACTCTCCCGTAAATCCCAGATTGGTGAAGTGCTGTACAGACTGTCGTCCTTCTGACAGGTTTTTCACATCAGTCAAGGAACTCTAGTTCTTTCAGAATGGTCATTGGATTCTTGGTCACCTCCCTGACCACGGTCCTTTTTACCCGGTTGCTCAGTTTAGTCGGATGGCCAGCTCTAGGCTCACACCTGTCTATATAAAGCCACAGGTGGACTCCAATGAAGTTGCAGTGACATCTCAAGGATGATCGAAGGAAATTGGATCCGCATGAACTCAATTTGGATCGTCATATGAAAGGGGTGTCAATTCTGTATTTCATTTTCTATACATTTGCTAACATTTCAAAAAACATGTTTTCACACTGTCATTATGGGGTAATGTGTGTAGATGGGTGAGGAAAAAAATATATTTAGAATTCAGGCTGTAATACAACAGACTGTGGCATAAGTCAAGGGGTATGAATACTTTCTGAAGGCACTGCCATCCTAGAAGTCGTTTGTGCGACTTCAAAATGAGGAGCATTGTACAAAACAAATTCATCAGCGATTAGATAGTCTAACAAATCTTATCCATGCAAAGTATCAAAAGTGATAACATCATCATGGAGGCTGGCGCTGGGCCAACCCATCGATTTCTGGGACCAATCAGAACGGTGTTTGTAATCTAGAAATCTAAGGCAAATCCAGACTCATAGTGGAGAAGAAACGTCAGTTGGCTGGATCGATGTAAATGGGTAGCCAGGCAAGGTATTGTGTTTTGTCTGTAGCGTTCAGTGGTGCATCTGATCTGTAGATGCCCTGCCCTAACTCTGGGTCGCTGATACCTCACAGGTGGCAGCCAGCTGGAGAATTTGTTTGACCTCTGCAGCTTAAGAGCACATTTCAGACAAACGTATACACTCGCTGAAGGTTGTAGTTGGGAACCTTTCATAGGCATTATTTCAAAGTAGCGTGTGGCCCACCTGATAATCAAAATATCAACATTAAAGCTGTAATATGTAACTTCGTAGGCGACCCGACCAATTTCACATAAATGTGTGTTATAGATCTGTAATTCTCATCGAAATCAAGTCTAAGAAGCGATAGATATGTTGTAGGTGCGCCATTTCTACGCTTCCCGTTCAGAAGTTGCCTCTTCCACTTTCGGTTTTGGACACGAGCTGAAAATACAATATTTTTGGTTCTGGAAAATATATTTCACAACCAGTATAGATGGTACCATTGTACGCTATCCTTAGTTATGTCACAAACTGAAATTAGGCGATCTATTCGAATTTTAGCAACCAGGAAAATTGTGGAGCGATATCTGCTTTGTGCATCTTTAATACAATATAGCTGACTGCAAACCACTTATGGGGAAGGCCCATCATTTAACAATGACCGCTATTGATAGTATACTATGCCATTTTGAAACAAAATATTAAAACACATTTAAAATAATAAAAAATAAAAAATACTGCTATGAAAACAGTAATACTCAGACTTGTTGTGTATCAGCAACAGTCTGTCTGTGTCTTTTCTACAGTCTGAAGTGGCAATTCCAGGCCACCTGGAGGCAAAAGAACAACTGGTTAGAAATCACATTGGGTAGGTTCCTGCAATGCCAAACACCACTTCTGCATTATAGATCGAGGAAATCTGAGACACCAGAGTAGTGCCTCTTCTCGTGCCGTTTTCTGTCGCCATCTTGGGAGAAGCGTTGCCCACAGACAGAGCATTGGTATGGTTTCTCTCCAGTGTGAACTAGACTGTGTCTCTTCAGTGACTCTTTTCGAAAGAATCTTTTTCCACAGTCTCCGCACTGATGATTTCTCTCTCCAGTATGAACCCTCCTCACGTGTCTCACCATGCCATCTATGCGAGTAAATGTCTTTCCACATTCCAAACAAGGATAGGTTGCTCTTTCTCCAGAGGTATGTGTTAATATATGTGTTTTGTACGATTTTGTATATGCAAAACTCTTCCCACACTCAGTGCAGTGATATGGTTTCTCTCCAGTGTGTACTCGCATGTGTATTTTAAAGTTGTGAATCTCCTTCCCACATATTGTGCAGAGAAATTTCTCTCTTTTTCTCAAATGTGTTCTCCTGTGTCTTTCAAAAAGTCCCTTGTACAAGAACTGCTTGTTACAGTCAGGACAGTGGAGGATCTCTCTGTGTACTAAAAAGTGTGCTTTCCAGTCAACCAGGTCTGAAAACCTTTCCTCACACTTTGAACAGCTATAACTTTTCTTGTGTGTTAGCTGATGTTTTTCAAGCTGTTCCAACCGGACAAAGCTTTTCACACAGTCAGAGCAGCGGAAATTACGTTCCTCCTTCATGTGTGTTTTTTGGTGTGACTTAACATGATCTAATCGCGCAAAACTTTTGTCACAGTCGGGGCAGTCGTAAGGCTTCTCTCCTGTATGTGTTCGCTGATGTCTTATAAGACGATTCTCTAGTCTGAAGCTCTTACCGCAGTCGGAGCAGATGTATGGCTTCTCTACAGTACTGAAACTCTCGGTCCAGTTATTAGAAGTACCTTCAGGATCCTCTTCATTCTCCTGCGTTGTTTGGGGTTGTTGTAATTTTTCTGAGTGTTGATTCTTTCGAACTGAACTTTTGTAAGGGGAGTCTTTGCCTGGCTGTGACTGGACCATTCTTTTCCCTGGTGCACTAGCTCGCATTTTACTCTTTTGCCTGCCTCTGATGGCTGTTCTCTGCTGTGTGTGCACACAGTCTACATTCATTTCAGTTTGATGGTTCGGTGTGACATTATGTTCCTCTTTAATATGTATTTTTTGGTGTAATTTAAGATTATCTAATCGAGCAAAGCTTCTCTCACAATGAGGGCAGTGGTGAGGCTTCACTCCTGTATGTATTTCTTGGTGTAATTTAAGTTTATCTAATCTAGCGAAAGTTCTGTCACAAACAGGGCAGTGGTGAGGTTTCTCTCCCGTATGTGTTCGCTGGTGTCTTATAAGATCCCTCACTTTTCTAAAGTTCTTACCGCAGTCAAAGCAGTAGTGTGGCTTCTCTCCTCCAGGACTGAAACCCTCGATCCAATCATCAGAATCATCAGTATCTAGGGGCTCCTCTTCCTTCTCCTCTACTGTTTTGCTATGTGTTGGTGTTCTCTTTCCTGGAGCTCTAGCTCGTACTTTACTCTGCTGCCTTTTACTCTCTCTAACTTTGCTGAATGTTCTCTGCTGTGTGAGCACCCAGTCTACATTGGATGCACTGCTGGTAGCTTTGAAGGTATTCTCCAGCTGGTGTTTTTCAAGCTTCTCCAATAGGACAAAACTTTTCACACAGTCAGAAGAGTGACAAATATGTTTGTCTTTTGCATGTTTTTTTTGGTGTGACTTAAGCTTATCTAAACGAGCAAAACCTCTGTTGCAATCAGGGCAGTGGTGAGACTTCACTCCTATGTGTATTTCTTTGTGGATCTTTAGCTTATCTAATCGAGCAAAACTTCTGCCGCAATCAGGGCAGTGGTGAGGCTTCTCTCCAGTATGTGTTTGCTGGTGTAATTTAAGCTTATCTAATCGAGCAAACCTTCTGTCACAATCAGGGCAGTGGTGAGGCTTCTCTCCAGTATGTGTTCGTCTGTGTCTTATAAGATCCCTCACTTTTTGAAAGCTCCTACTGCAGTAGGCGCAGTAGTGAGGCTTTTCTCCTCCAGGACTGAAGCCATCAGTGTCATCAGTATCTAGGGGCTCCTCTTCCTTCTCGTGTGTTGTTTGGGGTTGTTGTAGCCTTTCTGAGTTTTGATTCTTCTTCTCTGATTGGCACTGGACATTGGCTGGGCATTGATGCTCTCTATATGAAAGCACACAGCCTTCATTCTCTCTTCTGCTGGCAGCTTTGAAGTTATTCTCCGGCAGGTACTGTTGCTTTTCCACAATTTCAGTTTGACGAATACATGTGACAGCTTTATCCAGTGTGAGTTCTGGGTCCATTTGTAATTGCTTGGACAGTCTTCTGTCAAGTAAGCCTGCGACTAGTCGGTCTCTTATCATCTCACTGAGCAGAGCTCCATAACCGCAATGTTCTGACAAACAATGAAGTGCAGTGATAAAATCATCAGCTGTCTCTCCTGCTTCTTGTTGTCTTTGGTTGAATTTTGTTCGTTCTAATATTACATTCCTCCTAACTGCCAAATGTCCATCTTGCTGTTCATTATTAGAACTGTGGAAGTGTTCCCGTTCGATCAGGTTGTCATCTTGCAGGTCTTCTGAGGTGTCCATCTCCTCTGCCTGGAAATACATTTAAAAGTGCATAATTACTAATAGGCCTATCGTCTCTGTTCTCTAAAACATTCATTTTGTAATAGATAATAGTCTACTTTTCGATACAGTTAAAGTCAAAATTAGAATAGAGAGCATTCAATAATTAGCTAAACAAATAACTTGGGTCTATATATTTTTACAGTAGTAGCTAGTTCTAATCATTTGAAATACCTAGCAGTATCAAGATGATAATGTATTGTTTTTCATTAGGTGTAGAGATCCCCATAGCATAGCCTACCCAGTGGGCATATGACATGATAAAATAACATTTTTTTCTGGTTGAAATCTGGTCAGGACGTATTTTTTATGACATCTTTTCGACATCATAAAAAATACTTCCTATTTGGGTTGAAATCTTGATTGATCTACTGACCAGTTGTCTAAAGCATGAAACACACAGAATCTCACTGCCATATATATTTATCACTGAGGGAGGCCTTCTCTTGCAAGAACAAAAGCAGTACCTGCTGCGTGCCAACCCGGTAGCGACAAACCTATTGTTTCTACTCGTAGAATCGCAATACTTGTCAGTGGCCAACAACTTGACTTTAACCCAATCAGACAGCATGAACCCCCACTTGGGGGACCAACAGGAGTGACAACAAAAGGGGAAGGAAAATAGGAAATTGTAGCTAGCCAACATTATATACTATAGAAAACCAAAACCTTTGATGACACGAGAGTTCGCAGAGCAGCCTGTTAATTACAAACAAAACAGCGAAAGCACAGTCTTCGTGGGAAAGGCACATCATTAAAAACATTGGGAAACAAATGGTTGCAGTTCAGAGCCAACCTGGATACTAAAGGAGATCCTGAAGGAAATCTACAAGTATCAACAGCTTTATGCTATGGAGGAACTGCCAGTTGAGGACTTCTGAGGCATCTGTCTCAAACTAGACACTAATGTACTTGTCCTCTTGCTCAGTTGTGCACCGTGGCCTCCCACTCCTTTTTCTATTCTGGTTAGAGCCAGTTTGCGCTGTTCTGCGAAGGGAGTAGTACACAGCGGTGTATGAGATCTTCAGTTCCTTGGAAATTTCTCGCATGGAATAACCTTCATTTCTCAGAACAAGAATAGACTGACGAGTTTCAGAAGAAAGTTTTGTTTCTAGTCATTTTGAGCCTGTAATCGAACCCAGAAATGCTGATGCTCCAGATACTGAACTAGTCTAAAGAAGGCCAGTTTTATTGCTTCTTTCAATCAGAACAACAGTTTTCAGCTGTGCTAACATTATTGCAAAAGGATTTTCTAATGATCAATTAGCCTTTTAAAATTCTAAACTTGGATTAGCTAACAAAACATGCCATTGGAACACAGGAGGGATGGTTGCTGATAATGGGCCTCTGTACGCCAATGTCGATATTCCATTTAAGAAATCTGCAGTTTCCAGCTACAGTAGTCATTTACAACATTAACTATGTCTACACTGTATTTGACAAAGTAAGACTGGATTTATTTACAAATTCCTGAATTTTTTCAATTTCGGTAATTCTCTTATAAAATGGGTAAAAGTAACGTATAGCAACCCCAGGTGTAAAATAGTAAATAGCAGCTACTTCTCAGAGTTTTGAATTGTCAAGGGGAGTTAAAGAAGGGTGTCCGCTGTCACCATATCTATTCGTTATGGCCATCAAAATGCTAGCTATTAAAATCAGATCCAATAACAACATTAGAGGATTAGAAATCCAAGGCTTAAAAACGAAAGGTTTCCATGTATTCCAAAAACTCAAGCTTTATATTAAGTTCGCAAGTTAGATCCCTGCAATGTCTCATTGAAGATCTAGATAGCTTTTCTGGACTAAATCCTAATTATGATAAGTGTACAATATTACGTATTGGATCTTTAAATATAATACAACTTTTACACTACCCTGCAGTTTACCAATAAAATGGGCTGATGGTGAAGTAGACATACTTCGTACTCACATCACAAAATATATAAATAAGCTCTCCACAATGAATTTCAACACTAAACTTGTAAAAATAAACAAGATCCTGCAACAATGGCTATTTATGGAAAAATTGCCCGGATTAACTCCTTAGTCATATCTCAGTTTACTCACTTATGGCGCTGCCAACTGCCGATGATACGTTTTTCAAATCATATATATTTTGCTTTATCTGGGATGCTAAACCAGACAAAATAATGGATATGAATTGGGTGGGTTGAGATTATTACACATACACAGTTGAAGTCGGAAATTTACATACACTTAGGTTGGAGTCATTAAAACTTGTTTTTCAACCACTCCACAAATTTCTTGTTAACCTTTCTGGGGTAGGGGGCAGTATTTTGAAGTTTGGATGACAAACGTGCCCAGAGTAAACTGCCTGTTACTCAGGCCCAGAAGCTAGGATATGCATGGTAGTATTGGATAGAAAACACTAAAGTTTCTAAAACTGTTCAAATAATGTCTGAGTATAACAGAACTGATATGGCAGGCAAAACCCCGAGGACAAACCACCCCCACCCCCCAAAAAAATGTCAGCCTACCACTGTTTCTAATGGCTGTCATGTTTATTATGAGGCGAAATCCTCCCATATTGCAGTTCCTAGGGCTTCCACTAGATGTCAACAGTCTTTAGAAAAACTACAAATTCTAGCTCATTTTTCTAAGTGGCTCCCATTTTGGCTGTAGTGTTTATGTGCGTGGATGAGAGCGCGTTCTTTGATGTTTATCTCCGGTAAACACAATAACGATTCTCCGTCTTAACTTTTATCGTTTATTTACGTAGGGAACCCGAGGTTTGATTATAAACGTTGTTTGACTTGTTAAGGAGAAGTTTATTGGTAACGTTTGGGATTCATTTTGTATGCATTTTGAAGGAGGGAAGGAGGGAAACCGGTGGATTATTGACTGAAGCGCACCAGCTAAACTGAGTTTTTGGGTATATAAAGAAGGACATTATCGAACAAAAGGACCATTTGTGATTTAGCTTTGGAGTGCCAACAGAAGAAGATCTTCAAATGTAAGGCATTTATTATATCGCTATTTCTGACTTTCGTGGCGCACTTGCCTGGTTGAAATATGTTTTTCATGCTTTTGTATGCGTGGCGCTGTCCTCAGACAATCGCATGGTGTGCTTTCGCCGTAAAGCCTTTTTTGAAATTTGACACAGCAGCTGGATTAACAAGAAGTTAAGCTTTATTTTGATGTATGACACTTGTATTTTCATGAATGTTAAATATTTCTATAATTTGAATATCGCGCTCTGTAATTTCACAGGATGTTGGCCAAGTGGGACGCTACCGTTCCACCTGCCGGTAAGAAGTTAAAACTATATTTTTTGCAAGTCGGTTAGGACATCTACTTTGTGCATGACAAGTAATTTTTCCAACAATTGTTTACAAACAAGTTATTTCACAGTATCACAATTCCAGTGGGTCAGAAGTTTGCATACACTAAGTTGACTGTGCCTTTAAACAGCTTGGAAAATTATAGAAAATGATGTCATGGCTTTAGAAGCTTCTTCATCATTTGATGTGGATGCATTTCAAGGCCTACCTTCAAACTCAGTGTCTCTTTGCTTGACATCATGGGAAAATCAAAAGAAACCACCCATGACCTCAGAAAAAAATTGTAGACCTCCACAAGTCTGGTTCATCCTTGGGAGCAATTTCCAAACACCTGAAGGTACCATGTGCATCTGTACAAACAATAGTACAGAAGTATAATCACCACGGGACCATGCAGCAGTCATACCGCTCAGGAAGGAGATACGTTCTGTTTCCTAGAGATGAACGTACTTTGCTGTGAAAAGTGCAAATCAATCCCAGAACAACAGCAAAGGACCTTGTGAAGATGCTGGAGGAAACTGGTACAAAACTATCTATATCCACAGTAAAACAAGTCCTATATCGACATAACCTGAAAGGCTGCTCAGCAAGGAAGAAGACACTGCTCCAAAACCGCCATAAAAAAGCCAGACTAAGGTTTGCAACTGCACATGGGGACAAAGATGGTACTTTTTGGAGAAATGTTCTCTGGTCTGATGAAACAAAAATAGAACTGTTTGGCCTTAATGACCATCGGTATGGTTGGGGGGGGGGGGGCTTGCAAGCTGAAGAACACCATCCCAACTGTGAAGCAGGAGGGTGGCATGTTGTTGGCGTGTTTTGCTGCAGGAGGTACTTTTGCACTTCACAAAATAGATGGCATCATGAGGGAGGATAATTATGTGGATATATTGAAGCGACATCAAGACATCAGTCAGGAAGTTAAAGCTTGGTCGCAAATGGGTCTTCCAAATGGACAGTGACCCCAAGCATACTTCCAAAGTTGTGGCAAAAAAAGGACAACAAAGTCAAGGTATTGGTGTGGCCATCTCAAAGCCCTGACCTCAATCCCATAGAAAATTTGTGGGCAGCACTGAAAAAGCATGTGCGAGCAAGGAGGCCTACCATCCTGACTGAGTTACACCAGCTCTGCCAGGAGGAATGGGCCACAATTAACCCAACTTATTGTGGGAAGCTTGTGGAAGACTACCCAAAATGTTTGACCCAAGTTAAACAATTTAAAGGCAATGCTACCAAATACTAATTGAGTGTATGTGAACTTCTGACCCACTGTGAATGTGATGACAGAAATAAAAGCTTAAATAAATAATTCTCTATTATTCTGACATTTCACATTCTTAAAATAAAAGTGGTGACCCTAACTGACCTAAGACAGAGAATTCTTACTTACAGGATTAAATGTCAGGAAAAAATGCATTTGGCTAAGGTGTATGTAAACTTCCGACTTAAACTGTAAAAGCACTAAAACGCTCTCTAAAAGCTTCACTTAATCAAAAGTTTTACTTAAACCATAAATAGTTCAAGAAGATTACTAAGAAAAGCATATCCATTGTTTAAAAATTGCCTTTTTGCAGATTGCCATGTCTTCTTTTTCAAACAAGCATTGCATAGCTGGCTACAATTTTAATTTCATTCCACTCTAAAGATAAGAAATATTATGGCTGAACTCAAATGTGCTGGTTATTAAAATACCTATATTTATGGGATAGATGTTTGAAAAATGTATTTAGTTCTTAAATGATATTGTAAATTGGAATGGTAGAGTTAGGTCATTCATGGAGTTATCAGAACTGTACAGGAAGGTCTGCTCAATCCAAGAGTACAACCAACTGATGACAGCATTACCCAAAAATGGAGTAGGCACTGGCTGCGGTTCCGGGTTGGAGCGAGCGGTCGCATCTACACTTCGGTCCGCAGGTAGTATAACTTTTCATTACATTTCATTATAGTACAACGGTTTGATTTGTCTAATCTTAGCAATTTCTTCTTAGCTAGCTACATAGCCGTCTTTGTATCAAAGATAATTGCATAATTATCGTACTTCGTCGTCCTAACGTATCTGCCCAGCAGCTAGCTAAGCAGCTAGCTAACATCCACTGTCCACCAGCACTGTAGAAACTATTACACTCAACTGAACGACTCGATTAGCGTAGTGTCAGCTAGCTACATAGTTGTCTTCGCTGTCTTCGTATCCAAGATAATTGTGTAGTTTAGAGTGTGTAGACTTAGAGTGATTATCTTAATTTACCGAGGTTAGCTAGCCACCTATTTGTCGTCCTTAACGTAGGAGATGCTGCTAGCTAGCTAGCCAACAGCTAGCCAACCTCTACCGAATTGAACTTCAACTACCCGGTCAACATTCCGCGTCGCTCCACAGGTAGTATCACATTTTCATTTCACTTCATTACAGTACAACGGTTTGATTTGTTTGATCGTAGCTAGCCAGCTACATAGCCGTCTTTGTATCTAAGACAATTGTGTAGTCTAGAGTGATTTTCTAGGTTAGCTGGCCAGCTATTGTCGTTCTTTTAACGTAGCTAGCCAGCTAGCCCCCGAATAGCAGCACTGTAGAAACTATTACAGTACAACGGTTTGATTTGTTTGATCGTAGCTAGCCAGCTACATAACCGTCTTTGTATCTAAGACAATTGTGTAGCCTAGAGCGATTTTCTAGGTTAGCTAGCCAGCTATTGTCGTTCTTTTAAGGTAACGTAACGCAATCAACCTGCTAGCTAGCCAGCTAGCCCCCGAATAGCAGCACTGTAGAAACTATTACACTCGACGGAACGACTTGATTAGTGTAGTGTCAACATCGCAGCCACTACCAGCTAGCCTACTCCAGCAGTACTGTATCATCTCAATCATTTTAGTCAATAAGATTCTTGCTACGTAAGCTTAACTTTCTGAACATTGAGACGTGTAGTCCACTTGTCATTCCAATCTCCTTTGCATTAGCGTAGCCTCTTCTGTAGCCTGTCAACTATGTGTCTATCTATCCCTGTACTCTCCTCTCTGCACAGACCATACAAACGCTCCACACCGCGTGGCCGCGGCCACCCTAATCTGGTGGTCCCAGCGCGCACGACCCACGTGGAGTTCCAGGTCTCCGGTAGCCTCTGGAACTGCCGATCTGCGTCCAACAAGGCAGAGTTCATCTCAGCCTATGCCTCCCTCCAGTCCCTCGACTTCTTGGCACTGACGGAAACATGGATCACCACAGATAACACTGCTACTCCTACTGCTCTCTCTTCGTCCGCCCACGTGTTCTCGCACACCCCGAGAGCTTCTGGTCAGCGGGGTGGTGGCACCGGGATCCTCATCTCTCCCAAGTGGTCATTCTCTCTCTCTCCCCTTACCCATCTGTCTATCGCCTCCTTTGAATTCCATGCTGTCACAGTTACCAGCCCTTTCAAGCTTAACATCCTTATCATTTATCGCCCTCCAGGTTCCCTCGGAGAGTTCATCAATGAGCTTGATGCCTTGATAAGCTCCTTTCCTGAGGACGGCTCACCTCTCACAGTCCTGGGCGACTTTAACCTCCCCACGTCTACCTTTGACTCATTCCTCTCTGCCTCCTTCTTTCCACTCCTCTCCTCTTTTGACCTCACCCTCTCACCTTCCCCCCTACTCACAAGGCAGGCAATACGCTCGACCTCATCTTTACTAGATGCTGTTCTTCCACTAACCTCATTGCAACTCCCCTCCAAGTCTCCGACCACTACCTTGTATCCTTTTCCCTCTCGCTCTCATCCAACACTTCCCACACTGCCCCTACTCGGATGGTATCGCGCCGTCCCAACCTTCGCTCTCTCTCCCCCGCTACTCTCTCCTCTTCCATCCTATCATCTCTTCCCTCTGCTCATACCTTCTCCAACCTATCTCCTGATTCTGCCTCCTCAACCCTCCTCTCTTCCCTTTCTGCATCCTTTGACTCTCTATGTCCCCTATCCTCCAGGCCGGCTCGGTCCTCCCCTCCCGCTCCGTGGCTCGATGACTCATTGCGAGCTCACAGAACAGAGCTCCGGGCAGCCGAGCGGAAATGGAGGAAAACTCGCCTCCCTGCGGACCTGGCATCCTTTCACTCCCTCCTCTCTACATTTTCCTCCTCTGTCTCTGCTGCTAAAACCACTTTCTACCACTCTAAATTCCAAGCATCTGCCTCTAACCCTAGGAAGCTCTTTGCCACCTTCTCCTCCCTCCTGAATCCTCCTCCCCCTCCCCCCCCTCTGCAGATGACTTCGTCAACCATTTTGAAAAGAAGGTCGACGACATCCGATCCTCGTTTGCTAAGTCAAACGACACCGCTGGTTCTGCTCACACTGCCCTACCCTGTGCTCTGACCTCTTTCTCCCCTCTCTCTCCAGATGAAATCTCGCTTCTTGTGACGGCCGGCCGCCCAACAACCTGCCCGCTTGACCCTATCCCCTCCTCTCTTCTCCAGACCATTTCCGGAGACCTTCTCCCTTACCTCACCTCGCTCATCAACTCATCCCTGACCGCTGGCTACGTCCCTTCCGTCTTCAAGAGAGCGAGAGTTGCACCCCTTCTGAAAAAACCTACACTCGATCCCTCCGATGTCAACAACTACAGACCAGTATCCCTTCTTTCTTTTCTCTCCAAAACTCTTGAACGTGCCGTCCTTGGCCAGCTCTCCCGCTATCTCTCTCAGAATGACCTTCTTGATCCAAATCAGTCAGGTTTCAAGACTAGTCATTCAACTGAGACTGCTCTTCTCTGTATCACGGAGGCGCTCCGCACTGCTAAAGCTAACTCTCTCTCCTCTGCTCTCATCCTTCTAGACCTATCGGCTGCCTTCGATACTGTGAACCATCAGATCCTCCTCTCCACCCTCTCCGAGTTGGGCATCTCCGGCGCGGCCCACGCTTGGATTGCGTCCTACCTGACAGGTCGCTCCTACCAGGTGGCGTGGCGAGAATCTGTCTCCTCGCCACGCGCTCTCACCACTGGTGTCCCCCAGGGCTCTGTTCTAGGCCCTCTCCTATTCTCGCTATACACCAAGTCACTTGGCTCTGTCATAACCTCACATGGTCTCTCCTATCATTGCTATGCAGACGACACACAATTAATCTTCTCCTTTCCCCCTTCTGATGACCAGGTGGCGAATCGCATCTCTGCATGTCTGGCAGACATATCAGTGTGGATGACGGATCACCACCTCAAGCTGAACCTCGGCAAGACGGAGCTGCTCTTCCTCCCGGGGAAGGACTGCCCGTTCCATGATCTCGCCATCACGGTTGACAACTCCATTGTGTCCTCCTCCCAGAGCGCTAAGAACCTTGGCGTGATCCTGGACAACACCCTGTCGTTCTCAACCAACATCATGGCGGTGGCCCGTTCCTGTAGGTTCATGCTCTACAACATCCACAGAGTACGACCCTGCCTCACACAGGAAGCGGCGCAGGTCCTAATCCAGGCACTTGTCATCTCCCGTCTGGATTACTGCAACTCGCTGTTGGCTGGGCTCCCTGCCTGTGCCATTAAACCCCTTCAACTCATCCAGAACGCCGCAGCCCGTCTGGTGTTCAACCTTCCCAAGTTCTCTCACGTCACCCCGCTCCTCCGCTCTCTCCACTGGCTTCCAGTTGAAGCTCGCATCCGCTACAAGACCATGGTGCTTGCCTACGGAGCTGTGAGGGGAACGGCACCGCAGTACCTCCAGGCTCTGATCAGGCCCTACACCCAAACAAGGGCACTGCGTTCATCCACCTCTGGCCTGCTCGCCTCCCTACCATTGAGGAAGTACAGTTCCCGCTCAGCCCAGTCAAAACTGTTCGCTGCTCTGGCCCCCAATGGTGGAACAAACTCCCTCACGACGCCAGGACAGCGGAGTCAATCACCACCTTCCGGAGACACCTGAAACCCCACCTCTTCAAGGAATACCTAGGATAGGATAAGTAATCCTTCTCACCCCCCCCTTAACGATTTAGATGCACTATTGTAAAGTGGCTGTTCCACTGGATGTCAGAAGGTGAATTCACCAATTTGTAAGTCGCTCTGGATAAGAGCGTCTGCTAAATGACTTAAATGTAATGTAATGTAAATGGAAGGAGGTAGGGACTTGTCTGTCTGCCCAATATAAAGGATCAAAACTGGCAGAGGAATAAAAATAGCATCAATAGGAAAGTATACCAGTTTTATTTGAGGACCAGGATGTTGACAACTGTGCCATACAGATTACAAAATAGTTGGGAAGAGATTTTAGATGTACCAATTCCATGGTACAGGGTGTATGAGTTGGTATATAAAATGATGCAAGATTCAAGACTTTGTGCTTTTCAGCTAAAATTATCATTTACAGTAGAACACGTCACCAACAAAATGTTGAATATTTAGGCATACAATCATCAAAGCTCTGCAGATTTTGTTGTGAGGATACAGAATCAATAGACCATTTATTTTGGTGTTGCCCCCAGGTAGCCCGTTTCTGGTCTCAGGAATGTCTGAAAATGCATATAACATTGATCTAAAATTGACCCTAGACATAGTACTGTTGGGGGATTTGGAGAGACCGGGTCAGTCAATTACTAAACATTCTTAATAAAAGTATTTATCTTCAACTCGCAATCTGTGGATTCTATTCTATAGATTGAAATTGTGTGTTAAACATCACAGCATAGTTGAAAGATATACAGTGGGGGGGGAGTATTTAGTCAGCCACCAATTGTGGTTGACTAAATACTTTTTTGCCCCACTGTAGCGATAGATGGGATGGGATGAAGGAAGCTGAGGGTTGGGTTGTGGAATTGGAGACGAGTGGGATTGGAGTTGCTGGGCAAATGGTGGTCACCCCAGAAACTGACTGGTCATCTGATCCACGCCCCTACGTTTTTCCCCTGGTATCTGTGACTAACAGATGCATATCTGTATTACCAGTCATGCCAAAACCATAGATTAGGGCCCAATTCATTTATTTCAATTGACTGACTAACTCAGTAAAATATTTGAAATTGGTGCATGTTGCGTTTATATTTTTGTTCAGTATATATAAGCAAGTGCATAGTGTTTCTGGGCCATGCACCCATTGGATATAAGACACTAGAACCATTACAATTATAAAAATTGGAGTAATGTTCTTTTTCAGCAGGGTTTCATGATTCAGCTTAGCAGTTGGCAAAGCGCACCAAAGCGGATTAGGGTCTCATGGCATTCTGTACCCAGTCAACACTCTGGGCTCAGGCATATTTTGTTTGAGACTCAGGGGACTCTGCATGGACTCAGACTCTTCCCGAGTCCGGCAGAATCATATTACTCAGTGCTCTGTCTAATGGTACTCGGTGAGAGTCCACTTCAACAAATCCGGCCCGATTAATAGGCCTAGGTTTTTTATTTCAATATCCTACTTCAATCCACCAGGATTTACAAAACCCTATTTTTAGCGCATTGATTTCAATTAATAAATCAATTGCACCTGAATTTTACCCTGAAAAATATGACTTTTATATTTTCCTGTAAAGCTTTTAAGCAAATAACACATGCAGTAATTTTATTTTAGTAGACAAGTAAGGAGATAGGCATATCAGTACCAGCTAAAACTTGGATTGGAATCACTGTACGCAGGTAGCCTGCATTGTTCAAGTGTTCCATATGGCTGTTGGGACAGAGCGCCTGGTAGGCTACACAGAGCTAGAAAACAACAGTTTTTGAAATTTACACACAAACATCTTCCAAAAGACTTGACTGCTAATAAGTGGTAGCCCGTGCTCTCCCGCATTCTTGTTTTACTTTTGTAAGTAAAGTGGCAGTTTGTTGGGGAGAAGAACATCAAGAAAATATTGGCTAGCTAGAGTTGGCTAAATTAACTGGCTAATGACATTTTTACCTGTTGTTGCCATTGGTTGTAGCTTGATAACATTGACACCTGTTTAGTTAATGCCAGTAAATGTGTATGTTCTCTGTGTGTGTGTGTGTGTGAGAGAATCACAATAACTTTAGAAAACATTGTCAAAGTTGTCATGCTAGCTGTGTGTATGCATGTGAGTTTTCTGTGTGAGAGAGATTTATTTTGTTGCTTTTTTATTTAACCTTTATTTAACCAGGTAGGCAAGTTGAGAACAAGTGCTCATTTACAATTGCGACTTGGCCAAGATAAAGCAAAGCAGTTCGACACATACAACACAGAGTTGCACATGGAGTAAAACAAACATACAGTCAATAATACAGTAGAAAAATAAGTCGATATACAATATGAGCAAATGAGGGGAGATAAGGGCGGTAAAGGCAAAAAAAAGGCCATGGTGGCGAAGTAAATACAATATAGCATGTAAAACACTGGAATGGTAGATTTGCAGTAGAAGAATGTGCAAAGTAGAAATAAAAATAATGGGGTGCAAAGGAGCAAAATGAATAAATAAATACAGTAGGGGAAGAGGTAGTTGTTTGGGCTAAATTATAGATGGACTATGTACAAGTGCAGTAATCTGTGAGCTGCTCTGACAGCTGGTGTTTAAAGCTAGTGAGGGAGATAAGTGTTTCCAGTTTCAGAGATTTTTGTAGTTCGTTCCAGTCATTGGGAGCAGAGAACTGGAAGGAGAGGCGGCAAAAGTAAGAATTGGCTTTGGGGTTGACCAGAGAGATATACCTGCTGGAGCGCGTGCTACAGGTGGGTGATGCTATGGTGACCAGTGAGCTGAGATAAGGGGGGACTTTACCTAGCAGGATCGTGTAGATGACCTGGAGCCAGTGGGTTTGGCGACAAGTATGAAGCGAGGGCCAGCCAACGAGAGAGTACAGGTCGCAGTGGTGGGTAGTATATGGGGCTTTGGTGACAAATCGGATGGCACTGTGATAGACTGCATCCAATTTATTGAGTAGGGTATAGGAGGCTATTTTGTAAATGACATCGCCGAAGTCGAGGATCGGTACGATGGTATGTTTGGCAGCATGAGTGAAGGATGCTTTGTTGCAAAATAGGAAGCCAATTCTAGATTTAACTTTGGATTGGAGATGTTTGATGTGAGTCTGGAAGGAGAGTTTACAGTCTAACCAGGCACCTAGGTATTTGTAGTTGTCAGAACCATCCAGAGTAGTGATGCTGGACGGGCGGGCAGGTGCAGGCAGCGATCGGTTGAAGAGCATGCATTTAGTTTTACTTGTATTTAATAGCAGTTGGAGGCCACGGAAGGAGAGTTGTATGGCATTGAAGCTCGTCTGGAGGGTTGTTAACACAGTGTCCAAAGAAGTGCCAGAACTATACAGAATAGTATAGTCTTTGTAGAGGTGGATCAGAGACTCACCAGCAGCAAGAGCGACATCATTGATGAATACAGAGAAGAGAGTCGGCCCAAGAATTGAACCCTGTGGGACCCCCATAGAGACTGCCAGAAGGCCTGGACAACAGGCCCTCCGATTTGACACACTGAACTCTATCAGAGAAGTAGTTGGTGAACCAGGCGAGGCAATCGTTTGAGAAACCAAGGCTATAGGAGTCTGCCGATGAGGATGTGGTGATTGTCGAAAGCCTTGGCCAGGTCAATGAATACGGCTGCACAGTATTATTTCTTATCGATGGCGGTTAAGATATCGTTTAGGACCTTGAACGTGGCTGAGGTGCACCCATGACCAGCTCTGAAACCAGATTGCATAGCGGAGAAGGTGCGGTGGGAATCGAAATGGTCGGTAATCTGTTTGTTGACTTGGCTTTCAAAGACATTAGAAAGGCAGGGTAGGATAGATATAGGTCTGTAGCAGTTTGAGTCAAGAGTGTCCCCCCCTTTGAAGAGGGGGATGACCGCAGCTGCTTTCCAATCTTTGGGAATCTCAAGACGACACGAAAGAGAGGTTGAACAGGCTAGTAATAGGGGTTGCAACAATTTCGGCAGATAATTTTAGAAAGAGAGGGTCCAGATTGTCAGAATGGCTGATTTGTACCGATCCAGATTTTGCAGCACTTTCAGAACATCAGCTGACTGGATTTGGGAGAAGGAGAAATGGGGAAGGCTTGGGCGAGTTGCTGTGGGGGGGTGCAGTGCTGTTGACCGGGGTAGGGGTAGCCAGGTGGAAAGCATGGCCAGCCATAGAAAAGAAGCTAGCCTTGGAGAAGCTAGCCTTGTATATTGTGTATATTGGTTTCTAACTTCCCTGAAAAGTTGCATATCACGGGGGCTGTTCGATGCTAATGCAGAATGCCGCAGGATGTTTTTGTGCTGGTTAAGTGCAATCAGGTCTGGTCTAGAGATGATCACAATAACTTACAGAAAATATTATCATCATTGTGTCATGCTAGCTGTGTGAGTGAGTGAGTGAGAGATTGTGTGTGACATTGTGAGCTCGCCTAGTTCTTGAAATGTGTACCCCCCAATATGGATGTTAAGTGTTTCTTGATTCATCAGGGATCCTTGTGTATCTTGTATTTGACAATACAATAAGCCTTTCCCTGCTCCCCCTCAACACTCATTCTTATGTTACCTCAAATGCCCTTAGCAATTCTTGATTCTCTGTTTTTGCAGGAGTCTGCTAGCTTGGATAGAAGAATGGAAGAAAGAACAATGGGAAGGAGAAGAGAATTTATCAAGCCTGCTGACTAAGAAATGTAGATATGTTCTGCTCTCACTCTCGGTCTGCCTGACTGCCAGATTGCTGAGGGGCAACATAATCCATGTACATGCTAAGCTGTCTAACTTAGTGAATACCTTAGGTAATAGTTCATCATGATTCGTCTCAGTCTTTACAATTCCTGAAACATGTCGATGACCTGATGCATGGCCTCTCCAACAGTGCATGGCTACCCACTCGGTTACCAGTGACCTTTTCAGCCACATCCCAGCAAGAGGAGAGAACAGAACCACCCCTCTATTTGATACTCTGACCTTAAATGTCTAACGATTCCTTCTAACCAGCTTGGTAAGAGCTAGGTTTGTACTAGCCAGAGTTGTGGACTCTAGTGACATGACTGGAGACTCGACTTGATATAAAATCACTCCAGACTTGACTTGGCGCCTCAAGACCTAGGACTTTGTATTGAAATTATCTGGCCAGGTTTTGTAACAAATTTTGTGGCAGAGTCTCTGTGGATTACCCTAGCAACAAAATGTGCAACAGATTGGCTATTGAAACACACTCTGTCCTCTGATTGGACCAGCAAACCCAGCACAGGTCCGGTGAGCTCGCGAACAGATTGCTGACTTGCTGTACAGCTATTGGATTGGGTGCAGTGCAAACGTAAATTTGTAGAGAGAGAGGATTGCCATAACAAATAAATATGCAGCTTCAAAAATGGTTCGGTGATCAAGAATATTAACCGTTTACTTTGCAAGCTCACCAGCAATGTGGCATCATGCAACAGTTAGGCCTACTAGCATGGTATGTCAAAAGTGCTTGAAATTGATTATTTACTTATGAAGCTTGCATTTACATTTTTTGTTAAAGCTGCAATACGTAACTTTTTGGTCGACCCAACCAAATTCACATAGGTCTATAACTCACATTTCTGTCACTCATTCAAAGCAAGTCTAAGAAGAGGTAGCTATGTTCTACGTGCACTATTTCCATGCTTCTCGTTCTTAAATTCTGTTTTTGGCAGAGCCCCACCCGTTGTGAACCCCACCTGTTTAGTTAAAAAAATATACACACACACACACAGTACCAGTAGAAAGTTTGGACACACCTACTCATTCAGGGGTTTTTCTTTATAGGAATGTATTTATTACAATTGAATTAAATGCATAAAAGCCTTATAGGTATTTAGGGAACATGATACATTGCATCAGAAAGACAACCATGTTGTTACCATCTTACATATATTTTTAAGTGAGAAACTGTTAGGTTTCAGATGTGTCACATGCACTTATTGAAGTATTTTTAAAAACTTCATAATTTTCAGTGTACAAGATCCCCAGAAATTGGGTATCACACAACATAATATTTAAACTGGAAGACCCTCAGTAACAGTTGTGCAAACCATACCCCCAAATATTAGAATGAGCCCCTGCCTCTAGCTGGGCATGGTGTGGGCCAAGGCGTCAGCATGCTTCAGTTCGACTGGCACCTAGCCGGAATCGACTAGTCGAACTGAACCAGTTACTCCCATAAAAGACCTTTGCTTGAAAAACAAGAAAAAAAGCAGCAATAGTACTGTTTGTCCATTTTGAGAGACCTCAAAATAGTCCAAATTAATCGAAGATAACTCAAAAGAATCTGTCATTAATTTGGACATTTTTGCCAAAGAGACCTTCGTCGCGCAATTTTACATTTAAGATGTTTGGTGCAGTATTTTTCAATTAAAAAATGCTAATGAAAACAAGTCGTCTCTCGTTGAATGACAAAGACTTTATTTATGAATCCCTACAGTTGATCAATCCCAGACAAAAGGGCGTAGACGTCGGCTCCGAACTTCAGCTTGCCTCTAGAAAAACATGTGGCCCAGACGAAAAAAACATCACTGAAGTCCAAAACTAACAAAAACATCACAAAATAATACAGACTCCACCAATCTGTATCGTCCAGGAAGCATGCAGACGCCTTTAGCCCATGTTGGGTTTGGTGTGGGCCAGCCCCTTTTGGCAGTGGAGTGGGCCGGCCCGCACCAAGCCCGACTCGGCCCACGTCAGGCTATTGTGGGATTAGTGTGGGCTAGCCTGTGTCGGGTGGGCTTTGTGTGGGCTAGCCCGTGCCCACCGAATGGGGTCATGTTTGCTGGGAAGTGCATATACAGTGCATTCAGAAAGTATTCAGACCCTTAGACATTTTCCACATTACAGCCTTATTCAATCTACACACAATAGCCCATAATGACAAAGCGAAAAACAGATTTTTAGAAATGTTTGCAAATTTATAAAATAAAACAGTATTCAGACCCTTTGCTATGAGACTCAAAATTGAGCTCAGGTGCATCCTGTTTCCAATGATCCCCCTTAAGGTGTTTCTACAACTTGGATACCACCTGGGGTAAATTCAATTGATTGGACATGATTTGGAAAGACACACACCTGTCTATATAAGGTCCCGCAGTTGACAGTGCATGTCAGGGCAAAAACCAAACCAGGAGGTTGAAGGAATTGCACGTTGAGCTCCGAGACAGGATTTTGTTGAGGCACAGATGGGGAGAAGGGTACCCAAAAAATGTATGCAGGTTTGAAGGTCCCCAAGAACACAGTGGCCTCAATCATTCTTAAATGGAAGAAGTTCAGAACCACCAAGACTCTTCCTAGAGCTGGCTGGGCAATCGTGGGGTAGAAGGACCTTGGTCAGGGAGGTGGCCAAGAACCCGATTGTCACTCTGACGGAGCTTCAGAGTTTCTCTGTGGAGATGAGAGAACCTTCCAGATGGACAAGCAACTCTGCAGCACTCCACTAATCAGGCCTTTATGGTAGAGTGGCCAGATGGAAGCCACCCCTCAGTAAAAAGGCACATGGACCCCAAAGGACTTTCAGACCATGAAAAACAAGATTCTCTGGTCTGATGAAACCAAGATTGAACTCTTTGGGCTGAATGACAAGAGTCACATCTGGAGGAAACCTGACATCATTCCTACGGTGAAGCATGGTGGTGGCAGTCTCATGCTGTGGGGATGTGTTTCTGGGGCAGGGAATGGGAGACTATTTAGGATCGAGGGAAAGATGAAAGGAGCAAAGTACAGAGAGATCCTTGATGAAAACCTGCTCCAGAGTGCTCAGGACCTTAGACTGGGGGCGAAGGTTCACCTTCCAACAGGACAATGACCCTAAGCACACAGCCAAGAGAACGCGGGGTGGTTTCGAGTGGCCCAGCAGGATCGGACATCTCTGGAGAGACCTGAAAATAGCTGTGCAGCGACGCTCCCCATCCAACCGGACAGAGCTTGAGAGGATCTGCAAAGAAGAATGGGAGAATCTCCCCAAATGCAAGTATACCAAGCTTGTAGCGTCATACCCAAGAAGACTCGAGGCTGTAATCACTCCCAAAGGCGCAACAAAGTACTGAGTAAAGAGTCTGCATATTTATGTAAATGTCATATCGGTTAATAAAAATGAACCGTTTTTGCTTTGTCATTATGGGGTAGTGTGTGTAGATTGATGAGGGGAAAAAACGATTTAATCCATTTTAGAATAAGGCTGTGATGTAAGAAAATGGAGAAAGGGGTCTGAATACTTTCCGAATGCACTGTATGCATCTCTGAGCTTGTTAGAAAGATTCTATTTGGTTTCTCAAGGGGAGGCTGTGCAGTCGTGCTCGCTACCTGTGTCCGTTCAGATTGTATCAATCTTAACCTGCCTGAGGCTATTTCTTTTGGGAAATTGCCCATGTATATTTGATAAATCTACTTGTATATTTTGTATGATATGGCGCTTTCACCTGTAAATAAATGTACATTGAGCACGTCAACCTGCCATGCTGATTTCATGTCCCTTAAGACTGGTACATGGTCCATGTGATGTTATTTTTGACAATTACATAATCAAAATGTGTTGTTGACAAAATAATGAAAAGGGCTGTCAGGTAGCCTCAATAAATAGACAAAGATTTTGTTGAACAAGTCATTGCACGTAAAGGATGTTTTTTTGGGGGACTCTGACCTTGTGACTTGTTTGTGACCCTTTACACATAAAAAAGAAAGGTAAATGCAAAACTAATTAAGACTGCCAAGCTGTCCTCAATCGGGGGAACCTCTGTCCGGGACAAGGTCCTCAGGATTATGGAGCGGTGTGTTTAGGAGGAGGCTTAAGCACAACTTTACCCTTTAGAGGTGAGTTAAACATTTATTATCCAACTACTGTCTAATTTTGATATCCTCTTTCTTAAAAATGTTTCAAACTGATGAGATCCTTGACGAAATTGATCATTGATGCCCCACTCGGTGAGATCTTGCATGGAGCCCCAGACCCCAGACCGACCGTCATCTTGAAATTCTTCGATTTTCTAATAATTGCGCCAAAAGTTGTTGCCTTCTCACCAAGCTGCTTGCCTATTGTCCTGTAGCCCATCCCAGCCTTGTGCAGGTCTACAATTTTATCCCTGATGTCCTTACACAGCTCTCTGGTCTTGGCCATTGTGGAGAGATTGGAGTCTGTTTGATTGAGTGTGCGGACAGGTGTATTTTATACAGGTAATGAGTGGAGAACAGGAGGGCTTCTTAAAGAAAAACTAACAGGTCTGTGAGAGTCGGAACTCTTACTGGTTGGAAGGTGATCAAATACTTATGTCATGCAATAAAATGCAAATTAATTAAAAATCATACAATGTGATTTTCTACAGTTGAAGTGTACCTATGATAACAATTACAGACCTCTACATGCTTTGTAAGTAGGAAAACCTGCAAAATCGGCAGTGTATCAAATACTTGTTCTCCCCACTGTATATACACACACACAAAATCGGCCGATTAATTGGTATTGGCATTTTTTTTGGTCCGCCAATAAATTTGGTATCGTATCGGCGTTGAAAAATTATAAAAATTGGTCAACCTCTAATTTTACACATGTTAAATTTGCTGAAAATAAGCACAGTTGACAGTGAGAGGACGTTTCTTTTTTTGCTGAGTTTAGTACCATGGACATAGTTTTATCCAGCCGAGTCTACAAAGTTTATTCAGGAAGGTACTTTTCTAGTTATTTTAAAATCTCAAAATGATAAAGTTGTAATGCGCTGATTTTCTTCACTGCAGATCTGAGACATCACACCACTTTTCAAGGTCACTACGCTCCAGATCGCCTTCTGTGCTCAGAGGTCCTTGAGGATCCTACCCCTTAACACCACTCTTATTAATCATTACTTGCTCAGAACATGAGAACATATGAAAGCTGGTGGTTCCTTTTAAAATGAGACTTCAATATTCCAAGGTAAGAGGTTTTAGGTTGTAGTTAATATAGCATTTATAGGACTATTTCTCTCTATACCATTTGTATTTCATATACCTTTGACTTATTTTCCACCATAATTAGCAAATAAATTCATTAAAAATCATACAATGTGATTTTATGGATTTTTTTTCTCATTTTGTCTGTCATAGTAGAAGTGTACCTATGATGAAAATTACAGGCCTCATCTTTTTAAGTGGGAGAACTTGCACAATTGGTGGCTGACTAAATACTTTTTTTGCCCCACTGTATACCTGCTGGAGCGCGTGCTACGGGTGGGTGCTGTTATGGTGACCAGTGAGCTGAGATAAGGCGGGGCTTTACCTAGCAAAGACTTGTAGATGACCTGGAGCCAGTGGGTTTGGCGATGGGTATGAAGCGATGGCCAGCCAACGAGAGCGTACAGGTCGCAGCGGTGCGTAGTATGTTGAGTGTTGGAGGCTATTTTATAAACGACATCACCAAAGTCGAATAGGTCGAATGTTGTGGAATAGGAAGCAGATTCTATATTTAATTTTGGATTGGAGATGTTTAATATAATTCGGGAAGGAGAGTTTAACTTTGAACTAGACACCTAGGTATTTGTAGTTATCTTCATATTCTAAGTCAGAACCGTCCAGAGTAGTGATGCTGGATGGGCGGGCAGGTGCGGGCAGTGATCGGTTGAAGAGCATGCTTTTAGTTTTACTTGCATTTAAGAGCCGTTGGAGGTCACAGAAGGAGAGTTGTATGGCATTGAAGCTCGTCTGGAAGTTTGTTAACAGTGTCCAAAGCAGGGCCAGAAGTATACAGAATGGTGTCGTCTGTGTTAGAGGTCGACCGACTATGATTTTTCAACGCCGATACCGATTATTGGAGGACCAAAAAAGCCGATACCGATTAATCGGCCGATTTTAAAAAATGTATTTGTAATAATGACAATTACAACACTGAATGAACACTTATTTTAACTTAATATAATAAATACATCAATAAAAATCAATTTAGCCTCAAATAAATAATGAAACATGTTCAATTTGGTTTAAATAATGCAAAAACAAAGTGTTGGAGAAGAAAAGTGCAATATGTGCCATGTAAAAAAGCTAATGTTTGAGTTCCTTGCTCAGAACATGAGAACATATGAAAGCTGGTGGTTCCTTTTAACATGAGACTTCAATATTCCAAGGTAAGAGGTTTTAGGTTGTAGTTAATATAGCATTTATAGGACTATTTCTCTCTATACCATTTGTATTCCATATACCTTTGACTATTGGATGTTCTTATAGGCACTTTAGTATTGCCAGTGTAACAGTATAGCTTCCGTCCCCCTCCTTGCCCCTACCTGGGCTCGAACCAGGAACACATCGACAACAGCCACACACTCGAAGCAGCATTACCCATCGCTCCACAAAAGCCGCAGCCCTTGCAGAGCAAGGGGAATAACTACTCCAAGTCTCAGAGTGAGTGACGTTTGAAACGCTATTAGCGCACACCCCGCTAACTAGCTAGCCATTTCACATCGGTTACACCAGCCATTAGGCTGATAGGCTTGAAGTCATAAACAGGTGTAAAAAAATAAAAATAAACGTATTTTTTTTATCAGAAAATTCGGCGTCCAAAACTACATATTTCCGATTGTTATGAAAACTTGAAATCGGCCCTAATTAAATCGGCCATTCCGATTAATCGGTCGACCTCTAGTCTGCGTAGAGGTGAATCAGAGACTCACCAGCAGCGAGAGGGACATCATTGATGAATACAGAAAAGCGAGTCGGCCCGAGAATTGAACCCTGTGGCACCCCCATAGAGACTGCCAGAGGTCCGGACAACAGGCCCTCCGATTTGACACACTGAACTCTATCAGAGAAGTAGTTGGTGAACCAGGCGAGGCAATCATTTGAGAAACCAAGCCTTGGCCAGGTCAATGAATACGGCTGCACAGTAATGTCTCTTATCGATGGCGATTATGATATCGTTTAGGACCTTGAGCGTGGCTGAGGTGCACCCATGACCAGCTCTGGAACCAGATTACATATCGGAGAAGGTACGGTGGGATTCGAAATGGTTGGTAATTTGTTTGTTAACTTGGCTTTCGAAGACCTTGGAAGGCAGAGTAGGATAGATATTGGTCTGTAGCAGAATTATGAAACAATTACTGTATGCAGATATGCAAAAAAATATATATATTTTTCCATTTATTGATCTGTTTTAAATGTAAGAATGTTGCAGAATTAAACTTTCATTGGTGCCTATGGAAACAAATAGAAATATAATGAACAATCCAACTTTCACTATCCAACTTACTCCACTGAAATACTTTTTACAGTATGTAATAAACTGTAGTCAAGTGGTCATTACCAGGTTGATGGTCTTAACTATGACTAGTACATAATATAGTGGCCAGAATTATGACCAACTGGTCATATGGTGGTCAGTAAAATACGTCATACCCTGGTCAGTAAAAAGGTGTAACAAAAAAAAAAACACATTCAAACAGTCACGTCAGTTTGTCAAAACCAGGTTTTGCCCACTGGGTAGTGATCTGGGTTAGAGAAGGTTAATTGACAGTAGAAGTAGTATCTTTACCTGTGGATAGTCTGACTTCGTCTCCTTGTGTTTAATGAAGCCAGACAGCCAGGACAGCGTGGTGAGTATTTGTGTTTGTATTCCTGATGCTGCATCCCCACTCTTCCCCTTAATCTTCCTCCTCAGTCTGACATATCGGTCTCTCAATTTCTTCCATTTCGTCCTGCAAATCTGTTCTTCTACTCCCAGAGTTTGGGCTATCTCCTTCCAGCTGTTGTTGGTTATTGTGAAGTCTTTATAGTCTTTCAATGAGGTGTTGTACAAATTGTTGTACCTTCTGACCTCTTCAATGAGCTTTTCCTCGAAACTTGCGTCGTCTTGCATCTTGCTTGTCTTAGCGTCATCGGTATAATGGGGCTCATCTTCATCTTGGTTCTCCTGCATTGTTTGGTTCAGTCCTTCCTTCTCGAGTTCCGCCATTTTCTCTGATGTGTTATATATCCGAACAGAAAGGGTGTGGGTAAAACCAGAGGCTGCAAACCAAAGAAGTCTGGTGTGCTATTCAATAAACAACATTTTTGTCTGCTTCTGCAGGTAGCAATTGAAGCTTTTGGTTAGATTTGATTCAAAGAAATAAAAATCCCATCATCTCACACGAGCCAAGGCTTGTTGTTGCTACTGCATATCTATTCTACTTTCTACGGTATGCTATTCCTCTCTCCACACCAGACGCATTGTGGTCAGGTTTAGAAAGAACAAGACAAACACAGCAACATAAACTACCGATTGATAACGACTCTAGCTAACTATTTTCTGCAATCATTGGCACTTTAGAGTTGGCATTTTACATGATCCGATATGCAAATCACATGCACGGCGAAATGTCGTAAAATGCAGGCAGACGTTTCACTTTACTTCTCAATGCCGAGTATGGAAAGTCTAAAGGGTCAATAAGTGGGTCATCACTAGTTACCACAGCCACAAAGTAGAATGTCTAAACCCTGCCTATTTAAAACATTTCTATTTTTAAAATCTGATTTTAAACCTAACCTTAACCGTTTTTAAAAATGAGATCTGATTTTTTTACTCGACACTTTTGACTTTGTGGCTGTGGTAACTAGTGGCAACCCCAAAAAGTTAAAAGAAAAGACAACTGGGGAGAACGACCCTTTTTAAAAAAATGTATTAATATCAAATCAATACATAAAGCACATGAGGGAACACAAGCATACATAGATTACAAACAATAGACAATCGAGCTAGGGGGTACAATATCACATTACAATTACACAAGGACCTTAAGGGACATGCATATACTTACAATTCTAACAGCTTTTTTGTTAGTAGAGCATTTAACCATCTTAAAATACAGTTGAATTTATTTTTTTAGAGTACGAAAATGTGGTTTTCTGTTTGTAAATTTACATTTGTGTATATGAAATTTGGCCAAAAGAATAATGAAATTAATTACATAAAAATGATTCCGCTTATTTCTATTGTATGTAAAGAATCCAAACAGTACATCTCTCCACAATAGTGTAAAATCTTCATAAATGTGTTCAATTACAAACCTACTGATGTCTTGCCACAGTTTTCTTACATGAATACAATGCCAAAAAAGATGTTTCTAGGTGGTCATTACAAAAGGAGCAATTTTTTGTTGATGTTCTCCTTAAACTTCTTCATATAGTGGTTGGCAGGATAATATTTATGAATCATTTTAAAGGAAACTTCCTTAATTTTGTTAACAAGTAGGTATGTGTGTGGCAACATCCAAACTTTTTTCCAACAGATATTATCAATAAATCCATTCCAATAAGGCATGACATAAGGTATAGATAGATACAACATCCTGCTGAAACAGGTGTTCGTATCATTCTGTTGTTGAATGGACCAAAAGAGAAACAAATCTTTCCTACTGATGAGTCAACAGGGTCAACAGAAGGTAGGTTCTGAGGGTCAGGTCTTGACATGTTCCTGAATAACATAGCAACACCTGAGGGAATGGCATCTAAAACCATTGCAAAATCTTTAGGTGTTACGGGGACCTTGTAACTTGATAAGAATTATTTAACTGAGTAAAAGACCCTCTGCATTTACCAGTTGGCTCACCAATAGGATATTATTTCGGAACCAATATTCTAAAAACAGAGAGGTATTTTTATACAATATATCCCGATTATTACATATATAATATCTGTGTGGAGAAAAATTGTGTTTATAAATTAAGGACCATGACAAGAAAACCTGCCGATGAAAAGCAGAAAGTTTCACTGGAACATTGTCAATATTATAATTGCAAAACAACATGAAGTTAAGGCCACCAAAAGTAGAGAAGACATGATGAGGAATAAAATTCCAGATAGAAGTGAGTCTTCTTAGGAATTGTTTTATCCAATTGATCTTAAAAGTATTATTTAAAGTAGTAAAGTCCAGAAAATTCAGTCCACCATTCTCATAAGTGTTCATTACAACAGTTTTCATAATGTAATGGGTACGGTTTCTCCAAAGAAAGTTGAAAAGCATCTGGTCTATCTCCTTGCTTATTTTACGGTCAAGATATAAAGAGAGAGCACCATATGTTAGTCTAGAGATACCTTCAGCCTTGGTTATTAGGACTCTACATTTTAAAGATAAGTCCCTCTGTAGCCATTGATTTAGCTTCGAGGTTTTTTTAATAAGAGGGTTAATATTTAGTAAGCCTCTAGACTTTTGATCCTTTGTAATGGTTATGCTTAAATATGTAAGTTCTTCTTTTACTGGAATACCATCATTTGAAGGTGTCACACAATCTTTGACAGCTATGAGTTCACATTTATTAATGTTAAGATATAGACCAGACGCTTTGGGAAAGGATTGTATCACATTGATCGACCCCAGTGGGTAAACCTGGTTGAAAATACGTATTTTATGAAATTTTATTCTGGTCGCAAACTGGTTGAAAAGTATGTTTTTTTTTTACAACCACCAGTTGGTGATAATAGTGACCTATCTTACCAGCTGGTCATAATTCTGACCACTATATTATATGCTATATTATGCAGCCTACTGGTCATAGTTAAGACATTTACATTACATTTACATTTAAGTCATTTAGCAGACGCTCTTATCCAGAGCGACTTACAAATTGGTGAATTCACCTTCTGACATCCAGTGGAACAGCCACTTTACAATAGTAGACCTCATCATAACCTGGTAATGACCACCTGACTCCAGCTGATTATCAGCATTCTTATAAAAAAGGGTTCCAAAAGGGTTCTTTGGCTGTCCCCATTTAGAGACCCCTTTTTGGTTCCAGGGTGAAGCCTTTTTGGTTCCACATACAACCCTTTTGTGTTAAATATAGAACCTTCTGTGGAATCGGTTCTACCTGGAACCAAAAAGTGTTCTTCAAAGGTTTATCCTATGGGGACAGCCGAATAACCCCTTTAGGTTCTAGAGGACACCTTTTTTTTCCCCCAAGAGTGTACTGTAAAAAGTACTGCAGAGGATAAAGTTGGATATTGAAAACATTGTTCATTAAATTTCTATTTGTTTCCATAGACACCATAATCTGAAACATATTCTTACATTTAAAATAGATATGGCAATGGCAAAAACAAATCTACTTCAGTTTTTTTGCACATCTGCATACAGTAATTGTTTCATAATTCACCCATAGACATTACATGCATAGAAATACTGGAACACAATATATTTGTATTTGTTTTATTTGATTAATGATTAATATGAGTGGTGTGATGGGGTAGATCGCCATCAAGGACCTCTGAGCACAGAATGCGATCTGGAGTGTAGTGGTCCTCTTGAGGAATCATGTGATGGGTCAGATCTGCAGTGAAGATAATAATTTTGTGGAATAGACACTGGCTGGAATGCGGTTTTAACCAATCAGCATTTTGGATTAGAACCACCACCACCGTTGTATAAAAAAAAGAGCATCTAACACCGGATCCGGAAGTTCAAATTTCGTCGCTAGCTAGAGTAAATAAAATAGTGCTTCGTCCCATTTTGCTTGGTAAACTAATCTGGCTCAAGCCACCAAATGGATATACACGACACAAGGCGGACTTCCTCTGTGGGCGTAACGCAAGAGTCCGCTGCCCCCAAAAATGACTCCACCCACGAACATGCACGCATGTAAACTGTGTAACCACCTATAGAGATGTCTTCAAAAAAGAGCAACTTGCTCATACTTTGCATCCTTTTCCACCATTACGGCAGGGGCATATTTTAGGACTTTCCAGATGGCCCGCAACACACCAACCTCCTCAGTTTTCATGATAATTACTGTCAGCATATAAAATAAATTAACGATTGGCATAATGTGGGCATGCCGGACACAACAGAACTATAACTCACAGTAAAAAAGTAAAATATTTAAGTCAGAATCTACTAGTGCTGAGCGATTAACCAACATTTCGTTTTGTTATTAAACAACTAATTAACCGACGACGCTTCAATTACTTGAATTGCATTTCATTTGTTTTGTGTATGTGAGCCTTAACGCACTGTTTCTCTAATCATTCAAGTCAGAAATCAAGTCAGGATCCATTTTTGTATTTTTTATTTATTTTTGTACCTTTATTTAACTAGGCAAGTCAGTTAAGAACAAATTCTTATTTCCAATGATGCCTAGGAACAGTGGGTTAACTGCCTTGTTCAGGGGCAGAATGACATATTTGTACCTTGTCAGCTCAGGGATTTGAACTTTCAACCATTCAGGTACTAGTCCAATACTCTAACCACTAGGCTACCCTACCACAGTGTTGGGAGGCAGAGTTTTTATTTAAAAAATATTCAACCTAGTTTAGCTCAAAAATGGTAAATAACTACAATGACCATAATCCATTTTGATATTTGTTTAGAACATATTTCCTTGATTTTCTTCTCCCAAACATGCCACTGCTTTACTTACAAATGTCAAACAAGATTGCAGGAGAACAGGAACTACCACAGCAGTCAAATCTTTTAGTTTTTTTGTGTACATTTTGAGAAACTGTCTTTGTTTTCCAGCTGTATTGTTGTGCAGACTACCTGCGCTCTGTCCCAACTGCTGTATGGAAAGTTGACCGATGCACTCCAGCACGCAGGCTGCCTGCATGCACATATCTATTACTGCTAGCGAGGCACAGACTCCAATCTAAATTACTGCACACATTGTTAATTGCTGAAAAGCTTAATGGGAAAATATAGAATAGTAATATTTTCAGGGTCAATTTCAGGTGGAACTAATTATTTGTGGAAATTCTTACACAAGAACACTCAAAGTCAATCTTAAATTAATCATTGTTCATTTGTCAGCGCACTGGAGAGGTTCCAACCAACTCAGGAGCTCTTTTAGAGCAGTCCCAGCAGTTGTCTTATATATGGCTTGACACAGACAAGTTATATTTGCATGATATAGCATAATTAATTCATCATTACTATTTTGTTTCATTCACGTGACTGACCAATACTAGTTCATAACATGTGACAGACTAACACCTCATGAGGCTTCTCTCTAAACTGAGACGTTGAAACAGATATATTTTGTTTGTTCTCAAAACAATGTCTGGGTATACTGCCAAATTGCAGTTACTGATAAGAGTCAACCACTTGAAATTGATTGAACACAGAAATTGGTTTATAGAACAGCACATGAATAGAACACAGAAATTAGTTATAAGAAAAGCACAAACAGTAAAATTCCCATTACAATAGGGTTTTGTAAATCTTACACAAGATGACACAAGTTTGGAGGAAAAGGTAATTGAAGAGGTCAGAAGGAAAAATAGGGTTTTGTAAATCCTAATAATCTGTTAACATTTTAGCTAACAGATTATTAGATTGTCAGTGATTAGGTAGGTTCCCACTTCCTGCAACCCCACTTCTGCATTATAGATCGAGGAAATCTGAGACACCAGAGTAGTGCCTCTTCTCGTGGTGTTTTCTGTCACCATCTTGAGAGAAGCGTTGCCCACAGACAGAGCATTGGTATGGTTTCTCTCCAGTGTGAACTAGCATGTGTACCTTAAGTTTCTCTTTTCGAAAGAATCGTTTTCCACAGTATCTGCACTGATGATTTCTCTCTCCAGTATGAACCCTCCTCACATGCATCACCATGCCATCTTTGCGAGTAAATGTCTTTCCGCATTCCAAACAAGGATAGGTTGCTCTTTCTCCAGAGGTATGTGTTAGTATGTGTCTTTGGTACGATTTTATGTATGGAAAACTCTTCCCGCAATCAGTGCAGTGATACGGTGTCTCACCAGTGTGTACTCGCATGTGTATTTTGATGTTGCGATACTCCTTCCCACATATTGTGCAGAGAAATGTTTCTATTTTTCTCAAATGTGTTCTCCTGTGTCTTTCAAAAAGTCCCTTGTACAAGAACTGCTTGTCACAGTCAGGACAGTGGAGGATCTCTCTGTGTACTAAAAAGTGTGCTTTCCAGTCAACCAGGTCTGAAAACCTTTCCTCACACTTTGAACAGCTGTAACTTTTCTTGTGTGTTAGCTGATGTTTTTCAAGCTGTTCCAATAGGACAAAGCTTTTCACACAGTCAGAGCAGTGGAAATTACGTTCCTCCTTCATGTGTGTTTTTTGGTGTAATTTAAGATTATCTAATCGAGCAAAACTTTTGTCACAGTCAGGGCAGTCGTAAGGCTTCTCTCCTGTATGTGTTCTCTGATGTCTTATAAGACGATTCTCTTGTTTGAAGCTCTTACCGCAGTCGGAGCAGACGTAGGGCTTCTCTACAGTTCTGAAACTCTCGGTCCAGTCATCAGAAGTATCTTCAGGATCCTCTTCATTCTCCTGTGTTGTTTGGGGTTGTTGTCCTTTTTCTACGTGTTGATTCTTTCTAACAGAACTTTTGCAAGGCGAGTCTTTGCCTGGCTGTGACTGGACCATTTCCCCCCCTGGTGCACTAGCTCGAATTTGACTCTTCTGCCTGCCTCTGCTGGCAGTTCTCTGCGGTGTGTTCACACGGTCTATATTCAGTCCTGCCTGTTCGAGCCGTGTGACATGTTCCTCTTTCATATGTCTTTTTGCGTGTAATTTAAGCTTATCTAATTGAGCAAAACTTCTGTCGCAAACAGGGCAGTGGTGATGCTTCTCTCCAGTATGTGATCTCTGGTGTCTTATAAGATCTCTCACTTTTCTATAGCTCTTACTGCAGTCAAAGCAGTAGTGTGGCTTCTCTCCTCCAGGACTGAAACCCTCGATCCAATCATCAGAGTCATCAGTATCTAGGGGCTCCTCTTCCTTCTCCTTTATTGTTTTGCTATGTGATGGTGTTCTCTTTCCGGGAGCTCTAGCTCGTATTTTACTCCGAACTACAAAATGTCCATCTTGCTGCTCATTATTAGAACTGTGGAAGTGTTCCCGCTCTATCAGGTTGTCATCTTGCAGGTCTTCTGAGGTGTCCATCTCCTCTACCTGGAAATACATTTAAAATGGCATAATTACTAGTGGGCCTATGTCTCTGTTCTCTAAAACATTTGTTTTGTAATACATAATATAGTCTACTTTTCAATACATTTAAAGTCCAAATTATAATAGATAGCATACAATAAATACCTGAACAAATAACTTACATTTGTACAGTTGTAGCTAGGTCTAATCGTTTGAAATACCTAACAGCATCAACATGATAATGATGATTTGTTTGTCATTAGGCCTCGACATCACCATAGGCTAGTGATCTAGGCAAGAGAAGGTTCATTGACAGTAGTAGTCTTTACCTTCGTCTCCTTGTGTTTAATGAAGCCAGACAGCCAGGACAGCGTGGTGAGTATTTGTGGTTGTATTTCTGACGCTGCATCCCCACTCTTCCCCTTCATTTTCCTCCTCTGTCGAACATATCGGTCTCTCAGGTTCTTCCATTTCGTCCTGCAAATCTGTTCTTCTACTCTCAGAGTTTTGGCTATCTCCTTCCAGCTGTTGTTGGTCATAGTGAAGTCTTTATAGTCTTTCAATGAGGTGTTGTACAAATTGTTGTACCTTCTGACCTCTTCAATTACCCTTTCCTCCAAACTTGCGTCGTCTTGCGTCTTGCTTGGCTTTGCGTCATCAGTATATTGAGGCTCCTCGTCATCTTGGTTTTCCTGCATTGTTTGGGGCAGTCCTTCGTCCTTCTCAAAGTCCGCCATTTTCCCTGATGTGCGTTTTGTATCTGATCAGAGGGGTGTGGGTAAAACCACAAGCAGCAAACGAAGTCTGCTGTGCTATTCTATACACAACAGCTGTCTATTTTTTCTTGTAACAATTTAAGCTTCTGGTTAGATTTGATTCGTAGTGAAACAAAAATAAAAAGCCCATCATTTCACACGATCCTTGTTGTTGCTACTGCATATCTATCCCACTGGCTGGTTAGGTAGTCCTCTCTCCACACCAGACGCAGCGTGATGAGGTTTAGCAAGAACAAGACACACACAGAAAGCTAAACTACCGATTGAAAACGAATCTAGACGACTAGATCGGATATACAAATCACATGCATGTTGAAACGTCAAAATGCCACTTCTTCGGGATTGTGTTGGTGTATCGCATCCGATTTAAGATGCATACACCGCCGCCTACTGTACTGGAGTTTGAGCCTACCTACATTAAATTATTTGTGATATGGTCCTATACAATTTGGGGAGAGTAAAAAATATGTTTGTTGTTGTACTACCCTACCAACGGCCTGGGAGGACAGAACACTACCACTCAACACCCCCTGCAACTGTTCTGCAGTAAAACCTCGCAATCCCAAGTATTTCTCTGCAGCTGCCACCACAACCTCTCTTTTCTGGGACTTTAGATCTATTTTTGTAGTACAATTGACAACCATAGCTACTGTATGAATGCCAATAAACCTACCTTACTGAAGCACATATTATTTCCATCACTCTCTATTAGTCTCTGCCCACTTACAGGAATCCTCTCAGGATCCCTATTATAGTGAATGGGGAAATGTTCAATATTCGTGCACATTTTTTTTTTTAAGATTAACATGGTACCAACAATTGCTTTTATTACACAATATGCAACGTTATGTCCCTGAACCGATTGTTTTAATATCGCACACAGAATAAGTTATAAAGATAATTTAGTTGCTCCAGCAGCTTGCAGTATCCAGTCGGCCATCATCTTGAAATACTGGTCCGAATATCGTACTTGCGTTTTAAATAGTAAGCATTTTGAGTATGCGAAAATATTACGTTTTATAGTATGTTAAATTTCGAAACTTCATCGCATACCCAATACCACAATTAGTTAGTCTAATTTCAATGTGAACATCTACCCCAACCGAGTATGTTCTTCAAATTATGTATTTATATTATTGCCTGTGCTGCTGTGGACACTTAAGGTAAGGAAACATAGTGCAGGGGTGTCGTGGCGCCTGAGCGCGGAGGAGAGGGGCTCACTCACTTTTTTCCAATCTGAGGATACAAGAAGCTGGTAAAACTATTTCTGGAAAATGTATTCTGACAAATTCCAAATTATATTTAATTACATCTAAAATTCCATGAAAAACGATAAAATGACAAACAAAATAAATATGTATAGCAGCCGGGAGGAAGGAAAATGGTTGTTTATTCCGTGTCTTCTCTCTGCCTGTGGCAAGAATGATGAAGAACTATAGGCTACGTGTATGCACGGCGGAGGCCTGTCTGAGGCTTGACCACTTTCACCAATCAGAATGTTGAAAAAAATAAATTCAACGTGTGTCTGCCTTGATGTTTATAAAACTCCATGGACCCACTTTCTACTCTTCGGCAGTGGAACCCAGAACGATATGTGAACACTTGGTTATGCAGAGGACAGCCAAACCCGAGTGGCCACAGCAAGGCTAAAAGGAGTTTGAACCATTCGAAAAATTCAGATAGCCCTGCAAGGGTATTATAGCCTACATTGGCTATCGGCTGAAACGCAGGGCCCGTTCAAACTTGGTATGTCAGGGTGGTCAATTAGAAATGTGAATTGGGCGAAGTTGGCGGTAACAATGCATTTAGCTCCTAGACGTTGTAAAACCATGAGCCGTACCTGCCGCCTGTCTCCAGATTATTAATCCATTGAGAAGAGAAATTAGATTATCATCAACATTAACAATGCAAAACAAGAGTTGGGTTTTAACGGCTTGATTGTATACTGAACAAAAATAGAAAAGCAACATGCAACAATTTCAAAGATTTTACTGAGTTACAGTTATATAAGGAAATCAGTCAATTGATTAGGCCCTAATTTATGGATTTCACATGACTGTTGGTCACAGATACCTTTTAAAAAAGGTAGGGGCGTGGATCAGAAAACTAGTCAGTATCTGGTGTGACCAGTGGCGACCCTGTTTTGTGTCCCACATTTTTGCAAAAAATAAAATAAATTATTTTTTGGGGGGTGGGGGGGTTGCCTGTTTATATCAGTTTGCAAACAATGTGAAAAAATGTATAATTGAGTTAATAAAGCCTTGTACAAACATGGTCTCTTTTTTGTTTTCTTGTGTAAGGCAGCTCCAAAGTGCAGGTGTTTCAGCCTAGCTCAGTGCTTTCTGTGGTGGTGGGGCAAACTAGCAGAAAATACAGAGCGTTGCGCTGTGATTGGCTTAGTGTTCTGTCACTCATGGGTACACTGCGTCACCGCCAAGTCTAAGGGTAGAGCTCAAAAATTCAAGCCCCTTGGGTGCTGCCAGAGTTACATTAGAAGTGCCCATCCAAGGAGGCTCAAGGTCACTGGCCACAGATAAAACGACGTAAAGTCACGTTAATATCTACAGTAGCTTTGATTGGACTGATTGGACAAAATCTTAGCTAGCAGTCATCATCATAAATCAAGTTGACAATCTACTGGCAAATCCTTTTTAATCCTTGTCATATGAAGAGAAATAATTCAGAGAAATTATAGATAAAACGTATCGGTGCTCATCGGCCATTGGACAAGATTAAGGGTCTCTTTTCCTAGTTTAAAATGATAAACATTCAATATTGGCCATGCTGTCAATGAAGCAGGATTTATGCCACACTTAAAACAACTGCAAAATCTGACTTTAGTGAGTTGAAGACAACTGCAAAATCAGAGAAAACGAGCTACGACTGGGAAAAAACTTTCATCCAACTTGCAATTGTAAATCTGGAATTCGGACCTCTTTCTAGAGCTACAACCTGAATATCACTGACGTCATTATGATTCAACCTTTTTTCTTTCTTTTGAGTTTACAGTTGTCTTGAAAGCACCATGAATCCAGAGAATAGCAGACTTTGATGACAAAGTTTGATGACAACATTTTCCCACGATGGACAGCCGCGCCACCTTCCTGTTCAAGTGAGCAGAGCACAACAAGGTGAGTCCAAAAATGTATTGTATGCTGCTGCATAAATTATGTAATATGCCAGGGAGATATATATACTGTAGATTAGAAAGTAATACTACGTTTATGTTGTGTAGTAAGCTGTTTGTGGCCCATGTGCCTCACCCTAATAATTTTGTCTATTTTCACCTCTTAAATTCACCTACTGTTCTGACTTGGTGGTGCACATGTAGCCTATAACCTGTTTTTGAGAAATGTAATCATTGATTATCGTAAGAGCTTTCATTGTCTGCTTATATAGCCCCTTTATTTATCCTTTAATTATCCTACAGTTCTGACTTGGTATACACTGTAAGAATGGCCCATGTTCTGAATTCTGTTGCTGTACATTTCAAAATTGCTGAACAAATAGTTATATTGACCACGTCCGTCCTAGCTAGCTCATTAATGTCTTAATCGAAATTATGGATTGCCTCTTATCCGCTTGTCATCCCCTTATGCCATAGTTTGTACATCTCAATTGTCAGTAGAAACCACATTTGTTCAAGCAAGTCAGCCATATCAGCTATGTTTTTATAAAGGCAGTAAATTAGGCTGAATGAACTGTTTCGCTGCCAGACAAGGCTTTGCTGATAGCCAGGTGCAGCAGTGGTAAGGTGTTGGGACTGGTGGTGGGACTGCTGTTGGGACTCTGCTGTTGGGCAGCTTTATGTTGGGACAGCTTTATGTAGGCTCTAACAGTTTGTGGGCACCGTTTGTCACCGTTATAGTGCAATTAATGTATTGTTTAGTGTAGTGTAGTGGCTTTGCTGGCATGCATCCCACATTTTTTGTTTTGTTTGCCCCACCAAGATTTACATGCTAAAATCGGCACTGGGTGTGACACATCTCCTTCGCATAAAGTTGATCAGGCTGTTGATTGTGGAATGTTGTCCCACTCCTCTTCAATGGCTGTGTGAAGTTGCTGGATGTGGTCGGGAACTGGAACATGCTGTCATACATGTCGATCCAGAGCATCCCATGGGGCCGTGCATTATCATGCTGAAACATGAGGTGATGGTGGCGGATGAATGGCATGTCAATGGGCCTCAGGATCTTGGCACGGTATCTCTATGCATTCAAATTGCCATCGATAAAATGTCATTGTGTTTGTTGTTCGAGGCTTATGCCTGCTCATACCATAACCCCACCGCCACCATGGGGCACTCTGTTCACAAAGTCGACCTCAGCAAATTGCCTGCCCACATGACGCCATCTGCCCGGTAAAGTTTAAACTGAGATTTATCCGTAAAGAGCACACTTCTCCAGCGTGCCAGTGGTCCTCGAAGGTGATCATTTTCCCACTGAAGTCGATTACAACCCCGAACTGCAGTCAGGTCATATATTTATACCCTCCTTTTAGAAGGTGTCCACTCCTTGCACCTCTAGACAGCCAATACATCTCTGTTGGTTACCCCTTTCCTCTCTCCCAAGGATCCATGAGATTCAACAATAACATGTTCTAATAGAATGTAAGGTCCCTTCCTCACTCAGTAACATCCCATACACCTAGTTGCTATCCCTCCATTGACCCCAACATAAACATTCATTATACAGTACAATATTATTAGCCGCGGCCCACTAGCGGTCTAGAGCATATCGGACTGTTAGCTGAGGAGGACCATCAGCCAATTTCTTGGGCTACAATACCTATTTTGCCAATTGGCCTGGACCCTTTTACTGCCTACAGTGAGCCCTGCCGATCCAACAAGACTGGTCTGCCGACGTAACGGTCTGAGGGGGCTGCAACAGACTTCTTCCATCGCGACGTCCCCCTAAGGCCCTTCTGCTAGCCTGCTAACCCCGGCCCGTCTGAATCGCTGTGTCTCCAGCTCGCCTAGCTACCCACGGGTCCCTATGATCACTCGGCTACGCATGCCTCTCCCTAAAGTCAATATGTCTTGTCCACTTCTGTTTTGGTTAGTGATAGTCTTATTTCACTCCTCCAGCCCTGCTCAATATGCCTCAGCTAGCCATTTTGTTTCACCTCCCACACATGCGGTGACCTCACATGGTCTAAATGATAAAAAACCTGTCTCATCGTCACACAATGCCTAGGTTCACCTCCACTGTATTCACATCCTAGCATACCTTTGTCTGTACAGTACATTATGCCTTGAATCTATTCTTCCTCACCCAGAAACCTGCTCCTTTTACTCTCTGTTCCAAACGCACTAGGCGACCAGTTCTTATAGCCTTTAGCCGTACCCTTATCCTACTCCTCCTCTGTTCCTCTGGTGATGTAGAGGTTAATCCAGGCCCTGCAGCACATAGCTCCACTCCCATTCCCCAGGCGTTCTCATTCGTTGACTTCTGTAACCGTAAAAGCCTTGGTTTCATGCATGTTAACATTAGAAGTTCTGTCTTAATATCCAGGTCTATGCCCAAACATTTCGAGCTTCTACTTCTAAAAATCCACCTTTCCAGAAACAAGTCTCTCACCGTTGCCACATGTTATAGACCACCTTCTGCCCCCAGCTGTGCCCTGGACACCATAAGTGAATTGATTGCCCCCCATCTACAGTGCCTTGCGAAAGTATTCGGCCCCCTTGAACTTTGCGACCTTTTGCCACATTTCAGGCTTCAAACATAAAGATATAAAACTGTATTTTTTTTGTGAAGAATCAACAACAAGTGGGACACAATCATGAAGTGGAACGACATTTATTGGATATTTCAAACTTTTTTAACAAATCAAAAACTGAAAAATTGGGCGTGCAAAATTATTCAGCCCCTTTACTTTCAGTGCAGCAAACTCTCTCCAGAAGTTCAGTGAGGATCTCTGAATGATCCAATGTTGACCTAAATGACTAATGATGATAAATACAATCCACCTGTGTGTAATCAAGTCTCCGTATAAATGCACCTGCACTGTGATAGTCTCAGAGGTCCGTTAAAAGCGCAGAGAGCATCATGAAGAACAAGGAACACACCAGGCAGGTCCGAGATACTGTTGTGAAGAAGTTTAAAGCCGGATTTGGATACAAAAAGATTTCCCAAGCTTTAAACATCCCAAGGAGCACTGTGCAAGCGATAATATTGAAATGGAAGGAGTATCAGACCACTGCAAATCTACCAAGACCTGGCCGTCCCTCTAAACCTTCAGCTCATACAAGGAGAAGACTGATCAGAGATGCAGCCAAGAGGCCCATGATCACTCTGGATGAACTGCAGAGATCTACAGCTGAGGTGGGAGACTCTGACCATAGGACAACAATCAGTCGTATATTGCACAAATCTGGCCTTTATGGAAGAGTGGCAAGAAGAAAGCCATTTCTTAAAGATATCCATAAAAAGTGTTGTTTAAAGTTTGCCACAAGCCACCTGGGAGACACACCAAACATGTGGAAGAAGGTGCTCTGGTCAGATGAAACCAAAATTGAACTTTTGGCAACAATGCAAAACGTTATGTTTGGCGTAAAAGCAACACAGCTCATCACTCTGAACACACCATCCCCACTGTCAAACATGGTGGTGGCAGCATCATGGTTTGGGCCTGCTTTTCTTCAGCAGGGACAGGGAAGATGGTTAAAATTGATGGGAAGATGGATGGAGCCAAATACAGGACCATTCTGGAAGAAAACCTGATGGAGTCTGCAAAAGACCTGAGACTGGGACGGAGATTTGTCTTCCAACAAGACAATGATCCAAAACATAAAGCAAAATCTACAATGGAATGGTTCAAAAATAAACATATCCAGGTGTTAGAATGGCCAAGTCAAAGTCCAGACCTGAATCCAATCGAGAATCTGTGGAAAGAACTGAAAACTGCTGTTCACAAATGCTCTCCATCCAACCTCACTGAGCTCGAGCTGTTTTGCAAAGAGGAATGGGAAAAAATGTCAGTCTCTCGATGTGCAAAACTGATAGAGACAAAAGGTGGCGCTACAAAGTATTAACGTAAGGGGGCTGAATAATTTTGCACGCCCAATTTTTCAGTTTTTGATTTGTTAAAAAAGTTTGAAATATCCAATAAATGTCGTTCCACTTCATGATTGTGTCCCACTTGTTGTTGATTCTTAACAAAAAAACAAAGTTTCTATCTTTATGTTTGAAGCCTGAAATGTGGCAAAAGGTCGCAAAGTTCAAGGGGGCCGAATACTTTCGCAAGGCACTGTATCTTCAGAGCTTGTACTGTTAGGTGACCCTTACTGGGACATGCTTAACACCCCGGCCATCCTACAATCTAAGCTAGATGCCCTCAATCTCACACAAATCATCAAGGAACCCACCAGGTACAACCCTAAATCTGTAAACAAGGGCACCCTCATAGACGTTATCCTGACCAACTGGCCCTCCAAATACACCTCAGCTGTCTTCAATCAGGATCTCAGCGATCACTGCCTGTATCCGCTATGGGTCCGCAGTCAAACAACCACCCCTCATCACTGTCAAACGCTCCCTAAAACACTTCTGCGAGCAGGCCTTTCTAATCGACCTGGCCCGGGTTACCTGGAAGGATATTGACCTCATCCCGTCAGTTGAGGATGCCTGGTCCTTCTTTAAAAGTAACTTCCTCACCATCTTAGATAAGCATGCTCCATTCAAAAAATGCAGAACTAAGAACAGATATAGCCCTTGGTTCACTGCAGATCTGACTGCCCTCGACCAGCACAAATAATCCTGTGGCGGACTGCAATAGCATCGAATAGTCCTCGCGATATGCAACTGTTCGGGGAAGTCAGGAACCAATACACAGTCATTCAGGAACGCAAAGGCCAGCTTCTTCAAGCAGAAATTTGCATCCTGTAGCTCTAACTCCAAAAAGTTCTGGGACACTAAAGTCCATGGAGAACAAGAGCACCTCTTCCCAGCTGCCCACTGCACTGAGGCTAGGTAACACGGTCACCACAGATAAATCCATGATAATCAAAAACTTCAACAAGCACGCCCGACTAGCATCACCACCCTGGATGGTTCCGACCTAGAATATGTGGACAACTATAAATACCTACAGTGCCTTGCGAAAGCATTTGGCCCCCTTGAACTTTGCGACCTTTTGCCACATTTCTGTGTGTAATCAAGTCTCCGTATAAATGCACCTGCACTGTGATAGTCTCAGAGGTCCGTTAAAAGCGCAGAGAGCATCATGAACAAGGAACACACCAGGCAGGTCCGAGATACTGTTGTGAAGAAGTTTAAAGCCGGATTTGGATACAAAAAGATTTTCCAAGCTTTGTGTCCCACTTGTTGTTGATTCTTCACAAAAAAAATACAGTTTTATATCTTTATGTTTGAAGCCTGAAATGTGGCAAAAGGTCGCAAAGTTCAAGGGGGCCGAATACTTTCGCAAGGCACTGTAGGTGTCTGGCTAGACTGTAAACTCTCCTTCCAGACTCATATAAAACATCTCCAATCTAAAATCAAATCTAGAGTTGGCTTTCTATTCTGCAACAAAGCCTCCTTCACTCATGCCGCCAAACTTACCCTAGTAAAACTGACTATCCTACCGATCCTCGACTTCAGCGATGTCATCTACAAAATAGCTTCCAATACTCTACTCAGCAACCTGAATGCAGTTTATCACAGTGCCATCCGTTTTGTTACTAAAGCCTCATATACTAACCCACCACTGCGACCTGTATGCCCTCGCTACATATTCGTCGCCACCTCCACTGGCTCCAGGTCATCTACAAGTCCATGCTAGGTAAAGCTCCTCCTTATCTCAGTTCACTGGTCACGATGGCAACACCCACCCGTAGCATGCGCTCCAGCAGGTGTATCTCACTGATCACCCCTAAAGCCAACACCTCATTTGGCTGCCTTTCCTTCCAGTTCTCTGCTGCCTGTGACTGGAACGAATTGCAAAAATTGCTGAAGTTGGAGACTTTTATGTCCCTCACCAACTTTAAACATCTGCTATCTGAGCAGCTAACCGGTCGCTGCAGCTGTACATAGTCCATCGGTAAATAGCCCACCCAATTTACCTACCTCATCCCTGTACTGTTTTTATTTATTTAATTTTCTGCTCTTTTGCACACCAGTATCTCTACCTGCACATGACCATCTGATCATATCACTCCAGTGTTAATCTGCTAAATTGTAATTATTCGCCTACCTCCTCATGCCTTTTGCACACAATGTATATAGACTCTTTTTTTTCCTTACTGTGTTATTGATTTGTTTATTGTTTACTCCATGTGTAACTCTGTTGTTGTCTGTTCACACTGCTATGCTTTATCTTGGCCATGTCGCAGTTGTAAATGAGAACATGTTCTCAACTAGCCTACCTGGTTAAATAAAGGTGAAATAAAAATATATATATATTTTTAAAAATCATAAAAATAGTCATATATAAGTATTTTCCACCAGGTTTTGCCCACTGGGTAGTGATCTAGGCTAGAGAAGGTTTATTTACAGTAGAAGTGGCCTTTACCTTTGGACAGTTAGACAGTTTATGAAGCCAGACAGCCAGGACAGCGTGGTGAGTATTTGTATTTCTAATGCATCCCCACCCTTCCCCTTCATTTTCTTTCTCAGTCTAACGTATCTCTCAAATTCTTCTATTTCATCCAGCAAATGTGTTAGCCCAAACTCTTAAGAGTAGAATGTCCTTTCATCTATTGTTGGTCATGGTGAAGTCTTTGTAGTCTTTCAATGAGGTGTTGTACACATTTGTGAACCTTCATTTAGCTTTTCTTCTAAACTTGCAACATCTTGCATCCTGCTTGGCTTAGGATTCATCAATATCTTCTTTGAGCTCCTCTTCACCTTGGTTCTCCTGCATTTTTGGGGGCAGTCCTTCCCCCTCAAATTCTGCCATTTTCTCTGTGTGTTTTGTATCCCAACAGAAGGAGTGCGGGTAAAACCAGAGGCTGCAAACCAAAGAAGTCTGCAGTGCTCTTCTATACACAACAGTTTGTCAGCTTTTGCTGGGAGCAACTAAAGGCTTTTTGTTAGATTTGATGGAAGTGAAAGAACATTTTTAAAAAGCCCATGCCTGTGACTTTCCCCACAGTCCAGTTAGTGTGATTTCTCTTGGCTTCCTGGTTACCACCAATCAGAGTGCCCGAATGCACATTTGGACTCTGACCCCTCCTACTCCAGGACAGAGTGGCCAAAGATGTTTATAACTAAACCAAGATAGATGACAGTCCGTCGTTTCAAACAGAACAAATTAGTAATATTGGGCAGAACAGGCATGGAGATGGGCAAAAACCAAGCACAATCCTATTTGCGCGTTCTAGCATTCATGTGCATATTTCTGTTAGGGAACGTCTACTCTGAAGTGTAGCAATAACTCAATTTGCCTTTGCACTCCGAAACAAAGCTTTTTTTTTTTTTTTACTTTGGCAAAGGGTAAAGTCTACAAAACTTAACATTTTAGTTTTGGGAACATAAAATTGTATTGAGATCAAATGTTTAAATCGATAAGAAAATTAGCATTATATCGGCCAAAATCCATCTTCTCCCACTGGGCTTCCTATAGAAATAACTACCATATTTGGTAGGGAGTGGAAACCCAAGCAGATGCTTCACATTTATACATCCAGTGAAATATCGGTCTATGGAGTGGCTATTTCTATTTTATTTAACTAGGCAAGTCAGTTAAGAAAAAAATTCTTATTTACAATGAAGGCTTACCAAAAAGGCAAAAGGCCTCCTGTGAGGATGGGGGTTGGGATTAAAAATATAAATAAATTAAAAAAATAGGACAAAACTATAGTTTGTTAATCATGAGAAGAGAGTAGAGTCGCAAAAGGTCGGAAACTTCCCGGTAATTTTCCAAAGGGAATTTTGCTTAAATTCATTTTAAAAAATAGCTTACAAAAGTGAACCTTTTTTTTGTGGGTTATACATAAGATAATTCTAGGTCTTGTGGCATATTTTGGTTAAACTATCCCCAATTCAATGGAATTGCAACCCTCTGCAGGTACAGTGCATTCCTCCATCACATGTAGAGCTGATTCTCAAGATCTTGCACACTAATGAGACACAACACACATATCAAAGCACCAAACAGGCTGACCAATACAAGGGTTGAAAAATTGGTGGCCATCTGGGCAAATTTGAAGCTTTTTGAGCCTGACATCCTCAAAAAGGTTGGAAAGTGAGAGTGAAGATGAGGCCTCAGAGTCTGATGTTCAATAGGTGGACATTGAGGAGGTCCAGGGAGAAGACATGGAAGCATGAGAGGAAGACAACCAAAGCTTTAGTTTCTAGACTATCATTTTACAGACATATGTTGAAAACGTTTTTGGGAGATGCGATGGATCATTGGGGATCATTCAATATCCCCTTTTGTTGTTCAGTGAAGATTCAACTCATTTAATTAAAGTTAAATTCATAACTAAATAGTTGTTTTTATTTATATTGGAAGGATTTAATCATTTGCAATTATGTCTACTTATGATAAGGTAAAAGGTTTATGTTTGTCTCGATATGGTAAATATATCCAATGCAAAAAAACATCTACATTTAAATGATATTAATTTTCATATATTCCCCTTAATTCCCACAGAAGGTTTCCACCTCTGAATACTCCCCAAAATGTGCAACCCTAGAAGAGATAACACAACACTACATAAAGAGACCTTTGATGACAACATAGCAATGCAGCAACAACACATGACGGTAGGAACACAACATGACAACAACACAACATGGTAGCAGCACAAAACAGGGTACAAACATTGTGCTGTTGTCTGTGCCCAACAAAGGGCAAGGTAGAGACAACAATACATCACTCAAAGCAGCCACAATTATCAGTAAGTGTCCATGATTGAGTCTTTGAATGAAGAGATAGAGATGAAAGTGTCCAGCTTGAGTGTTTGTTGCAGCTCGTTCCAGTCGCTAGCTGCAGAGAACTGAAAAGAGGAGCGACCCAGGGATGTGTGTGCTTTGGGGACCTTCAACAGAATGTGGACTGGCAGAACAGGTGTTGTATGTGGAGGAGCTGCAGTAGGTATCTCAGATAGGGGAGAGTGAGGCCTAAGAGGGTTTTATAAATAAGCATCAACCAGTGGGTCTTGCAACAGGTATACAGAGATGACCAGTTTACAGAGGAGTATAGAGTGCAGTGATGTGTCCTATTGGTGGCAAATCTGATGGCCGAATGGTAAAGAACATCTAGCTGCTCGAGAGCACCCTTACCTGCCGATCTATAAATTACGTCTCCATAATCTAGCATGGGTAGGATGGTCATCTGAATTGTTGTCGGCAGACAAAGACGCAAGTTTGGATGCCGGTAGGGTTATCAGTGTGTTTGAGGAAGATTGTTTGTGCATCCAATAAGTGAGTTGTGGGGTTTATTGTCTAGAGAGGGTTAATGATATGTTATGGTGATTGACTGAAAGCAATTACCTGAGGCCTAATTCAGTGGAGGCTGCTGAGGGGAGGACAGCTCTTAATAATGTCTGCAAAGGAGATAAAGGAATGGCATCAAACACATGGAAACCGTCGCTCTGTTCGAATACTCATACTAACTGCACTAACCATACTCTTTGTGACGTGAATTGAGGATATAGTATGCTTATTGGTCATAGTTAGTATTCCAAAAGTTCCCGGATGTCATACTAAATACGCCAAAATACAAATTCATTGCTTTATCTAATTATGAACAATTTTAAGAAAATGTTGAGCAATGTAATAAAGTAATGACTTTTCAAATAAGTAACATTACACATTATGTTGCCTGACAATTTGTTAGCTACGCTATCCTTACGAACCGCATAGGATTACAGCAGTAAGTACCGGTATGTTAGCTAGCTACCTAACGTTAGTTGGCTACTAATACATCGAACTTGCCAGGCAGTATATTAACTAACTACCCAACGTTTATAGACTTGATTATTGACATTATTCTTCGCTAAGTAGTATAGTCGTGCGTGTCGATGGACATCGTTCATTCTGGCTATCTACTCTGATTTTTAAAATGTTAGCTTGTCATTTGTTATGCTAACACGCTAGCAAGAGGTTGCATAGCAACTGCATCAACTTCCGGTAGACAGGTGAAGTTCTAGTACACTCAACTGAAACAATACCGTTTGTTTACAGTATACTAAAATGAACTAATAGTATATAGTATGTAATATATATTCATTAAGTATGTTAGTATGGGTATTCAAGCACAGCTGGTGTGTTTGATTTATTTCATACCATTCCACTGATTCCACTCCAGCCATTACAAAAAGCCTGTCCTCCCCACTGTCGTCAGCGCTCCCGCATGCGCAGTAAAATGTATTACTCTGGCACCAGTCACAGATCAGAGCTCGCGATCAATCTCACCTGTAAGTAATTAGTTCTCGCTCTCTGCGAGATGTTTATGCATGTATGCTGTTATGTGAGTATCCCTGTATAGATGCTATGCCATTCTTTCCTGTGTAGATATTCCTATTGCATAGCTTACAACATTATTTGTTCTTACCTTTCAGAACCACAAGTCCATCCTATGCACAAAAATACTTATATGGTGTGTGTGCGCGCAACTGTATGGTGGTGACCAAGGTCAAATAAACATTGGATATGCGAATCACATGCATGTTTAAATGTCGTAAAGTGCTTGCAGACGTTTTCACTTTGTCTGAATGCCGAGTATAAAAAGTCCAAAAGTGTCCTTGGCTCCCGTCTGCCTTCACTGCCGTTAACAGAATTGCAGGAAAACTGTGCCCAACAAGCTGGGGTGAAGTACAGTGCCCCGGTTGCCCATGCATCTCAGCTAGCTGGCTAGCGGCCTGCTGTATACCGGAGTCCTGCTTACTAGCTAGCGGTGTCCTTCGCTCCCGCCTGCCCTCGCCGTCGTTAACAGAACTCAACAGAAATGTGATTGGTACCATCGTTAATAAAACAGCTGGAGGCGAAGGACACTGTCCACCGGTCGTCCCCGTCTCCCGCTAGCACAACAAGTGGGTGGCTGGGACGACACGTGTACTAACTAGCTTGAGAGTTAGCTAGCACACGGCATCGCCCCTGCCTCCCACCTGCTGTATACTGAAGTCCCCCTTATGACTAGCTGGCTAAGCTAGCAGTGTCCTTTGCTCCAGCCTGCCGAACATCTACCCTCGCTGTCGTTAACAGAACTAGAAGAAAAAGGTGCCCGACTGGCGAAGGACACTGACTACCGGTGTATTGTTAGCTGGCTATCTTTGTCGCCCCCTCCCTTCTTCTGTGGGGTTTATCGGTGGCTGGCATCCAACGCTTTTGTGCATTAATGCCATCTAATGTACTGGAGCGCCCCTGCCTCCCGTAACTTAAAAATGTACAAATAGAAGTATAAAGAGGGGTTCGAACACCCCGAATTGCAGGCCGCAATTGCACCCTGCTCACGAAGTTCAAGGCCGAAGGCATTACTGCAGGCTGTTTCCAGAAAACAGGATCCGTCATTATAGTGAATGGGAAAATGGTAATCGTGGCACCAAAATTGCTTATATTATATCAGATGTAACGTTATGTCCTTGAACAGATTGTTTTAATTGGTATTTGAACACACACATATATATATATATATATATTTAAAAACATGGGTCGGAACTGAAATTAATTTCTAATCATTTCGTTCTGAACATTACTTTTTTTTCTCCACTGTTCCGACTAATTGAATAAGTCAATCCATAATTTTATTAAACAGCTCTGCCTATTTTTTTTAATTACACTTGTTACGTCATTAGTAGGCTACAGTAACCTATGCTTCAGCGGGGAGGGGCAGGTCTCCAAAACACACGCACACTCACTGGCAAAGACTTCCAACTGGCAGGCAGACGCTGAAATAAGTTTGAGTGACAGTGCTTTGCATATGGGCTTTGTTTACAATTTTTGTGGGACTGGAAAACTTAAAATAATATTATTAACTGGCTCTTAAAAATAATGGTTCTGTTCCGGAACAGTATAGATCACTTTAGGTTTCGGTTAGTGTTACTCAAATAATGTAGTTATTTTCCATGTTTTAAGGCCGGTTCCCTGAACTGGTTACAACCCTTGATTTAAAATAAACAACTTTTGAAGAAAATAAATACTGCTATGAAGACAGTAATACACAGTCCGTCTGTGAGTGTCTTCAACAGTCTATGGTGCCAATTCCAGGCCACCAACATTGTAGTTAACCGATTATTAGATTATCAAGTCACAGTGATTAGGTATGTTCCCACTTCCTGCAATGCCAAACACAATTTACATGACATCTTATTCAAGGCGACGTACAGGAACCATTAGGATTAAGTGCCTTACTCAAGGGCACCGACAGATTCTTCACCTAGTAAGTTTGGGGATTTGAACCAGCAACCTTTCGGTTACTGGCCCAATGCTCTTAACCACTAGGCTACTGTACCTCCACCACTTCTGCATTATAAATCGAGGAAATTTGAGACACCAGAGTAGTGCCTCTTCTCATGGCGTTTTCTGTCTCCATCTTGGGAGAAGCGTTGCCCACAGACAGAGCATTGGTATGGTTTCTCTCCAGTGTGAACGAGCATGTGTCTCTTCAGTGTCTCTTTTCGAAAGAATCCCTTTCCACAGTCTTTGCACTGATGATTTCTCTCTCCAGTATGAATCCTCCTCACGTGTCTCAACATGCCATCTCTGCGAGTAAAACACTTTCCACATTCCAAACAAGGATAGGTTGCTCTTTCTCCAGAGGTATTATGTGTTAGTATGTGTCTTTGGTATGATTTTGTATATGGAAAACTCTTCCCACACTCAGTGCAGTGATACGGTGTCTCTCCAGTGTGTATTCGCATGTGTATTTTCATGTTGCGACACTCCTTCCCACAAATTGTGCAGAGAAATTGTTTTCTTTTGCTTAAATGTATCCTGTGTCTTTCAAAACTTCTCATGTGTGTTAGCTGATGTTTTTCAAGCTGCTTCAGTCGGACAAAGCTTTTCACACAGTCAGAGCAGTGGAAATTACATTCCTCCTTCATATGTGTTTTTTGGTGTAATTTAAGATTATCTAATCGAGCAAAACTTTTGTCACAGTCAGGGCAGTTGTAAGGCTTCTCTCCTGTATGTGTTCGCTGATGTCTTATAAGACGATTCGCTTGTTTGAAGCTCTTACCACAGTCGGAGCAGATGTAGGGCTTCTCTACAGTTCTGAAACTCTCTGTCCAGTCATCAGAAGTATCTTCAGGATCCTCTTCATTCTCCTGCGTTGTTTGGGTTTGTCGCAGTTTTTCTGAGTGTTGATTCTTTCTAATTGAACTTTTGCAAGACAATTCTTTTCCTGGCTGTGACTGGACTATTTTTCTTGGTGTTTCTGCACGCATTTTAGTCTTCTGCCTGCCTCTGCTGGTGGTTCTTTGCTGTGTGTGCACACGGTCTACCTTCACTTTAGTTTCTTCCGTCTGTGTGACATGTTTCTCTTTCATATGCTTTTTTTGGTGTAATTTAAGCTTATCTAATTGAGCAAAACTTCTGTCGCAAACAGGGCAGTAGTGAGGCTTCTCTCCAGTATGTGATCTCTGGTGTCTTATAAGATCCCTCACTTTTCTAAAGCTCTTACTGCAGTCAAAGCAGTAATGTGGCTTCTCTCCTCCAGGACTGAAACCCTCGATCCAATCATCAGAGTCATCAGTATCTACGGGCTCCTCTTCTTTCTCCTGTGTTGTTTGGGGTTGTTGTGGTCCTTCTGAGTTTTGATTCTTCTCTGATTGGCACTGGGTATTGGCTGGGAATTGCTGTTTGCTATGTGAAAGCACACTCTCTACATTTGCTGCATTGCTGGCAACTTTGAAGGTATACTCCGGCAGGTCCTGTGGCTTTTTCACAAGTTCATTTTGACGAATGCGTGTGACAGCTTTATCAAGTGTTAGTTCTGGGTCCATTTGTAATTGCTTGGACAGTGTTCTGTCAAGTAAGCCCATGACTAGTCTGTCTCTTATCATCTCACTGAGCAGAGCTCCATAACTACAATGTTCTGACAAACAATGAAGTGCAGAGATAAAATCAGCTGTCTCTCCTGTTTCCTGTTGTCTTTGGTTGAATTTTGTTCGTTCTAATATTACATTCCTCCTAACTACAAAATGTCCATCTTGCTGTTCATTATTAGAACTGTGGAAGTGTTCCCGCACGATCAGGTTGTCATCTTGCAGGTCTTCTGAGGTGTCCATCTCCTCTGCCTGGAAATACATTTAAAAGTGCATAATTACTAATAGGCCTATCGTCTCTGTTCTCTAAAACATTCATTTTGTAATACATAAAATAGCCTACTTTGATACAGTTAAAGTCCAATAGATAGCATATACAATAAATAGCTAAACAAATAACTTATGCTATTTTACAGTAGTAGCTAGGTCTAATCATTTGAAATACCTAACAGTGTCGACATGATAATGATGATTTGTTTGTCATTAGGCCTAGAGATCACCATAGACTAGTGATCTAGGTTAGAGAAAGTTCATTGACAGTATAAGTTGACAAATGTATTTGCACAAAAAATCATAGAAATCTATAAATCAAAGCAAGTTGTAGGGCTCATTCAGTAGTTTTTACATCATTAAGTATAATCATATTGAATAGAATGTTAAAATGAGCATTTGTATTCCTAAAACATAAGTTGAAATTGATACGGTTGCTGCTTCTGGTTGTCATCGACTTTTAGGTTTATAGCCCAGTGTCAAAACACTGGTTATAAACGTCCAAAATCATCAATACATGCAGAAATAAGTTGAGATATTTTGAAAGACATAAAAATGACTCCCTCCACATACGTGTCACACTTGTGTTCAGATTACTTATATTTTGCTTCGATGCAACCAAGAGTTTTGACATTGTGTCTTGGTTGCTAATACTTTGATAAATTAATACGTTATAAAACGGCGCACATTTACCAAGCGGCCACTCTAAACTGGAATTGATTACCTTGTTCTACTGTAATCAATAGCATGCGTATTCTAGCCAAGGCTCATCTTCTATAACTACTGCTGTAAACACCTTATCTATTCATATACTTTCCATTATGTCTTTACACCATCGTATACAGACACACTGAGGGTACAAAACATTAGGAACACCTTCCTAATATTGAGTTGCACACCCTTTTGCCCTCAGAACAGCCTCAATTCATTGGGGCATGGACTCTACAAGTTGTCAAAAGCTTTCTACAGGGATGCTGGCCTGTGTTGACGCCAATGCTTCCCGACAGTTGTGTCAAGTTGGCTGGTAGTGGATCTCTACTCTGAATAGCTCATTCCATCTCATCCCACAGATGCTCAATTGGATTGAGATCTGATGACTGGGCAGGCCACTGCAGTAAGCTGAATTCACTCATGTTGGTGGAACCATTCCTGGACAATACTAGCCTTGTGGCATTATTCCGCAAAAAGAAAAATCTAGTCGCAGATGGATACAATGCTGCCATGAACCTGATTGGCAATGATGTTCAGATATCCTGTGGCATTCAAACAGCCCTATTTTTTAATCAAGGGTCCCAATGTTTTTTACTGAAAGAAGTGGAACTAAGGTTGTCGGCTACCATACCCCATTCGTGTCAACGTACAACGAGTTGTGCATTCTTTTATGGGTTTTATTGCTCTGCATAATCCATGTCAGACTCCTTTGTCCTCTCATCAATTACCCGTTTTCGACCACTGGCCTGTCATTGGCTGGATGTCCTTTGGATGGGGAGTCATTCTTGATAAACACAGGAAACTGTTGAGAGTGAAAAACCCAGCAGTGTTGCAGTTCTTGACACACAAACCGGTGCGCCGTGTTATAGCCCTATTTGGACGGTTATTATTAGAGATGTTGGTTTTGTAATTATTATCCAAGCATGTGTATTATTCCAAAGGATTAGTTTTTCCAAACTGCCCCTTCTAATTCTTATTTTTTTCAAATTTAATTGACTTATGACGGAAGCCTGTAGGTTTTCATCGTAGGCGTGAAAATATTTCAATGTCATGTCTCACTGATAACTCGTGCTTGGCTGCCAAATCTATAGGTCTCCCTATACAATTTGTATTGATGAAGTGTGATCATAAATATATTTTTAGTGATCCATCCATGGTAGATGTCGTCCTTCCTAATAACAATGCCATACATTCTGCTGATTTTGAGCTGCTGAACTGTATTCACACTTAACTGTGTTTATGGATGAGAAAGTGAACTTGCCATTTCCAGAAAGTTGAGCGGGGATGCTGCTTTGCGATCTGTTGCCTAGGACGGGGCTCTCCAACCCTGTTTGTAGAGAGCTACCATCCTGTAGGTTTTCACTCCAACCCTAATCTAGCACATCTAACTTAATAATTACACTGAACACAAATATAAACGCAACATGTAGTGTTGGTTTCATGAGCTGAAATAAAATGTGTTTACATCCCTGTTAGTGAGAATTTTATCCTTTGCCAAGAATCTCTCCACCTGACAGGTGTGGCATATCAAGAAGCTGATTAAACAGCATGATTATTACACAGGTCGACCTTGTGCTAGGGACAATAAAAGGCCCCTAAAATGTGTGGTTTTGTAGCACAACACAATTCCACAGATGTCTCAAATAAAAAGTGTAAATCATGACAATTGCACACTCCCTCAATTTAACTAGGCAAGTCAGCTAAGAACAAATTATTTACAATGATGACCTAACAAAAGGCCTCCTGCAGGGACAGGGGCTGGGATTAAAAATAATATTTTAAAAAAATATATATATATTTTAGGACAAAACACACATCATGAAAAAAAGAGAACATTACATAAAGGTTCACATAAGAAAACATAGCAAGGCAGCTACACATGACAACACAGCATGGTAGCAACAACATGGTAGCAGCACAAAACATGATACAAACATTATTGGGCACAGACAACAGCAAAGGGCAAGAAGGTAGAGAGATCAATATCACGCAAAGCAGCCACAACTGTCAGTAAGAGTGTCCATGTTTGAGTCTTTGAATGAAGATATAAAACTGTCCAGTTTGAGTGTTAGTTACTGAAATGAGCTGCAACAATCTCAAGCTCTAAACCTTCAGAGGTAGTAACCACACCTGTGGGGAGAGGGGCATTCTTCTTACCAAACCACATTACCTTTGTTTTGGAGGTGTTCAGAACAAGGTTAAGGGTAGAGAAAGCTTGTTGGACACTAAAAAAGCTTTGTTATAGAGCATTTAAAACAAAAATCTGGGGAGGGGCCAGCTGAGTATAAGACTATCATCTGCATATAAATTGATGGCAGAGCTTCCTACTGCCTGAGTGATGTCGTTGATGTAAATTGAGAATATCATGGGGCCTAGGATCGAGCTTTGGGGTACTCCCTTGGTGACTAGCAGTGGTTGAGACAGATGTTTTGACTTTATACACTTTACTCTTAGATAAGTAGTTAACAAAAAGGGCCAAAGACCATTCAGAAACACCAATACTCCTTAGCCAGCCCACAAGAATGGAATGGTTTACCTTGTCAAAAGCTTTGGCCAAGTCAATAAAAATAGCAGCACAACATTGCTTAGAATCAAGGGCAATGGTGACATCATTGAGGACCATTAAGGATGCAGTGACACATTCATAACCTGAGCAGAAACCAGATTGCATACCAAAGAGAATACTATAGACAACAAGAAAACCAGTCAGTTGATTATTGACAAGTTTTTCCAACACTTTTGATAAATAGGGCCAAATATAAATAGGCTTGTAACAGTTAGGATCAGCTTGATCTCCCCTTTAAATAAAGGACAACCCGTGGCTGTATTCCAAGCAATGGGAACCTCCCTAGAAAGGAGAGACAGGTTAAAAAGGTCGGAGATAGGCTTGGCGATGATAGGGGCAGCAACCTTAAAGAAGCGTCTGACCCAGATGTTTTTCTGTGGTCATGTTTAAGGAGCTCTTTTAGCACCTCAGACTCATTGACTGCCTGCAGGGAGAAACTTTGAGTCAAACAGGAATCATGACTTAATGAAGTGGTGATTAAAGAGCTCAGCCATGTGCTTCTTGTCAGTAACAACCACATCATCAACATTAAGGGACATGGGCAGATGTGAGGAGGAGGGTTTATTCTTCAGGTCTTTAACCAGTTTCCAGTTTTCAGATGTTAATGGTCACATACACATGGTTAGCAGATGTTATTGGTCACATACACATGGTTAGCAGATGTTATTGGTCACATACACATGGTTAGCAGATGTTATTGGTCACATACACATGGTTAGCAGATGTTATTGGTCACATACACATGGTTAGCAGATGTTATTGGTCACATACACATGGTTAGCAGATGTTATTGGTCACATACACATGGTTAGCAGATGTTATTGGTCACATACACATGGTTAGCAGATGTTATTGGTCACATACACATGGTTAGCAGATGTTATTGGTCACATACACATGGTTAGCAGATGTTATTGGTCACATACACATGGTTAGCAGATGTTATTGGTCACATACACATGGTTAGCAGATGTTATTGGTCACATACACATGGTTAGCAGATGTTATTGGTCACATACACATGGTTAGCAGATGTTATTGGTCACATACACATGGTTAGCAGATGTTATTGGTCACATACACATGGTTAGCAGATGTTATTGGTCACATACACATGGTTAGCAGATGTTAATGGTCACATACACATGGTTAGTGTGTCGCAAAATGCTTGTGCTTCTAGTTCCGACAGTGCAGTAATATCTAACAAGTAATTTAACAACCGCAGACCATGCGGAACCACGTCAGCCCAGGACCTCCACATCCGGCTTCTTCACCTTTCATTTTATTTCACCTTTATTTAACCAGGTCGGCCAGTTGAGAACAAGTTCTCATTTACAACTGCAACCTGGCCAAGATGAAGCAAAGCAGTGCGACACAAACACCACCACAAGAGTTACATATGGACTAAACAAACGTACAGTCAATAACAATAGAAAGTCAATATACAGTGAGTGCAAATGGCATAAGGAGGTAAGGCAGTAAATAGGCCATAGTAGCAAAGTAATTACAATTTAGCAAATTAACACTGGGGTGATAGATGTGCAAGTAGAAATACCGGTGTGCAAATGAGCAAAAAAGTAAATAAAAACAATATGGGGATGAGGTAGGTAGATTGGATGGGCTATTTACAGATGGGCTGTGTAAAGCTGCAGCGATCAATAAGCTGCTCAGATAGCTGATGCTTAAAGTTTGCGAGGGAGATATAAGTCTCCAATTTCGGCAATTTTTGCAGTTCGTTCCAGTCATTGGCAGCAGAGAACTGGAAGGAAAGGCAGCCAAAGGAAGAATTGGATTTGGGGGTGAGCAGTGAGATATACCTGCTGGAACACGTGCTACGGGTGGGTGTTGCTATGGTGACCAGTGGGCTGAGATAAGGCGGAGCTTTACCTAGCAAAGACTTATAAATTCTCCAGGGTTGACCTAGGGCATCAACCACCAGCCAGGGTTTCATTACATAAGCTTTATACGTTTTATTGCACATTTAGACCAAATTAAACTGATGCATTTGGCAATGTTCAAATTCAATTAACTGGCACTATGAAGAATAGTTTAGCCGTACTCATTGATAGACTAATGTATACTTTAATATACTTTTGGTGAATTTACGAGGCATTGCTAGATACATATTACCAAGATATAGCCTATATGCACGGTTCTGACTGTAACTGCCTGCCCGGATCCTCTCTCTAGTGTGTTTTTGTGTCTTCGGTCTGTAGCGTGTAGAATGGCTCAGCATACTCATTAATAGCCTCTACGTTGGTGAACTTGCGCGAGACATTGCAAGCGAAGATATTGTGAAATACAGTATTGCGTTGACTGGCCAACATGCCGACCTATGCCCCGCTCTTAATGTATTTGCTGTGAAAGATGCGAGAGTTTGTTCTCATAGTAGAATAAGTCAAATCGTTTCCTGGTTGCAAAAATACTGAATCTTAGGAGTGATACCTAGCGGAATCTATGCTCGACACGCAGACATTGGAGCCGAATAATCGATTATTTGAGTCGGCTCCCCACTACTACCAGTGTGCAGCAGCCTGAACATTCGACGTTCCGAGTAGTCGTCTTATTTTTGTACCTTCTTACCTCTTCAATGAGCTTTTCCTCAAAACTTGCGTTGTCTTGCATCTTGATTGGCTTAGTCATCAGTATCTCGATTCTCCTGCATTGTTTTGGCAGTGCTTAGTCCTCAAATTCCGCCATTTTCTCGGTGTTTTGTATACCAAACGAAAGGGGTACGGGTAAAACCAGAAGCTGAAAACCAACCGAAGTCTGCTGTGCTATTGTGTACTCATCCGTATTGTCTGCTTGTCTTTCACTTAGATTTGATTCAAAGTGAAATAATGTTCTTTAAAGCCCATCTCACACGAGCATTGTTGCTACTGCACATCTATAGCACTGTATGAATCGCTATTCGAAACCAGACGCAGTGTTTTGAGATTTATAAAACAAATTTAACTGGTTAGCTAGCTAAACTACTGACCGAGAACGAATCTAGCGGACTATTTTCTGCAGTCATTGCCACTATAATTACAATTTTACATGACCGGATGCAAATCACATGCACATCGAAGTATCATATATACTTTTCACTTTACGTCTGAATGCGGAGCATGGACAGCGAGGAAGAGGCAAAGCGAGAGGATTTACTCCTTCCAAAATATGTCCGCGAAATAAGCCTTTTTTTGTATGGAGGACTAAGAGAGTGTTGAATTACGTGATGCTTATTTTATCATTCGTTAGGCTTTTACAAATTAATTTATGTGGATGCAGGTGGCATTCCGCAAACGACTCAAGCCTTGTTCACACTTGCAGTTTGAAGTGACACAAATCCTATTTTTTCGCATATCCGAATCGGCTTTTTTTGAAAAAAGCAGAGAATTAATATTGGTATCTTTTATAGTAATACATCCTACCTCTCTTTGGAAAGAAGGAAGATTGTTCAAGCAACACTTCTCCCAGTACTTTATGGTGGTGATATTCTACATGCATGTGGCAGCCTCTGTTTTAAAACCTTTAGTCTATGACTCAACACTGGGTTTTATCATTGGAGACGTTTTTCATACAATGCACTGCGTTTTGTATAGTTCTGTTGACTGGAAGTCTCTGACTACCAGAAGGGCCCAGCATTGGTTACATTTTTGTACATAAAGCTGTTCTTCAGAGACTCCCCCACCACCTCAGCTCATGTATTAATAGTAGGTCCAGAAATGCTCAGACCTGTTCTCTGGACTGGCTGGTTCTGGAGGTCCCGTGGGTCTCCACTGAGCTGGAGTAAATACATTTAGGTTTTATGCACCCAGCTCGTGGAATAGCCTCCAGGCCAACTTGAAGCTGGACTCACTTGTCACCATTGGAGAGTTTAGATCCATTTTGAGTGAGGTAATGTGCTCATTGTGTTTGTTTTGATTAATCTTATTGTGTTGTTGTTTATTTTGCTTTATGTTGTGTGTTCAGGTTCACATGGCTCCCTTGAGAATGAGATCCTGGTCTCAATGGTGAACGCACCTGTCTAAATAAAAGTGAAATAAAAAAAACAGGGAATAGTTACAGGGGAGAGAAAGGGGGAATTAGAAGCTGGGGATGATTAGGTGGCCATGATGGTATGAGGGCCAGATTAGGAATTTAGCCAGGACACCGGGGTTAACACACCTACTGTTATGAAAAGTGCCATGGGACACCTGTGTAATGCCTGTGTGGGTCTGACTTTCCCAAGGAACCTACACCAGGCTGCTCCCTGGTTTTTACCTGGGTCAGCCACCCATAACAATAGAATGGGTCAGCCATCAACCCTGAAACTGCCTCACTTGTGGACAGGGTTTCTTATCAAGGTACATCTGCTAAACTATCCCACTGGGCACAAACTGGTTGAATCAACTTTGTTCCCACATCATTTCAACCCCAAAAATGTGATGACAGATTTCCACAGTGAGTCAAACTACATTTGAAAAAAGTAAATCAACGTAAGGGCATTATTTTTCACCCAACTTTTAACCTAAATCAATGACATGGTGAAATGTTTTGTTGTTTTCACATTGAATTCACATTCGTTGACAACTCAATCAAATGTAAATCAAAACTAGACATTGAACTGAAGTCTGTGCCAGTGGCGGTCGGTGCCGTTTAAGATGATGATAAAATTATGAGCATGGTCTCATTTCTATTACAGCATATTGGATGACAGTTATTCATATTCCATTCACCCTGCTCAATGTAAGGTCGATAGGTTTAGGCTACTATATGATACTCGAAAAATTCCCTGAACCCATCACGAGGTTGCGACAGTGAAGTGGCGACTCCGGGATGCTGGCCTTCTAGGCAGAATTCCTGTCTAATTTCTGTGTTCTTTTGCCCATCTTAAATCTTTTATTTTTATTGGCCAGTCTGAGATACAGCTTTTTATTTGCAACTCTGTCTAGACGGCCAGCATCCTGGAGTCACCTCTGGTGTTTTGCGGATACTATTTAATGAAGCTGCCAGTTGAGGACTTGAGGCGTCTGTTTCTCAAACTAAACACTAATGTACTTGTCCTCTTGCTCAGTTGTGCACCAGGGCCTCCCACTCCTCTTTCTATTCTGGTTCGAGACATTTTGCGCTGTTCTGTGAAGGGAGTAGTACACAGCGTTGTACGAGATCTTCAATTTCTCACATGGAATAGCCTTAATTTCTCAGAACAAGAATAGATTGACGAGTTTCAGACGAAAGTTTTGTTTCTAGCCATTTTGAGCCTGTAATTGAACCCACAAATGATGATGCTCCAAATACTCGACTAGTCTAAAGAAGGCCCGTTTTATTGCTTCTTTAAAATCAGCACAACAGTTTTCAGCTGTGCTAACATAATTGCAAAAGGGTTTTATAATGATCAGTTAGCCCTTTAAAATAATTAACTTGGATTAGCTAACACAACGTGCCATTGGAACACAGGAGTGATGGTTGCTGATAATGGGCCTCTATACCTATGTAAACATTCCATTCATTTTTTTTAAATTTTAAATCAGCCGTTTCCAGCTACAAGTCATTTACAACATTAACTATGTCTACACTGTGTTTCTGATAAAATTTGTTATTTTAATGTTCAAAAATGTGCTTTTCTTTAAAAAACAAGGACATTTCTAAGTGACCCCAAGCTTTTGAATGGTAGTGTACATATGAGTAAAGCAGTATTTTAAACATTAAAGTGATTAGTGTTCCATTATTAAAGTGGCCAGTGATTCCAAGTCTATGTATATGGGGCAGCAGCCTCTAAGGTGCAGGGTTGCGTAACCAGGTCGAAGCTGACTAGTGATGGTTATTGAACAGTCTGACGGCCTTGAGATAGGTGTTTTTTAGTTTCAGCTTTGATGCACCTTTGCTGACCTCCCTTTCTGGATGATAGCATAGTGAACAAGCAGTGGCTCGGGTGGTTGATGTTGATGATCTTTTTGGCCTTCCTGTGACATCGGGTGCTGTAGGTGTCCTGGAGGGTACGGAGTTTGCCCCCGGTGATACATTGGGCAGACCACACCACCCTCTGGTGAGCCCTGTGGTTGGAGGTCGGTGCAGTTGCCGTACTGTGGTGATACAGCCCGACAGGATGCTCTCGATTGTGCATCTGTAAATGTTTGAGTGTTTTAGGGGCCAAGCAAACTTTCTTCAGCCTCCTGAGGTTGAAGAGGTGCTGCTCCGCCTTCTTCACCACACCGTCTGTGTGGATAATTTCAGATCGTCAGTGATGTGTACACTGAGGAACTTCAAGCTTTCCACCTTCTCCACTGCGGTCCCATCGATGTGGATAGGGGCGTGCTCCATCTGTTGTTTCCTGAAGTCCACGATCAGCTCCTTTGTTTTGTTGACGTTGAGTGAGAGGCACCACTCCGCCAGGGCCCTCACCTCCTCCCTGTAGGCGGTCTCGTCAAAGTTGGTAGTCAGGCCTACTATTGTGTTGTCTGCAAACTTGATGATTGAGTTGGAAGCGTGCATGGTCACGCAGTTATGGGTGAACACGGAGTACAGGAGGGGGCTGAGTACACACCCTTGTGTGGCCCATGTGTTGAGGATCAGCAAAGTTGGTGTTGTTTCCTACCTTCACCACCTGGGGGCAGCCCATCAGGAAGTCCAGGACCCAGTTGCACTGGTGATATGATCCTTAACTAGCCTCTCAAAGCACTTCATGATGACAGAAGTGAGTGCTGCGGGGCGATAGTCATTTAGTTCAGTTACCGTTGCTTTCTTGGGTACAGGAACAAATGGGGGACAGCAGACTGGGATAGGAAGATTGAATACGTCCGCAAACACTCCAGCCAGCTGGTCTGCTCTCCAAGGACGCGGCTAGAGATGCCGTCTGGGCCGGCAGCCTTGTGAGGTTTAACACACTTAAATGTCTTACTCATGTTGGCCACGGAGAAGGAGAGCCTATAGTCCTTGGTAGCGGGCTGCAACGGTGGCACTGTGTTATCCTCAAAGCGGTCGAAGGTGGTGTTTTGCTTGTCCGGAAGCAAGATCGTGTCCGCAACATGGCCGGTTTTCCCTTTGTCCTCCATGATAGTAAATAATGTAATGACAATTCAATTCTAGTGGACACAAAATCATCTGTGTGTTTTGTCCTATTTTTATTTTATCCCGCCCCCGTCCCCGCAGGAGGCCTTTTGGTAGACCATCATTGTAAATAATCATTTGTTAACCGACTTGCCTAGTTAAATAAAAATAAAACAAACTGCAAATCTATCCTACAAGTTTGTAGTCACAAGCTTTGATGTAGTCATTGCGTGCTAGGAATATGGGGCCAAATACAAAACTTTTCAATACTTTATTTATAAGTATGTTTAGGGATGTTGACAGCTACCTATTTTACCTTTATTTAACTAGGGAAGTCAGTTAAGAACAGATTCTTATTTTCAATGACAGAACAGTGGGTTAACTGCCTTGTTCAGGGGCAGAGCGACAGATTTGAACCTTGTCAGCTCGGGGATTCGATCTTGCAGTTACTAGTCTAACGATCTAACCACTTGGCTACCTGCCGCCACTGAAATATAGTGCAGTATTTGAGTTATTTATTTTATATAGTTATTATTAGACTCCACTGTATGTGTAAAGAATTTATTACAATAATCAACTGAGAATAGCCAAGCTATCACACACGGGTAATGGTTAAAACACTCAAGGAGCAAGACAACCAAAACTGACCAACCAAACCCCTCTCAGCAGTGAGATATGTTTGAAGGGCTACAGCTCCATCAGTTCTCTGTAAATAGATGGGAAACTTCACAGGAGAAAACATATACATTTGTTTCGCATGCGTAAAAACTTCTCCATAAAGCTACTTTTGAATATAACCAGAAATTTCACACTGGCGAAGACCAAAGCTTAAGGCTGTTGTGGAAAGAGCTATATTACAAAACTCTCTCTTAAAATACATGTGCTGATCAATACAGGTGAGAAAACCACACAAGTGCAGTGATTGTGAGAGACGTTCTACTAATCAGTTATCTCAAAAGGCAAGTCCATGAGAGAAGCCTTTCAGCTGTGACGTCTGCGGGAGAAGATTCAGCCAAGTCATTCATGTCGCAGCCAACATGCAAGTGCACACAGGAGTCAGACCATATTCATGCAAGAAATGTGGAAAAGGGCTTCTAGAATTCAAGACGTTTCAAATGTTAAAAAAAATAAACTGTCAGTAGCTACAACTATCTTCTGACCGCTCTTTCAGAGGTGAGGAGAGTACATGCCAACCTAAATAACATGGACATCTAATAACTCTTCACCAATTTGAATACTGAGAAATTGTTATTTTTAATTGGATTTCCCAAATAGCCATACATGATTTATACTCTGATGATCACATCACTGATATTCACACCTTGGTTCTAATAGCCCATGTTTACTGCAGTTGCTGTAATCTTTGAAATAGTATTTTGGGTAGTTAACTGGGCAAATAATTACCCATTTGGTCGTTTGGCCTTACGGAATGATTTAGGTGCAGGCAAGAATTGATGAATTCATTTATGCAGGGTGGAAACTAAAAGAGTGATAAGATATTTTTGAAATGTGGTTTATAAAATAAAGTTTACCATTAGAAAAAAAAGATGCATTAAGACAGTGATATTGTTACTATATTGCATTTTTGTGTCTCTGTTGTTAGTCCTTTCTTATTGAGAGTCTCTGTGACTTTGCCTTTCAGACTGCAGAATAGAGGTCGTCGTCTCCTCTCCAGTGTGTTGCCTCCTCTGGTGCCGTTTTCTGTCGTTAATTTGGGAGAAGCTTTGTCCACATTCCGAGCAGTGGTATGGTTTCTCTCCAGTGTGAATTCTCATGTGTATTGTGAGTGAGTTCTTTTGAAAAAATCTTTTTCCACAGCAGGAGCACTGGAAAGGTCTCTCTTTATTATGCACCCTTCTCACATGAGTCATCACGTCACATGAACGAGAAAAAGTATTTCCACATTCCGAGCAAGGATAGGCTGCTCTTTCTCCAGAGAGTTTGAACTTGTGTGCTTGCTTGTGACACTTAAATGTTTTTTCAAGTGCAAAACTCTTCCCACAATCAGTGCAGTGGTATGGTTTCTCTCCAGTGTGCATTCGCTGGTGCCTTTCCAACCGTTGCATATTTGTAAAACCCTCCCCACAGTCAGTGCAAAGGTATAGTACACTTTCAGTGTGTGTTCTTTGATGTCTTTCAAACTTTGCCTTGTTTAAGAAACACTTTCCACAGTCAGAACAGTGGAGTGCCAGGTCTCCAGTATGTACTGGAAGGTGTGATCGTAGTTTTGCCATGTCAGGAAATCTTTTATCACACCTTGAACAGTGGTAAGGTTTCTTTCCTGTAGGAGTGTCTTGTGGAAGGTATGCATTTTCCCCAGTATGTACATGCATGTGTGTTTTTAGATCTTCTGGTTTGGAGAAAAGTTCCTCACAATGATTGCAGCGGAAGTATTTCCCTTTCATATGCTTTCGCTGGTGGTGTCTTTTCAAATGATACGATTGAGAATAACTTTTGTCACAATCAGGGCATTGGTGAGCTTTCACTCCTGTATGTGTTAGCTGGTGTGACTTAAGGCGATCTAATCGACCGAAACCTCTGTCACAATCAGGGCAGTGGTAAGGCTTCTCTCCAGTATGTGTTCGTTGGTGTCTTTTAAGATCCCCCACTTGTCGAAAGCTCTTCCCACAGTCAGAGCACTGATTCATTTCAGAGCAGTGGTAAGGATTCTTACCTGTATGAGTTTCTTGCTGAAGGTATGCCTTTTCTCCAGCATGTACATGCATGTGTGTTTTTAGATCTTTCGGTTTGGAGAAAAGTTCCTCACAAAGATTGCAGTGGAAGTACTTCTCTTTCATATGCTTTCGCAGGTGATGTCTTTTCAAATGATACGATTGAGAATAACTTTTGTCACAATCAGGGCATTGGTGAGCCTTCATTCCTGTATGTGTTAGTTGGTGTGACTTAAGACGATCTAATCGAGCAAAACTTTGTTCACAATCGGGGCAGTGGTGAGGCTTCTCTCCAGTATGTGTTCGCTGGTGTCTTATAAGATCCCTCACTTTTCTAAAGCTCTTACCGCAATCAAAGCAGTAGTGAGGCTTCTCTCCTCCAGGACGGAAACCCTCAATCCAATCATCAGTGCCACCTGTATGTTTGGGCTCCTCTCCATTCTCCAGTGTTGTTTGGGGTTGTTGTAGTCCGTCTGAGTTTTTATTATTTTTCTCGGATTGGCACTGGGTGTTGGCTGGGCATTGCGGTGTGCTATGTGAAAGCTCACTCTCTACATTTGCTGCACTGCTGGCAGCTTTGAAGTTATTCTCTGGCAGGTCCTGTTGCTTTTTCACAAATTCAGTTTGACGAATGCGTGTGACAGCTTTATCCAGTGTTATTTCTGGGTCCATTTGTAATTGCTCGGACAGTGTTCTGTCACGTAAGCCCATGACTAGTCTGTCTCTTATCATCTCACTGAGCAGAGCTCCATAACCACAATGTTCTGACAAACAATGAAGTGCAGAGATAAAATCATCAGCCGTCTCTCCTGCTTCTTGTTGTCTTTGGTTGAATTTTGTTCGTTCTAATATAACATTCCTCCTAACTGCCAAATGTCCATCCTGCTGCTTATTATTAAAACTGTGGAAGTGTTCCCGCTTGATCAGGTTGTCATCTTGCAGGTCTTCTGAGGTGTCCATCTCCTCTGCCTGGAAATACATTTAAAATGGCATAATTACTAGTAGGCCTATCGTCTCTGTTCTCGCAAACAACATTTTGTAATACAGTCTACTTTCATTATGGTTCAAGTGCAAATTAGAATAGATAGCATATACAATAAATAGCTAATCAAATAACTTAGGTCGATACATCTTTACAGTAGTAGCTAGGTCTAATCATTTGAAATACCTAGCAGTATCAACATGAAAATGATGATTTGTTGTTTGTCATTAGGCTTAGAGATCACCATGATATAGCATATTGATTGTATTGGCATGTGATCTAGGCTAGAAAAGGTTCATTGACAGTATTAGTAGTGGGCATTTCCATGTAAAAAGCCCCATGAGCACTAGCATGTGAAGTGTCAAATGAAAGTTAAGAGCCTATATTTTTGAGAAATTAAGGCATATCAAAATGTTCAACCATTTTCCATCCTAAAAAAATTAGGAATAAGGAAAGGGTTTCATTTTTGGTGTTGGATTCTAGCTTGAAATATCCTTATTACCATACTAGAATGTATTTATTACTTTGCATGTATTAGAAATGTATATGTTGGGAGTCAATGAATGGTGAATAGGAACGCTGTGAATAGAAAGTTACAAGAGGTGACAAGGGGAAGTGCAGAAAGTTCATATTCTGTTCAAACATGTTGTTGCTGAATATTCATTTTCTTGAGCAAGGGGGCAAAGAGCAACAGTCTAGTTTAATTTCCTGATAAGGCAGGCCAGATGTTTTGGAACTAGGACCATGAGGGATGTGGAACTCAACTTGAGATAAGGTCACCAGTTGAAGAGAGAAGACACTGCTGGGAGGGGGGGCCATAGGGGCCCACCACAAATACCATTTGATTACAGTCCTCTCTCACATACACACTGTCACGCCCATGAGGATCATCGACTGAGGCAAGCCATGACAATACCAGTAAGAGGAAACTACTGTGTTTCTGGCTAACAGAGAAGGATTGTTTATCTTAGACATGCAAGGAGATGACTTGCCTAGTCAGAAGGTATAAGTATATGCTTGTGTGACTTGTATGTTGTGTGTGCAGCTAAAGCACCCAAGTGGGTTGAATAAACTTGGTTTGACCTTTTCTAGTCGTCCGTTTGAGTTTCTACTCTGTTCAGAACAGTTGGTGTTGCTTGTGATTCGCCACGATTTACAGTCGATCTGGAGAGTCCGAATCAGTTGATCTGGAGAGTCCGAATCAGTTGATCTGGAGAGTCCGAATCAGTTGATCTGGAGAGTCCGAATCAGTTGATCTGGAGAGTCCGAATCAGTTGAGCTGGAGCCAGCACCAAAAACAAGGTAGGCACAGTTCCTACAGTTCCTATGAGTGTTACCACTCATTCTGACATCTCTGGGAGAAGAGTCATAGGCTGAACACAAATGATAGGATATGGACCTAGGAAACCTGAGTTTTCAGTAGTCCCCTTGGTTCCCTGAGATCCGTAAGTGGGACGTAGGTCCCAGGGGTGTGAAAGCCCCAACCGTGGTGGCCATAAACCGTGGTGTGTGTATGGATGAATTGTCATTCTTGTATACTAATACAGTAAGTTGTAGAGGAGTAGTCCATGTAGAAGGAGAAAGGCACTCGGTGGAGAATAGCAGATATCTGTGCTTAAAGATGAAACATTGTCAGTGAGTGGGAATGTGGACGGTGATCGGTTGCCTGTAAGTTCTGGAGGGCGGCCCCCTCCACGGCTAGTCATCCACAATAGTCTGTGCATACAACACAGTGTCGTCAAGCACCAAAACGGTTAGGACGAGTGACAAAATAATTAAGCGCCAACACTGTTACTACTCTCCGGTGGAGTGGGTATCAGTACCTTGGGAAAGTCATTAATAGAAGGTGAGTTTTATAACCGTGGGTACAGAAACATAACCGTTGGGGGTGGTGCGGAGCCAATAATACCTGATATGGCGTCCGGGAGGTGTGGAAAGGTAGAATGTTACCAAAGCATTCGAAGCGCTGAAAAAAAGGCATACGAACAGCACCAAGAATCAAATAAGTGGTGAAAATTGGTACACATCCCTTCAACGGACAGTTTAAATCCAGCCAAGAGTATATGGATGCCATCGTATTGTGGAACACTGAAATCAAAGAACGGCCCAGACCACAATACACCGGCATCCAAACCACGGCACTTCATCAGCAAAGGATAAAAATGGAAAAAGGTTAAAAAAAAAACTAATCTGCCAGGTAAAAATGGCTAATAAAAACAGGGCGTAGGGCGTGCGCACAGATGAGATTAACAGAAGCAGGAATTGGCTAATGCGTTAGAAAAGAGTCAAAAGGAAACCAGGAATTAGAGGGAGCCCTAGAGGATAGACAAAAGCAAATAAAACAAGTCATGGTTTGTCTTCAACAGTATCAAAATACTTGTATATGCCATTGCCACTCCTCCGCCGTTCGCCCCCCAGGCTACAGAGTGAAACAGGTACATCTAGTGCATCACCGTTATACCCCTCTCTGAAGAGGAAAAATAGCAATATGGGTTGCGAGACGCGGCGGATGGGCACATTACGAGCCCGCACATAGTAGTCCTGGATAGTGGATCAGCATGAGAGATGTGCGTCCAGTACGAACGCATGAGACGCCGGTTATGTATTATAAGAGACAAATAGTCCCAGTGGAGGTCAGCCACTGAGCGAAATGCATATTTTTATGAAAGCACCACCAGACCCAGTAAAAGAGGGACAAATATCTATCCATTTCTGGAGGAAACAGGGTAGAATGAGTGATCCAGCAAACAAATGACAAAACTGAGGGATTCTTGGCAGCAGTTTAATATTTTGTTATATAAAGTACCAGTCAAAAGTTCACACCACTATTATTCTAGAATGTAGAAAATAGTAAAAATGTAAGAAAAAACCTGGAATGAGTAGGTGTGTCCAAACTTATGACTGGTACTGTATATCTAGCCTCGGTGCAGTCGATTGTGGTCCAGCAAGATAACGGTTTCCATGTGGAAGGAGATGTAGGAGGCTACGTCAAACACAGCTTCCGAGTAGATACGGCACTCAAATATCACTAATTGCTTATGATGAGAAATTAGCTACATTTGCGACTGGAAAAAAGTAACACATTCAGCGGAGTAACGGGCGGAATCGAAAGCCATACAACCATTATCCCTGTCCTATAGGACCAGTAACAATACCATGCTAATTTTACATGGCGACGGTTGTGGAACCAATGTTGGGGTTGGATAATCTATGCGAAAAGCCAGGGGAGTGGATTCTCAAAAGGTAACAAATTAACATGGGCAGTACAGACGGTGAAAGCCGAGCAATAGTTGTTTCAGGGTCATACCCTATAGGCCAAAGACGCATGAGATTGCAGTCTGATTGAAGGCTGCAACCCTGTTGTGGTGGAGGTACACCCACTGCAAACGATAAAGCAATATCCTATTAAACCGGAGGCTGAGAAATCAGTGGCAATATTACTAGAGGGAGGCATAGCCGTCATTGTAAATAGCTAGGGAGTCATAGTAAATAAGAATTTGTTCTTAACTGCCTAGTTAGATAAAAACAATTGCGGTACGAGGACCAGTCCGACGCAACAGCCCTTTATTTCCAGTAAAGAAAGGACTAAAATGGCGTTTTAAAGTGAATGTTCACAGCATAAACAAAAATGCAGTGAAAAATCACACCAGTCGTAGCGATTTGGCAGACCTATTGGCATCTATTCCCTCAGACTGGTACAGCATAGTGCTAGGTGATATGGCCAAAATATCATAGAATGGTATTTTTCACATTTTGGACGATATGACAGTAATTTTATGTTTTTGATGAATAAAAAAGTTCCACATTTGCTTTATGAGTAGTGACTGATCCTAGGATGGCAACACATTTTAAATGATTTCAAGGGGTCTTTCTCCATTCTGATTGGCTTATACCGTTCAATTCAACTTCAACCTAAAATCATTTCCCGCATTTCCTGCACTCATTTGAGATCATTTCCACACTGCCACGATATGGGAAAAAAAATACTAGGCCTCCTTTTTAACCAAATGTTGCAATTGCGATTAGATTAAAACACTTGGGTGAACTTTTGGAATCATGGAAATAGAATGTTTATTATAATTCTATAGTTAGAATATAAATAATACTGGGCACTTTGAATACAGTGTTGTTTGACATGACAACGAATGAAAATGTCATGGACGAGTTACAGTGACAGTGTAGGAACAAAAGTGACTCACATCGTGTTTCCTAGGGGAGCCTATTATCTTTGGCTATATTAAATCTTTATTCCTATAGCCAACATATTCATGCTTCCCCTATTCCCCTTTGATTTATAAGATATTGTTGCACAAACAACATGCTGATTTAGGCCTCCACTAGCACTGGTATCAGGCTGTATTAGCTAGCTACGTTTGCTCTGACTCAGTACTTTTATTAGCTAGTTAGCCAGCTAACTAGCAGTTAGCCAGATAGTTAGCCAACTAGAGATTAGCATTATTGGCTAACACGATTTAGCTTAACTTGCTAAGAAAATACTAACTAGCTGTTTGCAGATGTAAGAAAACAAACTAATATTGTAATTATAGAACAATTGTGGATTTATATTAAGATCAAATTGTGTCAAATGGTGCCGTAACAGCAGATGTTTTACGTGTCCAACCTATTGTTTTTTTGTTTGTTTATCTGCATTGTTTGTAACTTAACTATTTTTGTACATAATTTTGCCGCTACCGTCTCTTATGACCGAAAAAAACTTCTAGACATCAGAACTCTGATTACTCACCACGGACTAGCAGAATCCTTTTTCTTCTTTCAAGACTCAGACGAGCCCGAGACGGAGGATATACGGCTCCCTTGGGAACAGACCACGACCCCAGTGATCTGCGTGAAGAGGAGGCGGAGAAAGAGGCCCGAAGTCGGGCTGTCTTCTGAGGAGGAGGCGATCAAATAAACCCTCACTACCCTCAATTCTGCTCGCAAACATGCAATCTTTGGACAATAAAATGGACGAGATATTGGGAAGATTAAACTACCAACGGGACATTAAAAACAAACATCTTGTGCTTCACGGAGTCATGGCTGAACAACAACATCAACATACAGCTGGCTGGTTATATGATGTTTCCCGGCAGGATAGAACAGTGGCGTCTGGTAAAGACAAGGGGCAGCGGTCAACGTATTTTTGTAAACAACAGCTGGTGCACGATATCTAAGGAAGTCTCGAGCCATTGCTCGCCTGAGGTAGAGTTTCTCATGATAAGCTGCAGACCATATTACCTACTGAGAGAGTTTGTCTATATTCTTTGTAGCTGTTTTACAAACCACCACAGTCAGAGGCTGGCACCAAGATAGCATTGAATGAGCTCTATTCCACCAATAAGAAAACGCTCACCCAGAGGCGGCACTCCTAGTAGCCGGGGACTTTAATGGAAATAGAATGTTTATTATAAATCAGGGAAATTTAAATCCTTTTTACCAAATTTCTATCAATATGTTAAATATGCAACCAGAGGAAAAATAACTCTGGACCACCTATACTCCACACACAGAGATACATACAAAGCGCTCCCTCGCCCTCCAATTGGCAAATCTGACCATAATTCTATCCTACTGATTCCCGCTTACAAGCAAAAATTAAAGCAGGAAGCACCAGTGACGAGATCAATAAAAAAAGTGGTCAGAAAGCAGATGCTAAGCTACAGGACTGTTTTGCTATCACAGACTGGAATATGTTCTGGGATTCCTAATGGCATTGAGGAGTACACCACATCTGTCATTGGCTTCATCAAAAAGTGCATCGATGATGTCGTCCCCACAGTGATCGTACATACACACCCCAACCAGAAAACATGGATTACAGGCAGCATCCGCACTGAGCTAAAGGCTAGAGCTGATGCTTTCAATGAGCGGGACTCTAACCCGGAAGCTTATAAGAAATCCCGCTATGCCCTCCGACGAACCATCAAAGAGGCAAAGCGTCAATACAGGACTAAGATCGAGTTGTACTACACCGGCTCTGACGCTCACCGGATGTGGCAGGGCTTGCAAACGATTAGACTACAAATGGAAGCACAGCCGAGAGCTGCCCAATGACAAGCCTACCGGACGAGCTAAACTACTTCTATGCTCGCTTCGAGGCAAATAACACAAACATGCATGAGAGCACCAGCTGTGCCGGAAGACTGATCACGCTCTTCGCAGCAGATGTGAGTAAGACCTTTAGACAGGTCAACATTAACAAGGCCGCAGGGCCAGACGGATTACCAGGACGTGTACTGCGAGCACGCACTGACCAACTAGCAAGTGTCTGTAATACCAACATGTTTCAAGCAGACCACCATATTGCCTGTGCCCAAGAACACTAAGGTAACCTGCCTAAATGACGACCGACCCATAGCACTCACATCTGTAGCCGTGAAGTGCTTTGAAAGGATGGTCATGGCTCACATCAACACCATTATCCCAGAAACCCTAGACCCACTCCAATTTTCCTACCGCTCCAACAGATGATGCAGTCTCTATTGCACTCCACACTGCCCTTTCCCACCTGGACAAAAGGAACACCTACGTGAGAATGCTGTTCATTGACTACAGCTCAGCGTTCAACACCATAGTGCCCTCAAACCGCATCAATAAGCTAAGGACCCTGGGACTAAAAACCTCCCTCTGCAACTGGATCCTGGACTTCCTGACGGGCCACCCCCAGGTGATAAGGCTAGGTAACAACATTGCCACGCTGATCCTCAACACAGGGGCACCTCAGGGGTGCGTGCAAAGCCTCCTCCTGTAGTCCTTGTTCACTCATGACTTCACAGCCAGGCACAACTCCAACATTAAATTAGCCGATGACAGTGGTAGGCCTGATCACCGACAACAACGAGACAGCCTATATGGAGGTGGTCAGAGACCTGGCCGTGTGGTGCCAGGACAACAACCTCTCGCTCAACGTGATCAAGACAAAGGAGATGATTGTGGACTACAGGAAAAAGAGGACTGAGCATGCCCCCATTCTCATTGACAGGGCTGCAGTGGAGCAGGTTGAGAGCTTTAAGTTCCTTGGTGTCCACATCAAACAAACAAACTATCATGGTCCAAACATACCAAGACAGTCGTGAAGCGGGCTCGACAAAACCTATTCCCCCTCAGGAGACTGAAAAGATTTGGCATGGGTTCTCAGATCCTCAAATGATTCTACAGCTGCACCATCGAGAGCATCCTGACTGGTTCCATCACCGCCTGGTATGGCAACTGCTCTGCCTCTGACCGCAAGGCACTAGAGGGCAATGCGAACAGACCAGTACATCACTGGGACCAAGCTTCCTGCCATCCAGGACCTCTATACAAGGCGGTGTCAGAGGAAGGCTGTAAAAAAATTGTCAAAGACTCTAGCCACCCTAGTCATAGACTGTTCTCTCTGCTACCACACGGTAAGCGGTACCGGCGCACCAAGTCTAGGTCCAAGAGGCTTCTATACAGCTTCGACCCCCAAGCCATAAAACTCCTGAACATCTAGTCAAATGGCTACCCAGACTATGCGCATTGCCCCCCCTCCCCTCTCCACTGCCACTCTCTGTTGTTAGTGACTATGCATAGATGACAACTCTACCTACATGTACATACTACCCCAACTAACCGGTGCCCCCACACATTAACTCTGTACCGGCACCCCCTGTATATAGTTATTTTTTACTGCTCCTCTTTAATTACTTGTTACTTTTATCCCTTATTCTTATCCATATTTTTTTTAACTGCACTGTCGGTTAGTGGCTCGTAAGTAAGGATTTCACTGTTGTATTCGGTGCATGTGACTAATAACATTTGATTTGAAACATTGTTGTCATCAACATTGTGGCATGTGCTGCATTGGCCATGCAGACTGAAGGAAAGTGGTTTGTGGTCAAGCAACGACAAATGTGCTCCTTGAGTGACAGGGGGTGGGACTAAGTCTGTGTGGAAAGTGGCGTGGAGACAGAGCTGAGAGGGATGACTCAAGTAGCAGAGTAAACAATAAAAATGGACGTTACATTTGAGGGTTCCATCTGGTACAGTACATAGATGATTTGTTGCTGGTGTCAAAAGACAAAGAAACTCATATGCGAGACCTTACAACAATAGTAAACTATTTGGCAGAGCAGGGTCACAAAGCATCACATAAGAAAGCCCAATTGGCAAAACAGGAGTTAACATATCTGGGGGTTTCGATTTCAAAAGGCACATTACACGCAATCCGGTAGAGACAATGAGTTCTCTGGCACGACCAAACACTCATCGCACACTCAGGAAAACCCTAGGCCTTTTCAATTTTGTTAGACATTTTATTCTGTCATATTCTAAATTCAAAAGGCACTCTCACATCTGAGCTCCCCTTTTTGCAGGTGCATGGTAACAGTAGAATACAATTAGAAAAAAGAAGAAACCCACACACTGCTCTTGATAGCATCATTGCTCTTTAATAAGCTTTACGTAAGGGCTTGTAAAGTAAGCATTTCACGCTATGGTCGAAACCTGTTGTATTCGGCGCATGTGACAAATACATTTTGATTTGATTTGTGGCTGGCATGAAAATGAACCACAGGAAAAGCTTCCTCCATTCACGTGCACAGATGACATGTATTGTTTCCCACTGCCCGTTTCGAGACAGGTGTAAGATAATGGTCCATTCTAAATCAAAACAAATTTCACCCACATTAAGTATATGTAAAGACAAGATTAAATCAAGTATAGTCTGATGGGTGACAATATTAGCCTATTACTTGTGAATGATATATAATCACTTGTGAATGATGCCTAGCATAAGAAACAAAACCTTTTTTTGTGACTTTTTCAAATCATAGTCATACCTCCTGTAGCCCATAGGGCTATATGTTTTGATATGGTTAGTATCACAACTAAAGTGGCCAAATAACTTCTTAAAATTAAGCACATTAATCCGCTTTACAAGGGGTGTAGAGCCTAACTGGTATACATTAGCAGCGCGTGAGTTTTAAGTTTGGGGAAGAACATTTGCGCCATAAAAATGCATATAATAAAAGCATTACACGCATAATCGCATTTGCGGTCACTTTTTATAATGGTGTTTTCCCGCTAATGGAACATTTGTGCTTATAGCCTACTGCCGTGTGCACATTGTTGCGCTTATAATGTGAAGAATTAGCCTAATAGTTTATCAACATTTTAAGCTAAACGTTTTGATCTGTTGCATCAGCCACATTGCGTAAAAAAGTATTTTGATGCTAGTGGTTATATTAATTTGGGATCTATTGCATCCAACACCTGTCCCAGACTATGTTTGGAATATTTATTTGTCGCACAGAATAGGTTATAAAGTGTGTACAGCCTGCGCAAAAAAAACAAAGCAGAGCTCATGCCTTTCAACCTTTTTCAAATCATCATCATTAGAGTCGCATCATGCAGCCTTATAAATGTATTAAACATCAAAACATATAGCCCAACGTTTGAAGAACAACTAAAGGTACATTAATAACTCTAAATTAACCATATAGGAGTACCTATTTCTTTGTCAACTGCTCAACACAGAATAGCCACATGTGCGCACTCCCTCAAATCGTTTGGAGAATTTCTTTTATGTTTATGTTTTCAGCTTTGTTCAATAGCATTCTTCAAACTATAAAATATAATGCCATTGAATTCTAAGCAAATATTGTCTACTAAATGAACTAGTGTAGCCCACAGCCATTTGGCATAGCTACATCAGGAATTAACATAAGGACAACTCAGAGTATGCTATTCTGTTCTTTTGAAGCACACTACATTTTCTTCATGTCATGCTTCTTTAGACAATAAATACTGGATTTGTTGTGAAGGTGTAGGCTTCATTACATGGATTTATTAGACTTTTTAAAAAGTAGATGTTCCAACGGTCTGCGTGTGTGAAGCCAGGAGATGCTAAATGTGTTTACGTTAATTAAACGGTCAATTACCGTGAAAGCGACATTTATTTGCTTGATAATCACCGGCTGATGAAATTGTGACCGCCACAGCCCTAGTGATACCACAACCTAAAAATTCCCAATATGTTGAACACGTTGACACAACCCTTGCTGGCGATGGTACAGCAAAGAATAGTGGGGGGGGGGGCATATTGCCCCCTTTGAGGATAACACAGTGCCACCAACACGGCCCACTACCAAGGACTGTGGGCTCTCCTCCATGGCCGAAGTAAGACATTAAATTGTGTTAACCCTCGCAGGGCTGCAGGCCCAGACGTCGTCCTCAGAGCATGCGGAGACCAGCTGGCTGGTGTGTTTACGGACATATTCAATTTCTCCCGATCCCAGTCTGCTGTCCCCACATGCTTCACGATGGCCACCATTGTTCCTGTACCCAAGAAGGCAAAGGTAACTGAACTAAATGACTATCGCCCCGTAGCACTCACTTCTGTCATCACGAAGTGCTTTGAGAGGCTAGTCAAGAATCATATCACCTCCACCTAACCAGTCACCCAAGACCCACTGCAATTTGCATACCGCCCCACAGACAATGCAATCGTTATCACACTGCCCTATCCCATCTGGACAAGAGGAATACCCATGTAAGAATGCTGTTCAACTACAGCTCAGCATTCAACACCATAGTACCCTCATCATTAAGCTTGAGACCCTGGGTCTCAATCCACCCTGTGCGATTGGGTCCTGGACTTCCTGACAAGCCGCCCCCAGGTGGTGACGGTAGTAAACAACATCTCCACTTCGCTGATCCTCAACACAGGGGCCCCACAAGGATGCATGCTCAGCCCCCTCCTGTACTCCCTGTTAACCCATGACTGTGTGGCCATGCACGCCTCCAACTCAATCATCAAGTTTGCAGATGACACAATAGTAGGGTTGATCACCAACAACGACAAGACAGCCTATAGGGAGGTGGTGAGGGCACTCGGGAATACAGGGTCAGGAAAACAACCTCTCACTCAACATCAACAAAACAAAGGAGGCGACCTTGGACTACAGGAAACAGCAGAGGGAGCACCCACCATCCACAGATGGGACAGCAGTGTAGAAGGTGGAAAGTTAAGTTCCTCTGCATACACATTACGGACAAACTGAAATGGTCCACCCACACAGACAGTGTGGTGAAGGCGGTGCAGCAGCACCTCTTCAACCTCAGGAGGCTGAAGAAATTTGACTTGGCCCCTAAAACATTTACAGATGCACAAATGAGAACATCCAGGCAGGCTGTATCACCGCCAGGTACGGCAACTGCACCGCCCACAACCACAGGGTTCTCCAGTGGGTGGTGCCGTCTGCACAAAGCATCACCGGGGGCACATTGCCTGCCCTCCAGGACACCTACAGCACCCGATGTCACAGGAAGGCCAAAAAGATATTCACGGACAACAACCAACCGAGCTATTGGCTTTTCACCCCGCAACCATCCAGAAGGCGAGGTCAGTACAGGTGCATCAAAGCTGTTACCGAGAGACTGAAAAACAGCTTCCATCTCAAGGCCATCAGACCGTTAAACAGCCATCACTAACACAGAGGTTGCTGCCTACATACAGACTTGAAATCATTGGCCACTTTAATAAATGGATCACTAGTCACTTTATTAATGACACTTTAATAATGTTTACATATCTTTCAATACTCATCTCATATGTGTATACTGTATTTTATACCATCTATTGCATCTTGCCCATGCCGCTCCGTCAATGCACATCCATAAATGTATATGTACATATTCTTATTCCATCCCTTTACTTACATTTGTGTGTATTAGGTAGTTGTTGTGGAATTGTTAGATTACTTGTTGATATTGCGCCACTGTAGGAACTAGAAGCACAAGCATTTCGCTAGACTCGCAATAACATCTGCTGACCATGTGATCAATAACATTTTATTTTGGAAAGTGCTATCACGTAATAGGTTATATTCACCAGTATAACCCCTACAGTATTGCAACTAAAGTAGTGAAGTGGTCAGGGAAGGTTTTAGACAACAGCAGACCAAGAGGACTGAATATGGGAACCAAACTATTCTCTCGGTCAAGCGTCAGGGGGAAGAGGTCTATGAGCAGATGAAGGCATACTTATACATTTGTTTAGGGGCTGAACTAGTGACAGAGAAAGAAATGAAATCAGTGTAAACGATATGTCGGAGTCACGGGTCAGTCCTACGGGGTGTTAGTGGCAGATTCTGTCAGGACCGATATCCGTGCATTCTATGGAGTCCCAAAAACCAAGGCATTAATGTTATTTGGAAAGAATAATTGAATGTACCAATGGCAGAGATCTGCATGGCTCAGATTAAGTTAGTAGGTAATAAAGTCTGAGGTATGATACCACTCCTCTTTGTGTAGTGGTACAGGGGAGAGCTCACAGTAGAGGAAAGACAGCTAACTGCAGCACAATATTGAGACTACTATGAGGATAAGTTGAACGTCACGCACACCAGGATCATTTGTATTTATTATGGGGTCCAGCGAAAATAAGTGTTACACCATTTTTAAAACATTACATTCACAACAGATTTCACAACACATTAAGTGTGCCCCCTCAGGCCACTACTCTAAAACATAAAATCCATGTGCACGTGCATGTATAGCGCGTATGTTAATGTGTGTGTGTATGAGTTTGTCTATCTTCACATGGTGGTACAGTGGTTCATCCTTTAAAAGTTGCAGCGTACTGCATAGAGGTCAAATGATTATGATTTTTCAACGGCGATACCGATTACTGGAGGACAAAAAAAAAGATACAGATTAAATCGGCCAAGTTTTTAACATTTATTTGTAATAATGACAATTACAACAATACTGAATGAACAGTTATTTTAACTTAATATAATACATCAATAAAATCAATTTAGCCTCAAATAAATAAAACATGTTCAATTTGGTTTAAATAATGCAAAAACAAAGTGTTAGAGAAGAAAGTAAAAGTGCAATACGTGCCATGTAAGAAAGCTAACGTTTAAGTTCCTTGCTCAGAACATGAGAACATATGAAAGCTGGTGGTTCCTTTTAACACGAGTCTACAATATTCCCAGGTAAGAAGTTTTTAGGTTGTAGTTATTATAGGAATTATAGGACTATTTCTCTCTATACCATTTGTATTTCATATACCTTTGACTATTGGATGTTCTTATAGGCACTTTAGTATTGCCAGTGTAACAGTATAGCTTCCGTCCCTCTCCTCGCTCCCACCTGGACTCGAACCAGGAACACAACGACAACAGCCACCCTCGAAGCAGCGTTTCCCATGCAGAGCAAGGGGAACAACTACTCCAAGTCTCAGAGCGAGTGACATTTGAAACGCTATTAGCGCGCACACCGCTAACTAGCTAGCCATTTCACATCACAACGTTACACCAGCCTAATCTCGGGAGTTGATAGGCTTGAAGTCAAACAGCAGAGATGCTGGCAAAACGCACAAAAGTGCTGTTTGAATGAATGCTTACGAGCCTGCTGCTGCCTACCATCGCTCAGTCAGACAGCTCTATCAAATCATAGACTTAATTATAACATAATAACACACAGAAATGCGAGCCTTTGGCCATTAATATGGTAAAATCTGGAAACTATCATCTCGAAAATAAGATGTTTATTTTTTCAGTGAAATACGGAACCGTTCCATTTTTATTTAATGCGTGGCATCCATAAGTGTAAATATTCCTGTTACATTGCACAACCTTCAATGTCATGTCTAATTACGTAAAATTCTGGCAAATTAGTTTGCAATGAGCCAGGTGGCCCAAACTGTTGCATATACCCTGACTCTACGTGCAATGAACGCAAGAGAAATGACAATTTCACCTGGTTAATATTGTCTGCTAACCTGGATTAGTAGTTATAACGAGTGATTATGATTGATTGTTTTTTTAAAGTTTAATGCTAGCTAGTAACTTACCTTGGCTTCTACTGCATTCACATAACAGGCGGGCTCCTCGTGGAGTGCATGTGGTTAGAGCGTTGGACTAGTTAACTGTAAGGTTACAAGATTGAATCCCCTGAGCTGACAAGGTGAAAATCTGTCGTTCTACCCCTGAACAAGGCAGTTAACCCACAGTTCCTAGGCCGTCATTGAAAATAAGAATGTGTTCTTAACTGACTTGCCTAGTTAAATAAAAAGGTAAATATATATTTCTTTTTTGAAATCGGGGCCCAAAAATACAGATTTCCGATTGTTATGAAAACTTGAAATCGGCCCTAATTAATAGGCCATTCCGATTAATCAGTAGACCTCTACCAGGGACTGGTTGAAATTTTTTTACTGAAACGTTGATTAATGTGCACTGTCCCTGTGAAAAAAATAATACATTTTCAAAAAATTGTGATTAAGAATGTTTTATTTTCTGTAAATTTATGAGTAATGTCAATGTTTATATAAAATGTTAAACATTATGGATATACAGTGGGGCAAAAAAGTATTTAGTCAGCCACCAATTGTGCAAGTTCTCCCACTTAAAAAGATGAGAGGCCTGTAATTTTCATCATAAGTATACTTCAACTATGACAGACAAAATGAGAAAAAAAGTTCCAGAGAATCACATTGTAGGATTTTTAATGAATTTATTTGCAAATTATGGTGGAAAATAAGTATTTTGTCACCTACAAAAAAAAGCAAGATTTCTGGCTCTCACAGACCTGTAACGTCTTCTTTAAGAGGCTCCTCTGTCCTCCACTCATTACCTGTATTAATGGCACCTGTTTGAACTTATCAGTATAAAAGACACCTGTCCACAACCTCAAACAGTCACACTCCAAACTCCACTATGGCCAAGACCAAAGAGCTGTCAAAGGAAACCAGAAACAAAATTGTAGACCTGCACCAGGCTGGGAAGACTGAATCTGCAATAGGTAAGCAGCTTGGTTTGAGGAAATCAACTGTGGGAGCAATTATTAGGAAATGGAAGACATACAAGACCACTGATGATCTCCCTCGATCTGGGGCTCTACGCAAGATCTCACCCCATGGGGTCAAAATGATCACAAGAACGGTGAGCAAAAATCCCAGAACCACACGGGGGACTTAGTGAATGACCTGCAGAGAGCTGGGACCAAAGTAACAAAGCCTACCATCAGTAACACACTACGCCGCCAGGGACTCAAATCCTGCAGTGCCAGACGTGTCCACCTGCTTAAGCCAGTACATGTCCAGGCCCGTCTGAAGTTTGCTAGAGAGCATTTGGATGATCCAGAAGCAGATTGGGAGAATGGCATATGGTCAGATGAAACCAAAATATAACTTTTTGGTAAAAACTCAACTCGTCGTGTTTGGAGGACAAAGAATGCTGTGAAGCATGGGGGTGGAAACATCATGCTTTGGGGCTTTTTTTCTGCAAAGGGACCAGGACGACTGATCCGTGTAAAGGAAAGAATGAATGGGGCCATGTATCGTGAGATTTTGCATGACAACCTCCTTCCACCAGCAAGGGCATTGAAGATGAAACGTGGCTGAGTCTTTCAGCATGACAATGATCCCAAACACACCGCCCGGGCAACGAAGGAGTGGCTTCGTAAGAAGCATTTCAAGGTCCTGGAGTGGCCTAGCCAGTCTCCAGATCTCCACCCCATAGAAAATCTTTGGAGGGAGTTGAAAGTCTGTGTTGCCCAGCAACAGCCCCAAAACATCACTGCTCTAGAGGAGATCTGCATGGAGGAATGGGCCAAAATACCAGCAACAGTGTCTGAAAACCTTGTGAAGACTTACAGAAAACATTTGACTACTGTCATTGCCAACAAAGGGTATATAACAAAGTATTGAGAAACTTTTGTTATTGACCAAATACTTATTTTTCACCATAATTTGCAAATAAATTCGTTAAAAATCTTAATGTGATTTTCTGGATTTTTTTTCTCATTTTGTCTGTCATAGTTGAAGTGTACCTATGATGAAAATTACAGGCCTCTCTCGTCTTTTTAAGTGGGAGAACTTGCAATTGGTGGCTGACTAAATACTTTTTTACCCCACTGTACTATTCAAAAAGGAGACTGTTGGATTCGAGCTTGAAATATACGTATGTTACCATACTAGAAGTTATTACTTTGCATGTATTAGAAATGTATACGTTGGGAGTCAATGAATGGTGAATAGGAACGCTGTGAATAGAAAGTTACAAGAGGTGACAAGGGGAAGTGCAGAAAGTTCATATTCTGTTCAAACATGTTGTTGCTGAATATTCATTTTCTTGAGCAAGGAGGCAAAGAGCAACAGTCTAGTTTAATTTCCTGATAAGGCAGGCCAGATGCTTTGGAACTAGGACCATGAGGGATGTGGAACTCAACTTGAGATAAGGTCAACAGTTGAAGAGAGAAGACACTGCTGGGGGGGGGGGGGCATAGGGGCCCACCACAAATACCATTTGATTACAGTCCTATCTCACATACACACACTGTCACGCCCATGAGGATCATAGACTGAGGCAAGCCATGACAATACCAGTAAGAGGAAACTACTGTGTTTCTGGCTAACAGAGAAGGATTGTTTATCTTAGACATGCAAGGAGATGACTTGCCTAGTCAGAAGGTATAAGTACATACTTGTGTGAATTGTATGTTGTGTGTGCAGCTAAAGCACCCAAGTGGGTTGAATAAACTTGGTTTGAGCTTTTTCTAGTCGTCCGTTTGTGTTTCTACAGAAACACTGGTCAAACAGATGGAAATGGGGTCTTAGAAAACATCTAGCAGAAATAGTCTTAAAATATATTAGAAACACAATCATGTGTAAAGACACCTGCCAACTAATATCAACATTTAAATGTAGTTTTACAGAAATTATTTGCCTTCTGTAAATGGAAGTAATTCTGTTACCAAAAACCCACATATCTTTAATATATTTTCTTAGTTCACAGAAGTAACAAGTAAAGGTAGACCTACTTTCTCTTTGTCAGGTGGTGGTCAAAGCAGGATTGTGAAATTTGGACAACCCCTCCCTCTCCCTCCAGTTAATGTTAACTACCCCTGCGCTGACTGACACCTACCCATGAGCCCCCTCTCCATTTACTGTAATCAGCAACCTCACCCTCTGAGCGCCAACCGACCCTGGATGTTGAAAAGTAGTTGAAATTTGGGCAGTCCAAATCTGAACTAATCAGATGTCTGTTTCACAAGTTTGGACAGTACAGTAAAATAGAAGTAGGTTAGAGTATAGTCCGGTACAATAGAGTAAAGTGCAGTATAATTAACTGTGTACTCTCCTGAACTATACTCTACCATGCTGTACTTTAATGTCCAAACTTGTTTAACATAGATGTTCGGTACAGATTTGGTCTGGTCCAAACCAAACTTGGTCTTGTTTGGGGACTGAACTCAGAATAATAGCCAGTGTATAGTATACCCAAACATGCAAAGGAGGATATTACATTTTTCTACCTTTGTGTACTCAGAATACATCACCATGATAACATTCATAATTATGGATTTCTGTATAGTACAGATCAGGGACCCGTAATTATATTACCATCATTCTGTTACTGTGTGTTAATCCAATTCATTTACTGTGGCTCAATAAGCGAAATATGTATATTTTTGTTTTAACGCGAGTCTTCATATCATAGCTGACGCCGCATTCTTTCTCCCGACATATTTGAATCTTTATTCAGAGTAGTTTTTGGAAAACGTAGTCAAACTGATGTAGATTATACTGTCATTCTGTTAACAAACTTCATCTGTACTGTCCGAGTACGTGTGTTTTTGTAAAATCGTCAGTAGTTATTGTGCAAAGAGTTGTATGGTTTGTTTAACTTTGCAATCGATGGTTTTTGTTTGGCATACTTTTGAAGTGACAAATCGGTGTCTCAGCGTCATTATGTTACCTTTGAATTGCCCGGCTCCTCTTCATCTCGGGTCTCCTGCATTTTTGGGGGTAGTCCTGCGTCCTCAAGTTCCGCCATTTTCAATGATGTGTTTTGTATCCCAACAGAAGTGTTGCGGGTAAAACCAGAGGCTGCAAACCAACCAAGTCTTACAACCAAGTCTGCTGTTCTATTCTATACACAATATTTTTTACTGATTTTGCAGGTTGCAAATGGAAGCTTTAGGTTAGATTTGATTCTAAGTGAAAATAAAAATAAAACATTCTCACACGACCGTTGTTGTGCAGCCGCACGTCTATTCACTGCCGCACGTCTATTCACTGCTGGTATTCCTCTCAGAACGTGATGCAGTTTAAAATGAACAAGAAAAACGCAGCAGGCTAAACTACTGACTGAGAACGAAGTGTCGTAAAATACTTGCAGACGTTTCACTTTACGTCTGAATGCAGACTATTCATTTTCTAAAACCAGCAGCGAAAAATCGCGAGACTTCCGGGAAAGCTTGCGAAGCAAACTGACCTGACAACGCCGGGGTTTGTACGGTTTAGAGAAGGAAATGAGACAGTTTTGATTTAGGCTTGTAAATCTTGGTGGGGCAAATATTTTTGATGCATGCCAGCAAAGCCACTACACAACACTAAGCAATACATTCATTGCATTATAACAGTGACAAACGTTGCCCACACTCAGTGGTGGGCCGTCAGGGCCAGCAAGGCCTTCTCTGCTGGCCTAAACATCATCAGAATATATATATTTTTTTTAAATATATTTTCCCACAAATATGTATTAAATTATTCCCCAGAGTAAGAGTTACACTCTTCATTTCATAGCGTTCCTCTTGGTTGCACTGCTTCCAGCCCCAGGTTGAGATTTGGAGGGCTGGTCTTTATGTTAGATATTTTATCCAATCATATTCAGCCATCATGTGTTGCCAGGGGTCTAAAATCTGCCCTCATGCCTTCAGAATCAACAGTGTGGGCGCTTGTAGCTGAAAGTGAATGGAAATTAAATTTAGTGTCAACCAATCAGCTTTAGAGTTGGCTATTGTACGCCTGCTGGCTGGCTCCAGTGTTACACAGGAGCCAGCTAGCAGGCGTAGTGCCTGCACGTCTTTTGATTGGATTACCAACTAGGAAACTGAAATTGATCAATGAATTAATTTGCGTACTACTAAACTGTTTTTTCAACCCACAATAGCGGAAGGAGAAGATATCGATTTGGTCGAGGACATAATTATAACGCCATTCTCAAGAAACTTTTCAAGAAAAGTTAGACATTGTCAGGAAAGGTAGACGCCGACGCTACAAAGCCGACGCTACAAAGACAGGCTCCGAGAAGCACTGCAAACTGTACTGCTGGGAATGCCTATTATTTGCAAGTGATCGATTTGGTGTTTGGAGCCACACTGGCTTTGCAAACCTGAGTTGTCTAACCAAGGCAGCAACGAGACACCAAAGTACGGCTGGGCACTTACAAACAATGGTGCTTTTGAAAACTTTTGGGGACACCCGAGTGGATCTATAGCTCAACGAACAAGCGCGCAGGGCAACGAAGCTGCACAATGAAAAGGTATTGCACTCTTCCCCTGCAATTCTCTGAATAAAAATGTCAATTTCAAGGTGACGCAACGCCTGGTTATACTGTGTTTCTGTCTAAATGTATAGTGTCTAGAGCCATGGCATCATAATGATGGTAATAAGAGGTGGATTAATTTGGGTGGGACTGTGTAGGACTTCACTGAAGGCCCAGGCCCCAGAACCCTGGCAGGCTACTGCCCACACTGTTAGGGCCTACATAAATCTGTCCCAACAGCAGAGCTTTCTTTTCAGCACCATGGAGTGAATCCTTACCACCGCTACACCTGTCTATCTGCAGAGCCTTGTCTGGCAGCGAAACAGTTCATTCAGCCTCAAAACCTGCCCTGAATGAAGCATCACCACTGATGAGAGAAGTGAAACATTCTTTCTTAGTAGTTCATTTGAGTGTACTGTACTCCTTGAGAAAAGCAATCTCACAAGGATGTAGTTTGCTGCTCACACCCAGGTCTTCACAGATTTGCCCCAGCTGGTCATCTGTTAGGTCTACGAGTTTGGAGATGGCACGGTACTCTGAGCTCCATCTTGTCACATATGGTACAATTACTTTCATGCCTGCAATGTCTTCTATTGCCTCTGAAGAGAATGTGGACCTGTGTGCTTTGTTCCAAATGCTGGAACATTTTGACTTTGCACTTCTGTACAACTTCCGTGATGGAAGTTTTGTCCACCTCATTGGTGGCGAGGAGGTTGAGGGTGTGTGCCACACAAAGTTGATGTGTGGGGATAAAAAAATTAAGTTCTTGTTCATCCTCCTCAAGAATCACACCCACATCATCAAACCTCACCCCATCATCTGAATTTTAAGGTCTGCATGTATTTCACTTAACGTGGCAGCAATCACATCATAGGTATGACGTCCTCTCAGTCTCACACAAGCCAAAGCAGCCGACTCCCTCTCCAAGGTGTCCTCCTCGAGCCAGTGGCATGTCATGCCGAAGAAGTTTCTGTTATGGGCAGACCAGATGTCTGCTGTGGTGCAGACTGACGTTACACTCTGGAGTTTGGCGGAGAGAGCTTCTTTCATGGACTCAAATTCCCTTTCAATTTGTTGAATCAAAAGTCTCTCTACACATGACCTTTTCTCCCACCCCTGATTCCTTCTACTAGCTTACGGAATGAAGGCATCTCTACTCGTGAAAAGGGTTGCACGTCCTCTATGATGAAGTAAAATACCAGGTGATTAACCAGTCTTTGCGAGGTGTGTTGTGGTTCCTCCTGGTTGTAGTTTTGCTTCAATGTTTCAGTGGTGTACAAGATGTCCCTTTTTGGCCATCTGTAGATGGCTGTGCATCTTTGCACTCGTCCATGTCGTCTGGCTGACTTTCTGCTCAGGGTCTTCCATTGATTGTTATGCATCCTCTGATAAAACGAAATGTAAATTACTTAACTATAACATAACAGTATAAGTAAAATAACAGTGGAGTGAGCACGTTATTGTTTGAATTAAGGATTGTAGCTACATATTTTTCACTTTCTATAGCCTGCCCCTGACTGATAAACCCAGGGCTGGGGTTGGAACATGTACCCCCTCACACACGGACAAATCTGTGGATACAACAATGTCTATGGGGGTTTATATTGTTTGTCTAGAAATACTCAGGTATAAAAATAAAAATGGACTGATACAGACAGTACTATACCTTAAGTTATGATTGAATATCAGACATTTATTTGGGTTGAAAAAAACAATTGAACAGCAGGAAAACCACAGTGTGGCTTCATTGATTTGGGCAGTGGCAATTTTAGCATGTAAATCTTGATGGGGCTAAAAACAAATAAAAACGTGAGATACATGCCAGCTAAACCACTACACAACACTGAACAATACATTAATTACACTATACCACTGCTACACCTGGCTATCAGCTGAGCCTTGTCTGGCAGCGAAACAGTTCATTCAGCCTCATTTACTGCCTTTTAAAAAAACATAGCTGATATTGCTGACTTGGTTCAATTCCAGGCTGTGTCACAACCGGCCGTGATTGGGAATCCCATAGGGCGGCTCACAATTGGCCCAGCGTCTTCCGGGTTTGGCCAGGGTATGCCGTCATTGTAAATAAGAATTTGTTCTTAAAGGACTTGCCTAGTTAAATATATAATACATTTGATTTATTTGTTTCTACATTATAATCTCTTAATTATTTCGCTACATATGACAAGGATTAAAAAGGGTTTACCAGTAGAATGTCCACTTGATTCATGATGATGACTGCTAGCTAAGGTTTTAAATGTATGATGTTGCCATCATACTTTCATGATGATGTTGTCAGTCCAATCAAAGCTATTGTAGATATGTGATTTGACATTATTTTATTTTGTATTTAACCTTTATTTAACTGGGCAAGTCAATTAAGAACAAATTTACAATGACGGCTACACCTGCCAAACCTGGACAACGCTGGGCCAATTGTGCGCCACCCTATGGGACTCCCAATCACGGCAGGTTGTGATACAGCTTGTAATCGAACGAGGGTCTGTAGTGACGCCTCTAGCACTGAGATGCAGTGCTTTAGACCGCTGCACCATTTTATCTGAGGTCAATGACCTTAAGCCTTCTTGGATGGGCACTTCCAAAATAACTTTATGGCAGCACCCAAAGGGCTTGAATTTTCAAAGTCTATCCTTAGACTTGGTGGTGACAGTGTCCCCCATGAGTGACAGAACACTGAACCAATCACGGTGCAATGCTCCGTATTTTCAGCTGGCTTGCCCCACCACCACAGAAAGCACCAAGCTCGGCTGAAACACCTGCATTTGAGCTGCCTTACTCAAGAAAACAAAAACAAAGAGATCATGTTTGTATGCAGCTTTACTAACTCTGATATATATTTTTTCTTACATTGCAAACTGATATGTAACACATATTAATGTCAAAACATGCAAAACTGACAACCCCCCCCCCCCCCCACGCACATTTATTTATTTAATTTATTTATATATATATATTTTTTTAAACAGGACCTGCTCTGAATGATGGGTCGCCACTGGGAACACCTATGTGAGAATGCTGTTCATTGAACGCTGAGCTGTAGTCAACACCATAGTGCCCTCAAAGCTCATCACTAAGCTAAGGACCCTGGGACTAAACACCTCCCTCTGTAACTGGATCCTGGACATCTGACAAGCCACCCCCAGGGGGTAAGGGTAGGCAACGACACATCTGCCACGCTGATCCTCAACATGGGGGCTCCTCAAGGGTACATGCTTAGTCTCCTCCTGTACTCCCTTGTTCACCCACAACTGCGTGGCTAAGCACGACTCCAATACCATCATTAAGTTTGCAGATGACAACGGTGGTAGGCCTGATCACCAACAGTGATGAGAAAGCCTATAGGGAGGAGGCCAGAGATGCCAGGCAACAACATCTGCCTCAAAGTGAGCAAGACAAAAGAAGCTGATCGTGTACTACAGAAGGGCCAAACACACCCCTATTAACATCGACGGGGCTGTAGTGGAGTGGGCCAAGAGTTTCAAGTTCCTTGGTGTCCACATCACCAACAAATGATCATGGTCCAAACACACCAAGACAGTCATGAAGAGGGAGCAACAACGTCTATTCCACCTCAGGAGACTGAAAAGACTTGGCATTGGTCCCCAGATCCTCCAAAAGTTCTACAGCATGGAGAGCATCCTGACTGGTTGCATCACCTCCTGGTATGGCAACTGCTCGGCATCTGACCAGTACATCACTGGGGCCATGTTTCATGCCATCCAGGACCTCTATACTAGGTAGTGTCAGAGGATGGCCCGAAGAATTGTCAGACTCCAGCCACCCAAAAGGCTCCTTGACAGCTTCTATCCCCCAGTCATAAGACTGCTGAACAATTAATGCCGACCCAGACTATTCCATTTGCAATGAACCCCCCCCCCCTTTCTTTACACTGCTGTTAAATTGTTGTTTATTATCTATGCATAGTCACTTTACCCCATATTTCCTCAACTAACCTGTACCCCCGCACATTGACTCGGTACCGGTACCCCCTGTATATAGCCTCGTTATTTTGGGTACATGTTTTTAACTTCAGTTAATTTAGGAAATATTTTCTTAGAACTGCATTGTTGGTTAAGGGCTTGTAAGTAAGCATTTCACAGTAAGGTCTGTTGTATTTGGCGCATGTGACAAATAAAATTGGATTTGGTTTGAAATCAGATACAAATCCAATTGCTGGCTATGCAACTTGTGTCTAAACTGTCAAACCTGATTTATTTTAAAGGGAGTCCAAATTGATTAAGTTCCCCATTATAAGTACTTGGGTATTTTGATTGACAATAAGCTCTTTTTTTAAAACACACATTGAAAAACGGACAAAAAAAAGCTGAATATTAAGATTGGTTTATTTTATAGAAATAAATACTGCCTCACTTTAGAAAGTAGATCGTTTAAGCAACGCTTCTCCCAGTACTTGATTATGGTGACATGCGGCAGACTCTGTTTTAAACTCTTTTGACTCAGTAACTGTGCTTTATCACTGGGGACAATTTTCATACACATCACTGCATTTTGTATAGTCCTGTCAGCTTGAAGTCTCTGACTACCAAAAGGGGCCAGCAATGATTACATGTTTGTACATAAAGCTGTTCTTCAGAGACTCCCCCACTGCCTCAGCTCACATATTAATTGGAGATCCAGAAATGCTCAGACCTGTCCTCTGGACTGGCTGGTTCTGGAGGTCCCGTGGGTCTCCACTGAGCTGGAGTAAATACCTTTAGGTTTTATGCCCACAGCTTGTGGAATAGCCTCCAGGCCAACTTGAAGCTGGACTCACTTGTCACCATTGGAGAGTTTAGATCCATTTTGATTGAGGTAATGTGCTCATTGTGTTTGTTTGGATTCATCTTGTTGTATTTATGGTATTGTGTGGATGTTGTTATTTTGCTTTATGTTAACCTGAATTGTGTGTTCATGTTTACAGGGCTCCCTTGAGAAAGAGACCCTGGTCTCAATGGTAAACTCCGTCTCATTTGAATGGTCCCACCTGATCTCGCCTGTCTTCAATCATTGTTAGAACAGTCAACTCAATTTCCTTGTCAATATAATAGATCATCTTTGTTATAATTGCCTTGATACCCAAACGCCTCAATAATGTACAGTTGAAGTCGGAAGTTTACATGCACTTCGGTTGGAGTCATTAAAACTTATTTTTCAACCACTCCACAAATTTCATGTTAACAAACTATAGTTTTGGCAAGTCGGTTAGGACATCTACTTTGTGTATGACACAAGTAATTTTTCCAACAAATGTTTCAGACAGATTATTTCACTTGTAATTTACTGTATCACAATTCCAGTACATCAAAAGTTCACATACACCAAGTTGACTGTGCCTTTTATGTCATGTCTTTAGAAGCTTCTGATAGGCTAATTGACATCCTTTGAGTCAATTGGAGGTGTACCTGTGGATGTATTTCAAGGCCTACCTTCAAACCCAATGCCTCTTTGCTTGACATCATTGGAAAATCACAAGAAATCAGCTAAGACTTAAGAAAAAAATAATGTAGACCTCCAGAAGTCTGGTTCATCCTTGGGAGCAATCTACAAACACCTGAAGATACCACGTTAATCTGTACAAACAATACTACGCAAGTATAAACACCATGGGACCCCGCAGCCGTCACACCGCTCAGGAAGGAGACGCGTTCTGTCTTCTAGAGATGAACGTTTTTACGAATTCTCTTTGAAAGACAGGGTCCTGAAAAAGGGACGCTTCTTATTTTTGCTGAGTTTATATAATGTGTTCAAGACAACTCGGAAACAGACATTTTCGACATGGAAACTCATAGAAAGATGAGCTCGTTTCCGAATTGGAAAGAAACACTGACCCCTAGTGGTCTGAATATTGACTTTGTTCTCAGACCCTTCTTATTAACAAGTCCTTTTTTATGAACAAGTCTGTCAAATGAACATATTCTTTCCAGAGCTCATCAGCGTGCACCCAAGATGTTACGTTTGAACCAAAGAATTACATGTAAAAGATCAAATGGAAACAATGAAATAAGTATATGAAATGAAAAAAATGAATGTTGATGTTAATACTATGTAAAATATCTAATCATGTTGCAACATGATAATGAAAACAATACCGTAATATATTCAACATGCTGTAAACTTTTTGCAATAACAGTTTCACTTTTTCTTCCTCATCACTGTAATTACTATTGTCTTTGGTTGCACTAATTACAGTTTGTCTACATAACCTGGTTCATTCATTCATGACATCACCCTGAAGAAGGCACAGTGATGCTGAGACTTTGGTGGTTTAACCAATAAACAACTGGGAGCCTTCAGAAAGTATTCACTCCCCTTGACTTTGTCCACATTTTGTTGTGTTGACTGAATTTAAAATGGATTACATTGAGTTGTTGTCGTCGTCACTGGTCTACACATAATACCCCATAATGTCAAAGTGGAATTATACTTTTTGAAATGTTTACAATTTAATTAAAAATGAAAAGCTGAAATGTCTTGAGTCAATAATTATTAAACGTGTTATGGCAAACCTAAAAAAGTTCAAGAGTAAAAATGTGCGTAGTAAGTTGCATGGACTCACTCTGTGCGCAATAATAGTGTTTAACATGATTTTTGAATGACTACAAAATGTCTGTACCCCAAACATACAATTGTCTGTGAGGCCCTTCATTCAAGTAGTTCTTTTCAAACACAGATTCAACCACAAAGACCAGGAAGGTTTTCCAATTCCTCGCAAAGGGCACATATTGGTGGATGGGTAAAAAAAAGCAGACATTGCATATCCCTTCGAGCATGGTGAAGTTGTGAATTATGCTATGGATGGTGTATCAATACACCCAGTCACTAGAAAGATACAGGTGTCCTTCCTGACTCAGTTGCAGGAGAGGAACGAAACCGCTCAGGGATGAGGCCAATGGTGACTTTGAAACAGTTAAGAGTTTAATGGCTGTGAGAAGAAAAGTGCACCTCGGTAAACTTCGAGTGAAATGGTTTGAAAACGTTCCTCAATCCAGGCATGGAAGGTGTCGCTGTACTCCTAATAATCCCACAACAAATTACGTCAAATCGAGAAGATTAAATAAGAACTTGCAGTGTTTCAAACGGCCTTTTTCATCCTCATGCTAGGCTGGCTAATGCTAGAGCAGCTCATTGGATTAGAAACAGGTGCGAAATGATTATTCTTCATGACTGAGTTGAGCCAAACAGCCTTGTGTCCATTTGTCCGCCTGAGCCATGAAGCAAATAGAAATGTAGTGTGCAGGCTTAATTTTTGGGTAAACAAAGTGGAGGTGCAAAAACATATCATAATCCATTGGATAATTTGTAAATGTTCGCACATTTTTTTTGAGCTAGTCTGTATAAAAAAGATATATATTATGGGAGCATTTTGCAAACCCACTCCCATGTCGAACCAAGATAAATGGTTTTGACCACAAAAGTTTTGCTTCACTACATGCTCCACTGCTTTGACTTGTGTAATGTTAGCTAGAAACCACAAGTGCCTATCATGATCATGTGTAAACTCCACATAGTTGTCCTCTGTAGGTGTCATTGAGTAGGTTGATACACCATGTCATGGGTGCACAATCCATAGGTAGCTAGGCAGTACAATATGAATGTCCAATACACACAATCGACTGACAGGGAAGCGGATTTCACACAGTCAAAGTCCTGCACGACGCTAACATTTGTGTAAACTTTACATAGTTATTTTCTGTAGGTGTCACTGAGAGTAGGCTGATACCATTTCATGTGTATATAACCCATTAGCTAGGCTGTACACAATTCTGAATTCAAATACATACACAGTGCGAATTCAATTGATTAAAATTAATCAATAATAATTTCGATTAATTTATATGACAACATTCCAAACTTGTTAAGCATTATCTAGTCCAATTGTGGCATGTTTTCACTATTTTTTATCAGTGTGCATCAGTTTCAATTGAGTACTTTTATTTTGAAGGCGAACCGCCGATTCCACTATTGTTACTCACGCTAATAATTTTGTTCACGACATACGCGTTGTTGTCGTGGTCACGTCAGAAAGCATTCATTGTCCTACAAAACACTAAAGCATAAACAACTTTACACAGGACAAATGGTATCGTGTTTATCCGTTGAATCCACACAGAAGACGGTTATTTGTTTATTTTAAGCCTGAACGAAAAAAGGACGTGCGACGATTGTGTACTAAGATAGTAAATATTTACTATCATTCTTATAACCGGGGTTACAATTTATCCAAACAAAGGTTACCTATGTAACCACGGTTATGTGAGCTATATGGATCACTCCCATATTGATCCGAGGTGAGAATTTACTCCCTTGTACACCTGTGTCACGGCTGGGGTCTGCCCCTATATATAGACCCCATGGCAGTGACAAGTTCTTTACAACATTTAGAGGATTGGAGTGCTCCATACAGCTCACATAACTGTGGTTACATAGGTAACCTTCGTTATGTTTCACTATATTGGAAAACAGGTACCAGATTAGTCCGTGCTAGAGGGACCTGGCCAGCCAGTGGCGAAGTCCCAGCGCGGGACCGAGACTGACACTGACAGTTTACAGACCACAGAATCCAGCATTGGCAGAGGTTGCCAAGCAAGACCCTCATCCAAGCAAGACTGCAGATATTGGAGGACATGACTCGGGCACAACCACAATACATGTCCACCAAGAGCAGAACAACCGCCAGCGCAATTCATATGCCGCGGTTGGAGCCGGCGCCCTTGCGCTCTGCATGGTGTTCATTACACCCTCCTGTAGTCCTAACATGAATCATTGGTGCTGTTCAGTGGCCTAGCGGTGGTGCGATCTCGGATGCCACAGAGTTCCCCCGGCCTGAGACAGCACGTCCGGTCTTTTTTTTTTTTTTTACCTTTATTTTACTAGGCAAGTCAGTTAAGAACAAATTCTTATTTTCAATGACGGCCTAGGAACAGTGGGTTAACTGCCTGTTCAGGGGCAGAACGACAGATTTTGTACCTTGTCAGCTCGGGGATTTGAACTTGCAACCTTTCGGTTGCTAGTCCAATGCTCTAACCACTAGGCTACACTGCCGCCCCTACACTGCCGGTCTCAGGCGAAGTTGCCAAGATGTCCCAACAACAGGGACAGAAGAAGGCTAAACCATGGACGTCTGGGCCGGTATGGGGCCACCAGAAGCAGACGATGCTCTGTCATCCTGGTCCTGTCCAGCACAGCCTGGATCAGGGGAAAAGGGGGGAATGCGTAAAGCTCCAGCCCTGGCCAATTGTGAGCCAGAGCATCCAAGCACAGAGGCCCTGGTGGTACCGACATGAAGTACCACGAGGGGCCGTGTCCATTGTCCAGGGAGGAAAATGGGTCCACCTGCACCCTTCCGAGCTTGTCCCACAGGTGCTGCACCACCTGGGGATGTAGGTTTCAGTCCCAAGGTGGCAGACCCTCCCCCGAGAGCATATCCGCTGCCACACTCAGTATGTCAGGTACGTGCAGCGGTGGGACCTCAGTCCACCCTGATGGTTGATGTAAGCCACCACTGTGGTGTTGTCCGTTCTCACCAGGACATGTCTTCCTTTCAGATGTGGAAGGAAAGACCGCAGGGCCAGCAGTACAGCTCAGAGCTCTAGTGTATTGATGTGCCATCCGCGCCAAGGGGGTAGCCAACAGCAGCTAGGCCGACCTGCTTTTGTTCACACCCCCCAGCCGATCTGGGAGGCGTCTGTGCTGACCAGCTCCCGGCAGCACATCCTCAGCATCTCCACCCCACCTGAGCGGTCACCAGCAGGTGATGGTGGCGCTTCGGGTGCAGCCGGTGGGAGTTGAACCACCGTTGAAGAGGTCGGAGATGGAGCAGGCCCAGGGGGAATCGGCAACGAGGCCGCCATCAGCAAGCCCAACAGGCGTTGTCAGGGCGGATACCACCCGTCTCTGCCAAAAGTGGTCAAGGCTAGATGGATCGCCTGAGCCCTTCTGGTGGGCAGGCGTGCACTCATGAGGACTGAGTCCAGTTCCATGCCAATGAAGGCCATCCTCTGGGTGGGCGTCAGATGACTCTTCTTGTCGTTTACAGTAATGCTCAGCCTGACGTGGGTCAGGAGCATGTCTCTGTCTGACAGGACCTGGGTCCTGGTCGGGGCATAAATCAGCCAATCGTCCAGGTAATTGAGGATCAACAATCCTCGGGACGTGAGAGGTGCCAGGACAGCGTCCATGCACTTTGTGAAAGTGCGGGGTGCCAAGGAGAAGCCGAAGGGAAGAACCATGAAATCGTAAGCCATCCCTTCGAAAGTGAATCGGAGGTACTGCCAATGATCTGGGTGAACAGGAACATGGAAGTACGCATCTCTCAAGTCCATCGCCACAAACCACTGGTCCCTGGACACGGCCTGCAACACGAGGCTGGGGCCAGCATGTGGAACCTGCTCTAAAAACAAGTCTCTCACCTTCAAGTACCCATTGAGGTTACGGAGGTCCAGAATCAGTCTAAACTCTTTGTCTCTTTTCGGAACCACAAAATAAGTGGAATTGGAGTTGGTACCCCTCTAGCATTGTGGATAACACCCAGGGGGACTCCACACCCTCCTCCCACTTTGCCCTTTGAGACCTGGAGAAGCGCCGAGGCTGGGGAAGGGTGTGTCAGGGGTCCTGCCGGGGCCCGCCTCTCCTCTGGCGTCCCGAGCACCTGGGTCTTCCAGGCATGTCCCTGTGAATGTGTCAACCGTCACCGCCATACCTGTCACAAAGGGAAGCCATAAGCTCAACCAAGCCAACGAGGCCACGGAGCAGGGGTCCAACGCCCTGGGAGAACTTATGTCGTGACCCCCTTGAAGGAATAGGAACCCGGTGAAGGATAAATTACCCAGTACCTCTGAAAAAAACAGGGAAGACCCGTGTGGGAAAATAGGCTGCTCCTTCACCGCATATGCGGTGCCCCTCGCCGCTATCGTCCCTTAGCAGGATGCGTTGGGGCAGGTGAAGGACCCCATTGTCGTTCGGGTGCAGGTGGGTGGCGATGGTCCATCTGCCTTGGACCCGGGGCCTGAGGAGGCGGCATGAACCGTCTCAGGGTCTCCCGGTCCCTACGAACCTTACCGGTCTGCTCTAGAATGTCATCAACTCCTCGGCCAAACATCAGCCCTGGGGTGACGGGGTGAGTGGCAAATGTCCGCCAGCCATTTTGATGGCACCGATTGTGCCAGCCAGAGATGGCGCCGGGAGGTAACCACCTGCACCATGGCACCTGCACCATGGCCCGTCCCTTTCAGCCAGCCACATCCCTCTGGAGCAGGGAAAGCAGGCAAGACACCTCCCATCACTTCCCGGAGGAGCTCCTATCTGCCGTCCTGCAGCCAGGATAACAGAGTCTGCAGGTAGGGTTGCAGCAGCATGCCCGCGTTGGTAAGCCGTTTTACTGCCTACGCGGAGCCCCACCGGGCCTTCACAACTGGACTGCCGACGTTATCTACCCGAAGGAGTTATCCGGCTGGCTCCTCCGTCGCGACGTTACCTGAACGCCCATCTGCGGCCTGCTAACCGTTAGCTGTCTTATCGGCTGCTATCTGAATAGACAATGGGACAATTTATTTATTTATTTTTGGGCCTTTATTTATTTTTGGGCCTCTATAACTATATCTATTGTTTTTATTTTTGTTGTTGTTGTGCGATTTGGATTAATCCCCTCTACCACACAGAACCCCACTAATCTACTGACGGAACGCAAGAGGTGGCTAATAACAGACCTCCATCCTATGCTAGCTTGCTACCGATGGCCTGGCTAGCTGTCTAAATCGCCGTGACCCCCAACCAACCTCTCCACTCACCGGACCCTTTTGATCACTCGACTAAGCATGCCTCTCAATGTCAATATGCCTTGTCCATTACTGTTCTGGTTAGTGTTTATTGGCTTATTTCACTGTAGAGCCTCTAGTCCTGCTCACTATACCTTATCCAACCTATTAGTTCCACCACCCACACATGCAATGACATCTCCTGGTTTCAATGATGTTTCTAGAGACAATATCTCTCTCTTCATCACAAAATACCTAGGTTTACCTCCACTGTATTCACATCCTACCATACCTTTGTCTGTACATTATACCTTTGATGCTATTTTATCGCCCCCAGAAACCTCCTTTTACTCTCTGTTCCAGACGTTCTAGACGACCAATTCTTATTGCTTTTAGCAGCACCCTTATTCTACTCCTCCTCTGTTCCTCTGGCGATGTAGAGGTGAATCCAGGCCTTGCAGTGCCTAGCTCCACTCCTATTCCCCAGGCGCTCTCTTTTGACGACTTCTGTAACCGTAATAGCCTTGGTTTCATGCATGTTAACTTTAGAAGCCTCCTCCCTAAGTTTGTTCTATTCACTGCTTTAGCACACACTGCCAACCCGGATGTTCTAGCTGTGTCTGAATCCTGGCTGAGGAAGACTACCAAAAATTCTGAAATTTTAATTCCAAACTACAACATTTTCAGACAAGATAGAACTGCCAAAGGGGGCGGTGTTGCAATCTACTGCAAAGATAGCCTGCAGAGTTCAGTCCTACTATCCAGGTCTGTACCCAAACAATTTGAACTTCTACTTTTAAAAATCCACCTCTCTAAAAACAAGTCTCTCACCGTTGCCGCCTGCTATAGACCACCCTCTGCCCCCAGCTGTGCTCTGGACACCATATGTGAACTGATTGCCCCCCATCTATCTTCAGAGCTCGTGCTGCTAGGCGACCTAAACTGGAACATGCTTAACACCCCAGCCATCCTTCAATCTAAACTTGATGCCCTCAATCTCACACAAATTATCAATGAACCTACCAGGTACCTCCCCAAAGCCTTAAACACGGGCACCCTCATAAATATCATCCTAACCAACTTGCCCTCTAAATACACCTCTGCTGTCTTCAACCAAGATCTCAGCGATCACTGCCTTATGCCTGCATCCGTAATGGGTCAGCGGTCAAACGACCTCCACTCATCACTGTAAAACGCTCCCTGAAACACTTCAGCGAGCAGGCCTTTCTAATCGACCTGGCCGGGGTATCCTGGAAGGATATTGATCTCATCCCGTCAGTAGAGGATGCCTGGATATTTTTTTTAAATGCCTTCCTAACCATCTTAAATAAACATACCCCATTCAAGAAATTTAGAACCAGGAACAGATATATCCCCTTGGTTCTCCCCAGACCTGACTGCCCTTAACCAACACAAAAACATCCTATGGCGTTCTGCATTAGCATCGAACAGCCCCCGTGATATGCAGCTGTTCAGGGAAGCTAGAAACCATTATACACAGGCAGTTAGAAAAGCCAAGGCTAGCTTTTTCAAGCAGAAATTTGCTTCCTGCAACACTAACTCAAAAAGGTTCTGGGACACTGTAAAGTCCATGGAGAATAAGAACACCTCCTCCCAGCTGCCCACTGCACTGAAGATAGGAAACACTGTCACCACTGATAAATCCACCATAATTGAGAATTTCAATAAGCATTTTTCTACGGCTGGCCATGCTTTCCACCTGGCTACTCTTTCCACCTGGCTACTCCTACCCCGGTCAACAGCACTGCACCTCCCACAGCAACTCGCCCAAGCCTTCCCCATTTCTCCTTCTCCCAAATCCAGTCAGCTGATGTTCTGAAAGAGCTGCAAAATCTGGACCCCTACAAATCAGTCGGGCAAGACAATCTGAACCCTTTCTTTCTAAAATGATCTGCCAAAATTGTTGCCACCCATATTACTAGCCTGTTCAACCTCTCTTTCGTGTCGTCTGAGATTCCCAAAGATTGGAAAACAGCTGTGGTCATCCCCCTCTTCAAAGGGGGGGACACTCTTGACCCAAACTGCTACAGACCTATATCTATCCTACCATGCCTTTCTAAGGTTTTCGAAAGCCAAGTCAACAAACAGATTACCGACCATTTCGAATCTCACCATACCTTCTCTGCTATGCAATCTGGTTTCAGAGCTGGTCATGGGTGCACCTCAGCCACGCTCAAGGTCCTAAACGATATCTTAACCGCCATCGATAAGAAACATTACTGTGCAGCCGTATTCATTGATCTGGCCAAGGCTTTTGACTCTGTCAATCACCACATCCTCATCGGCAGACTCGACAGCCTTGGTTTCTCAAACGATTGCCTCGCCTGGTTCACCAACTACTTCTCTGATAGAGTTCAGTGTGTCAAATCGGAGGGTCTGCTGTCCGGACCTCTGGCAGTCTCTATGGGGGTGCCACAGGGTTCAATTCTTGGACCGACTCTTCTCTGTATACATCAATGAGGTCGCTCTTGCTGCTGGTGAGTCTCTGATCCACCTCTACGCAGACGACACCATTCTGTATAATTCTGGCCCTTTTTTGGACACTGTGTTAAGCTCTTGATGCTATGGGGGCGCTATTTCATTTTTGGATAAAAAGACGTGCCCGTTTTAAGCGCAATATTTTGTCACAAAAAGATGCTAGACTATGCATATAATTGATAGCTTTGGAAAGAAAACACTCTGACGTTTCCAGAACTGCAAAGATATTCTCTGTGCGTGCCCTAGAACGGGAGCTACAGGCAAAACCAAGATGAAACGGCATCCAGGAAACCAGCAGGATTTTTGAGGCTCCGTTTTCCATTGTCTCCTTATATGGCTGTGAATGCGAGAGGAATGAGCCTGCCCTTTCTGTCGTTTCCCCAAGGTGTCTGCAGCATTGTGACGTATTTGTAGGCATATCATTGGAAGGTTGACCATAAGAGACTACATTTGCCAGGTGTCCGCCCGGTGTCCTCCGTCGAAATTGGTGCGTCTTTTTCAGCTGCTGGTATTTTTCCATGCGATTCTGAGGGGGAAGCAGGCTTCCACGAACTGCATATCAATGAAGAGATATGTGAAAAAACACCTTGAGGATTGATTCCAAACAACGTTTGCCATGTTTCGGTTGATATTATGGAGTTAATTCGGAAAAAGTTTGACGTTTTGGTGACTGAATTTTCGGTTCGTTTCGGTAGCCAAATGTGATGTACAAAACGGAGCGATTTCTCCTACACAAAGATTCTTTCAGGAAAAACTGAACATTTGCTATGTAACTGAGAGTCTCCTCATTGAAAACAACCGAAGCTCTTCAAAGGTAAATTATTTTATTTATTTGGTTATCTGGTTTTTGTGAAAATGTTGTGTGCTAAATGCTACTCAAAATGCTAAGCTAGCTTTGCATACTCTTACACAAATTAGTGATTTGCTATAGTTCAAAAGCACATTTTGAAAATCTGAGATGACAGTGTTGTTAAGAAAAGGCTAAGCTTGAGAGCAGGCGCATATTTTCATTTTATTTGCAATTTTCAGAAATCGTTAACGTTGCGTTATGCTAATGAGCCTGAGGCTTTATTCACGATCCCGGATCCGGGATGGGGAGTATCAAGATTAACAACCCTCCAAGCAAACTTCAATGCCATACAACTCTCCTTCCGTGGCCTCCAATTGTTCTTAAATACAAGTAAAACTAAATGCATGCTCTTCAACCGATCGCTACCCGCACCTACCCGCATGTCCAACATCACTAGTCTGGACGGCTCTGACTTAGAATACGTGGACAACTACAAATACTTAAGTGTCTGGTTAGACTGTAAACTCTCCTTCCAGACCCATATCAAACATCTCCAATCCAAAGTTAAATCTAGAATTGGCTTCCTATTTCGCAACAAAGCATCCTTCACTCATGCTGCCAAACATACCCTTGTAAAACTGACCATCCTACCAATCCTCGACTTTGGCGATGTCATTTACAAAATAGCCTCCAATACCCTACTCAACAAATTGGATGCAGTCTATCACAGTGCAATCCGTTTTGTCACCAAAGCCCCATATACTACCCACCATTGCGACCTGTACGCTCTCGTTGGCTGGCCCTCGCTTCATACTCGTCGCCAAACCCACTGGCTCCATGTCATCTACAAGACCCTGCTAGGTAAAGTCCCCCCTTATCTCAGCTCGCTGGTCACCATAGCATCTCCCACCTGTAGCACACGCTCCAGCAGGTATATCTCTCTAGTCACCCCCAAAACCAATTCTTTCTTTGGCCGCCTCTCCTTCCAGTTCTCTGCTCTCAATGACTGGAACGAACTACAAAAATCTCTGAAACTGGAAACACTTATCTCCCTCACTAGCTTTAAGCACCAACTCACAGATTACTGCACCTGTACATAGCCCACCTATAATTTAGCCCAAACAACTACCTCTTTCCCTACTGTATTTAATTAATTAATTTATTTTACTCCTTTGCACCCCATTATTTTTATTTCTACTTTGCACATTCTTCCATTGCAAATCTACCATTCCAGTGTTTTACTTGCTATATTGTATTTACTTTGCCACCATGGCTTTTTTTGCCTATTCCTCCCTTATCTCACCTCATTTGCTCACATCGTATATAGACTTATTTATACTGTATTATTGACTATATGTTTGTTTTACTCCATGTGTAACTCTGTGTCGTTGTGTGTCTCGAACTGCTTTGCTTTATCTTGGCCAGGTCACAATTGTAAATGAGAACTTGTTCTCAACTTGCCTACCTGGTTAAATAAAGGTGAAATAAAATAAATAAATAAAAGAGAGCAGAGGTACCCATTTGTGGCTTTCAAGTCCGCATCAAAGACTCTGGGGGGGGGGTCCCACCTTCAGTCGCGGGTTCTGCCCTGACAGAGGCCCAGCTCTCCTGCAAAGCCTCGCGGAACTCAGCAGAGATGGTGACAGATTGAGAGAAATCACTGTCCACCAGTTGATGTCCAGTGCAGTGGCTATCCAAGTGAGTTGGCTCCTCATAGCCACTAGATCCACTGGGGGTGATGAAGCCCCGCTGGAGGCTTCCGATGGCCTGTCAGCCTGGTAGCCCCGCTCACGGTGGTGAACAGTGCCAGTTTCGTCCCCCAGGAACAGCCTATCACTGGCCAACAGAGAACAGCTGTTGTCACCATCGAAGCTATCAAGCTACCTCCTGACCCAGGGCATGCGCCCTCCTTTCAATGTGGTCCCAGCTCTGCCAGCAGTGGCTCTGGCCACGCTTCCTGGGGGGGGGGTACTGGGCCCAGTAGAGGGACTAACAGCTCGCTGCCGCACCACTCCTGAGGGAGACTGGTCCCAAGCCTGGCCGACCCACTCGCACATGGCCTCCAATCGTGCCAGGTGCAGGCGTTCTGAGAACACCACACAAAACAGGCATCCAGTAGGGTGCTCCACCGCCCTTTCCGCATGGCTCAAACTCAGGCAGTACATACACAAGGTATAAGGATCCCCAGGAAACCACGATCACACCCGTCACAAAGGGGAGCCAAAAGCTCAGCGAAGCCAACAAGGCCACAGCAGGGATCCGAAGCCCTGGGAGAGCTATGTCATGACCCGCTTGGAGGAATAAGAACCCGGTGAGGGATAAATTACCCAGTACCTTTGCTAACACAGGGGAAGACCCTTGTGGGAAAAACAGGCAGACAAAAAAAACAGCGACCAGGTAACTGCAATATTACCTACCGGTTTAATATCCAATGAGTAAAAACGGCACCATAAGGAGAAACGCCCATTCAGGAACCCCAAAGTTAATGTCTCAACGTAATTTTCCATGATACTCACACTTCTTAAAGGGAATGAACAAGAAAAATCCCTGCAAGATAATTAACAGAACCCGGGGAGCAGCATGTTAAAGCAATTCACAACACACGCATAGAACAAGCCAGTCGGCAAGTTGTGTAAGGTAAATTACAGTTTGTGGCAGCAAGAACCACCAATATATTAATGCATAGTGAGTCGTAGTGTAACGCTAACGAAACTCAAGCACGGCATACCACGGGCGGAAGATACAGATCAACCGCTCGCAGCGAGGGGAGCACTTAAGAGGAGGGGTTGCTCCAGGCTGCAAACAGCCAGTGAGTATACTTCCACGCAAGATATTACACTTACCAAGCGAACTTCTGAAAGTTTGTACCTCAAACATACGGACGTCCGCCGAGAAAATTAAAGAGAACGTGTCACGGCCATGGGGTCTATATATAGGGGCGGACCCCAGCCGTGATACAGGTGTTCACGAGAGTAAATCTGTAAATCCTCACCTCAGATGTATCCTTCCGCCGCGGAGCAATGCCAAAATATTGGAGTGATCCAATATAGTGAAACATAACGAGTTTTTATTGGACAAATTCAGGTTGGTCCCGCCCAATAATATACTATATAGTGGGTGCTGTTCTAAAGTCACCGTCCGCCATTATGATACTGTATTTCAATGTAATGTTTCAAAGGAAAAATATACATTCATTGAACTGAACTATTTATTTAGTGGGGAGTGCAACATAAGAACTCTATTAAAAAATACTTGTTTTTATATTTTCAATTTTTATTGAGAAATGATTGGCTTCTCTTCAGTTCATACAATATTGTGTATTGTTTTTTTTAGAAGTATGTATTACAGTGTCTGTAATGGGGGAAATACGTATTTATCTTCCAAAACATGCTGCTGAAATGAAAACATGTAGCTCACCTCTCTACAGGGCAAAGCAACAGTGTTGATGACTATAATGTAAAGCTGGAGAAGTTTCATGCATGATCCCATAATGTTTTCACTTTTGCTAACCAATTTAAGTTCAATCTGATGTAAATTTACTCCCCCATTAGGTCAGTACAAAGAAATTGCAATAGTCAAGATTAATAAATGTCTCTTACTACAATGAACCTAGGAGCTGGTTCACTCATTACTGTTGGCCTTTTTGTATATGTCATGTAGTACTAGGTGGCTGCTAATGTAAACTACAGTCATTGTCAATGCACAATATTTGTTCAACAGTTGTGATAGGACTATTAGAAAATCCATAAGAACAGCAGTTAAATTGTACCCATGTATCAGGACTTCATGCTTAATAATATCAACAATGGGTTATCGTTTTGTAAGCCAGCTAGCATAAGCAGACATTTGCATACGTGCTTGCTGTGGTTGCACAGTACCACAAGCAGTCAAATAGACCAAAAATAGACCAAAAATAACATTTTCTACACCAATAATTTAGATACTACATATGAAATGTCTTCCCACATCCCTTGAATTGGTGCTGGCTATATCCATCTCCACAATCGTGGTATTGTTGACTAATTGACTGTTTATTTTTTTTCTCTGATTCACTTCAAACACTGTTATTGGCCAAGACATATCGTCAGCTATCCAGGGATTAAATATGTAATCTGTCCCATTTCGTACTATTTTCTTCTGTTGGCCCCCATTTGGTTTGTTTGGTCTCTAGTAAATACACCCTATGGAGGTATTCATTGGCCGCAGACCATAGCAAAACATTTGGCCTGTTGCAAACGGAAACCGTTTACTCTAAGAGCCACACCGAAGCAAATATAGCCAAACGGGGAGGTACCTACCCAAATTTGATCAATAGAAACTGTTTTCATCGTAAGACTGTTGGTAGTAAGCCATTTCCATTGCAAATCATTTGTTACTACGGTCTGCGACTAATGAATACACCCCTTGGCATTACCTGGTCAGACCAATGGGTCAGCCATCAACCTAGCCATAACATTACGTTTTAGAAGGAATTCTCTCCTAGTTGTGATGAACATACAGTACCAGTCAAAAGTTTGGACACACCTACTCATTCCAGGGTTTTTCTTTATTTTGACTATTTTCTACATTGTAGAATAATAGTGAATAAATCAAAACTATAAAATAACAATTTTTTTAAATGAACCTTTATTTAACTAGGCCAGTAAGTTTAAGAACAAATTCTTATTTACAATGATGCCTACCGCGGCCAAACCCTAACCCGGACAGCGCTGGGCCAATTGTGCGCCGCCCCACTGTCGGTTGTGATACAGCCCAGGATCGAATCAGGGTCTGTAGTGATGAACAGTGCACAAGAAAGTATTAAATCCAGTTGTTAGCTGCTACCTCCACCCAAAATCAAAAATGTATTACATGTTATGTTCTCGCTTTGCGCATACACCGGTCTGTGTTTCACACATGTTTGTTGTAGTTAATCAGCCCTGCAATACAGGCTTATTTAAAGTCTAGTATCTAGGCCAGTTAAGTAGAGCTGGTTAAGGAAACTAGCAAAGTAAAAAAAAGTAAAAAAAATAAAATAAAAGTTGGGAGTAACTTTGTTAGCCTCATTCTAATATACTTCAATCTCTCGCTAGAAACAGCTTGGCACAATTATGCACCTGTTGACAAAGGAGGCTGTTTGTAAAATCTGCAAACTATTCCTTAGAGGTCTCTGCGGCTTTACAAAATGAAAATGAGAAACTGAAGGTGGAGCAGATGGATAAAGATCTGAAGGCGATGGTTGAGAAGGGTGAGGGGTGAGAAGAACCCGAAAAGACCAACCCACATTCTGCACAATGGAAAGATCTTTCAAATTAAGCCAGTTGGTGAGTGAGGGCCCAGCAACTCATCACTGTCTATGGTTTACTTGTACTGATAGTTTGTCTTCCACATGTTTCTAAAAGGGAAATGTTGTAAAGTTTTATCTGCTTGTTATTTAAGATCTTCCCAATGATGCCTGTTAACAATGTGAAGACAAACACCGTAGCCTCAGCATTGCTCAGCATGGGAGATGTCCGTCGAGTAAACACTGTCATCGTACGGGAAGAGGTATGTCCTTGTAACTTATGTTCATTTTCTGTGTATGATTTTAACAAATCTGTCAAATGTCTGTCTATATTAAAATAATGACTCCTCCATTCCAGACTACTGCGAGAAATACAGGGTCTAGCACCGACCCGGTGAAGAAGAGGAGTGAGGTGAAATCAGGAACTAAAACGTCAGTCATTGAAGGTAATATCCCAAGAAACATGGGTTCAGTCCTAAATGGCACCCCAGGGCTTGACATTCAGGCATTTGTCAGAGCCAACTGAAAGTTAATGGCAAGATCTTAGGGAAAGCGGATGATGCACGCATAATTTCAATAGCAGGTGATTTTATTTTTCATATGCGGGCTGAGCTTATTATAACCTACCCTACATACCAAAACAATTACATTTTAACTTGACAAAGTCATATTTACATTGATCGTTTAGAGGGAAAAAATAAAACCTTGGCAAAATCTATTTTTTTAACAGTCATCAGGATGTTGTAGGACCCTGTAAAATCCTTAATTTGTCATTCAGTTTTCCAGGTTTGGTTTTCGGGTTTCTGAGGTTTTTTTCTTTGTTTTGACTCTCAAAATCATACTTTTCTTTGGGGAAAAACAACCAAATTGGATGTTCCAAGTACACAACCATGCTTAAACCACAACAATAGACCACTGTTGAGGTCTGGGATTAATTATTTTATTTGATCTTTTATTGGGGGAGTGTGTAGTTACCCTTTAATTCAGTTGTGCACCCTGGCAAGAGACCTTTGTGTTTGGCTAGCGGTGTTTCTGTAGCCTACCGTACAATGTATACTGTGCATCACTGGAGGTTGGTACCACCTTAATTGGGGAGGGTGGGCTTGTGGTAATGGCTGGAGTGGAATGATTTCAAATACGTGGTTTTCATGTGTTTGATGCCATTTCATTCACTCCGTTCTGGCCATGATTATGAGCCGTCCTACGCTCACCAGCCTACTGTGGTGTACATGTGATTGCAAAGTTTGCTAAACAAATGCCCACCTGGTTGATACAAATCATCATTATATCATTCTGCCAGGTAGGCCTACTTTGTAGTCAACATTTAATTGGGAAGTTTTTTGGGGAAAGCCTTTAAAGGACAGTTTCGGCATGCTAACTGGCAAAAGAACATACAGGCATTACTTCTTCAGAAAGTTCCAGGAAATACAAATCACTGATGCATTCTTTTTTTTCATGAGTTATGAGAAACTAGTGCAATTAAACACATTTTTGAATAAATTCAATAAAATTTAAAAAATTAAAATCTGTCAGACAGATATTTTTCTTTAAATACCGATTTAAAAAAAACACAGCTCAGACATCAGACCAAACTTTTTAAACACCAGGTTTGTCCACCGATTCTTGCCTTCACATTCACTGGTAGTGTCACGTTCGCCGAATGGAGGAGACCAAGGCGCAGCGTGATATGAATACATCTTCTATTTATTAATGAAGACGGACACTAAACAACTACAAAAACAACAAGACGAACGTGAAGCTATACTACAAACGTGCAGAAACAAGCAACTAGACATAGACAATAACCCACAAAATACCCAAAGAAATGGCTGCCTAAATATGGTTCCCAATCAGAGAAAACGATAAACACTAATTGAGAACCAATCTAGGCAACCATAGACATATATAAACACCTAGATGATGAACAACCCCATAAACCTACAAAACCCCTTGACAGAACAAAAAACACATACATCACCCATGTCACACCCTGACCTAACCAAAACAATAAACAAAACAAAGAATACTCAGGTCAGGGCGAGACAGTACCCCCCCACAAAGGTGCGGACTCCAGCCGCAAAACCTAATCTAAAGGGGAGGGTCCTGGTGGGCCTTTTTCATAGCGGCAGCTCGGGTGTAGGACGTGGACCCCGCTCTACCTCAGTCTTGGCCCACTTAGGTGGCGCCTCTGGAGCGAGGACCCTCGCAGCGGACCCCGGACTGAAGATCATCGTAGAGGGCGTCACTGGACTGAGGAGCGGCTCTGGCTGCTCCGGACAGAAGGGAGATTCCAGCATCGCCGGCATGACAGGCGGCATCGGCAGCTCCTGGTTGGCTGACGGCTCTGGCGGCTCCTGGCTGGCTGACGGCTCTGGCGGCTCCTGGCTGGCTGACGGCTCTGGCGGCTCAGGACAGGAGGGAGACTCTGGCGGATCCGGACTGGAGGGAGACTCTGGCGGATCCGGACTGCGACCCGTCGTGGTAGGTTCCGGACCGCGACCCGTCGTGGTAGAATCCGGACCGCGACCCGTCGTGGTAGACTCCGGACCGCGACCCGTCGTGGTAGGTTCCGGACCGCGACCCGTCGTGGTAGGTTCCGGACCGCGACCCGTCGTGGTAGGTTCCGGACCGCGACCCGTCGTGGTAGGTTCCGGACCGCGACCCGTCGTGGTAGAATCCGGACCGCGACCCTTCGTGGTAGGTTCCGGACCGCGACCCGTCGTGGTAGACTCCGGACCGCGACCCGTCGTGGTAGGTTCCGGACCGCGACCCGTCGTGGTAGGTTCCGGACCGCGACCCGTCGTGGTAGGTTCCGGACCGCGACCCGTCGTGGTAGGTTCCGGACTGCGACCCGACGTAGGAGGTTCCGGTCTGCGGCCCGTCGTAGGAGGTTCCGTTCTGTAGACTGTTGCCGGACGTTCTGGACTGGGTACTGTAGCCGGACGCTCTGGACTGGGTACTGTTGCCGGACGCTCTGAACTGGGTATTGTAGCCGGAAACTCTGGACTGGGTACTGTTGCCGGACGCTCTGGACTGGGTATTGTAGCCGGACGCTCTGGACTGTGTATTGTAGCCGGACGCTCTGGGCTGGGTACTGTAGCCGGACGCTCTGGACTGGGTACTGTTGCCGGACGCTCTGGACTGGCGAGGCGCACTATAGGCCTGGTGCGTGGTGCCGGCACTGGTGGTACTGGGCCGAGGACATGCACCTCAGGGTGAGTGCGGGGAGCAGGCACAGGACGTACTGGGCTGTGGAGGCGTACTGGAGGTCTGGAGTGTAAAGCTGACACAATCCGCCCTGGCTGGATGCTTATTCTAGCCCGGCCAATGCGAGGAGCTGGAATATAGCGCACAGGGCTAGAAATGCGCACTGGAGACACCGTGCACATCTCTGCATAACAGGTGCCTGACCAGTTACACGCTCCCCACGGTAAGCATGAGGAGTTGGCTCAGGTCTCCTACCTGACTTAGCCAATCTCCTCGTGTGCCCTCCCCCAAAAAATTATTGGGGCTGCCTCTCGGGCTTCCGTGCTAGCCGTGTACCCTTATATCTTCGCTGTTCCACCATTCTCCTGTATCCCTCCTCGCACTGTTCCAAAGAATCCCATGCAGGCTCTGGCACTCTCCCTGGATCGATCGACCAACTCTCAATCTCCTCCCATGTTGTTTCCCATTCGTCCTTCTCCCGGGTCCATTTCTCCATTAAGCGCTGTTCCTCCCAATCACGCTGCTTGGTCCTTTTATGGTGGGTTATTCTGTCACGTTCATCGAATGGAGGAGACCAAGGCACAGCATGATATGAATACATATTCTATTTATTAATGAAGACGGACACTAAACAAACTACAAAAACAAACGTGAAGCTACACTACAAACGTGCAGACACAAGCAACTAGACATAGACAATAACCCACGAAATACCCAAAGAAATGGCTGCCTAAATATGGTTCCCAATCAGAGACAACGATAAACACCTGCCTCTAATTGAGAACCAATCTAGGCAATCATAGACATATATAAACACCTAGATGATAAACAATCCCATAAACCTACAAAACCCCTAGACAGTACAAAAACACATACATCACCCATGTCAGACCCTGACCTAACCAAAACAATAAAGAAAACAAAGAATACTCAGGTCAGGGTGTGACAGGTAGGCTAGATATCATAACTTGAAATGTATTTTGTACTGCTTTCCTATGCCTACCGCTCTTCTGTGAGCTGCTCCACAATCAGTTGTTTGAAGGATGCACGCTCTCGCTGCCCGGTGATATTCCGCTCAAAGTAGGCAGTGTGTGGCACAGTGTGCTAAATAATCTATATAACGAGCTAACCACTTCAGGGATTTTTTTTCATCAATTAGCCTAGATTGAAAATGGCATTATATATTTTTTTTTCAATGGCCCAAGCAGGCCACTGACATGGATGATTGACTGACCCGGAGGGTTTCCAAAACCTCCCGAGACCAGTGGGTGGCCCTGTAAGTTGAGCCCTTCACCCTATTCACTATATAGGGGTGCCATTTGGGACACAGCCATACAGTTGTTGCTGGTACAGTTTTGTGTTGTGTGAAAGATGGCTGTCAAACCAGTCACTTACTGTAGCATAGTGCCTGTATATTCCTCTCATCTGTAGGTGCTGCAGAGGCTTACAGTAAACAGAGACTTATTCTCCTCTTCTCTCTGTGGGAGACTCACGTGGACTGAACACAAAGCCTTCATTTAGAGACACTGAATCCAAGAGTGAACCTATGAGAGCTGTTGTTCCAGAGGAAACAGACAGCGGGAGAGGCGGTCATGAAAAGGAAACAAGCAGCCGTACTGGGACAGGATCCATAGAATACAGCCACGGAATACAGCAGAGCATTTCCACAGAAAACAGCCACGGAATACAGCAGAGCATTTCCACAGAATACAGCCACGGAATTCAGCAGAGCATTTCCACAGAATACAGCCACGGAATACAGCAGAGCATTTCCACAGAAAACAGCCACGTTATACAGCAGAGCATTTCCACAGAATACAGCCACGGAATACAGCAGAGCATTTCCACAGAAAACAGCCACAGAATACAGCAGAGCATTTCCAAGCTGAGGAAACCCTTCAAGTGTTACATATGTGAGAAGACCGTCCACGCAAACTGTCTGTTGAAACGCCATATAGTAGTTCACAATAAACCGAAGGGGCCCTATAAGTGTGACATTTGTGCGAAAACCTTCCACCTGAACTGTATGCTGACTCAACACATGCAAACTCACTCAAAAGAGAAACCTTTCAAAGTTTGCGGAAAGAAATTCAGTAGTAAGACAAATCTGAAATCACATGAGTTTGTTCATGCAGAGATGAAACCGTTCACCTGCCTCACTTGTGGACGAGGTTTCGCCTCAAAGTACATGCTTGACGTACACCAGCGAGTTCACACAGGTGAGAAACCATACAGCTGTACTACGTGTGGAAAGAATTTCAGTATATCTCAAAACCTGAAAACGCATATTAGATCTGTACATACAGAACGCCCACACCCATGCTCCCAGTGTGACAAGACCTTCTGGCGTCCTGTCGAAATGCAGGACCACCAGGTAGTTCACACAGGGGAGAAGCCATTTAGATGTGAAATATGTCAAGCTACTTTCAGCTTTAAGGAGAACCTTACGAGACACCATCGAATCACACGAAGAAGAGGCCGCACACATGTGAGGCGTGTGGAAAGACATACATTCAGTCCACCAACTTAAAAGCTTACATGCTAGTTCATGGGGCATTAAAACCATTTATGTGTGACGTTTGTGGAAGACTTACCTTTACAATTATCAACTGAGAATTCACAAGCTATCACATGTGGCTGATGGAGAGGGGCACTCAAGAACCAGAAAGAACAAGGCCAACCAACAAAAACAAACTGACCAAACAAAACCCCTCAGCTACGAGATATGTTTGAAGGGCTTCAGCTCCATCGGTTCTCTGAAAACACATGGAAGAATTCACACAGGAGAAAACAACTTGTTCCACATGCGGAAAGACTTTTCTCCATAAAGTTACTTTTGACTATCACCAGAAATTACACACCGGAGAGAAGCCCAATGCTTGTGGTTGTTGTGGAAAGAGATTTATTACAAAACAATCTCTTAAGATACATGAGCTGATCCATACAGGTGAGATACCACATAAGTGCAGTGATTGTGGGAAGACTTTTGAATTTATCGGTAATCTCAAAAGACATGAGCGAGTCCACACGGGAGAGAAGCCTTTCAGCTGTGATGTCTGTGGGACACGATTCAGACAAGCCAATTATGTCAAAACCCACATGCAAGTGCACACATGAGTCAGGCCATAGTCCTGCAAGAGATGTGGAAAAGGCTTTTCTGATTCAAGACACTTCAAAAAGCACAACTGTGTCAGCAGCTAACGCAAATCTTATGATCGCACTTTCAGAAGTAAGAAATGAGGATTACATGCCATGATGATGCAATCTCAATAACTTGGATATCTAATAACTTGAGTCAGATGTGTATGAGTCTGAATGCTGATAGACAGTTTTTTTTGTGTGGATATCCAAAATTATTCCAGAATCTTGGCATGTAAATGATTTCTATACTGTGATGATCACATCCCTAATATTCATTGTCCAGTTATATTAGACAAGTCCATATATTAACAACACTTTTTGTTCTTTGAAATAGCCATAACTACTAGGTTGGATGGTCTTATGGGATTCTTTAGGTGCAGGGGAGGATTAACAAATACCATTTATGCAGGGTAGAAACTTGGAGAGTGACGAGATAACCAAACATAAAAACAGCACAGTCATTTGTGAAATAAACTTTACTGTTGATGCAAGATCATTTCAAGGATATAACAAAAATAAACCTGGAATAAAGACTGATACAATATTGTATTTGTGTGTTTCTGTTGTAGTCCTTTCTTATTGAGTGTCTCTGACTGTGCCTTCCACACTGTAGTATAGAGATCAAGTCTCCTCTCCAGAGTGATGCCTCTTCTGGTGGCGTTTTCTATCGTTCATTTGGGAGAAGCTTTGTCCACATTCTGAGCAGTGGTACGGTTTCTCTCCAGTGTGCATTCTCACGTGTATTGTGAGTGAGTTCTTTTGGAAAAATCTTTTTCCACAGCAGGAGCACTGAAAAGGTCTCTCTTTATTATGCACCCTTCTCACATGACTCATCACATCACATGAACGAGAAAAAGTATTTCCACATTCCGAGCAAGGATAGGCTGCTCTTTCTCCAGAAAGTTTGAACTTGTGCGCTTGCTTGTGACACTTAAATGTTTTTTCATGTGCAAAACTCTTCCCACAATCAGTGCAGCAGTACGGTTTCTCCCCAGTGTGTGTTCGCTGGTGGTCTTCCAACTGACGCAAATTTGTAAAACCCTCCCCGCAGTCAGTGCAGAGGAATGGTATTTTTCCACTTCCAGTGTGTATTTTTTGGTGTCTTTCAAACTTTGCCTTGTTTAAGAAATACTTTCCACAGTCAGAACAGTGGAGTGCCAGTTCTACGGAATGTACTGGAAGGTGTGATCGTAGTTTTGCCATGTCAGGAAATCTTTTATCACACCTTGAACAGCGGTGACGTTTCTTTTCCTTGTGTGTTACTTGATGTTGTTTAAGCCTCTCCTTTCCTGCAAAGCTTTTGTCACAATTAGAGCAGTGGTAAGGCTTTTCTCCTGTGTGTGTTTCCCGATGTCTTTTAAGATGATATCCGCGCGTAAAACTCTTATCGCAGTCGGAACAGTGGTGACGCTTTTCCCTTGGTGAGATCTTCTCTGTGTGTTTCCGCTGGTGCTTTTTCAACGACCATAACAGTTTGAATCTCTTCCCACAGTCGGGGCAAAGGTGAGGCCTTTCTTGACTATGTACTTCCATGTGTATTTTTAGGTCTACTGGTTCAGAAAAGCTCTTATCACAGTTAGGACAATCACCCTCTTTCTTATGTGTCCTCTGGTGACTTTTCAGAAGATCCGAGCGGGTAAAACTTTTCCCACAATCAGGGCAGCGAAAATGTTTCTCTCCCGTATGCGTTCGCTGGTGTAGTTTAAGTTTATCCACCTTAGAAAAACTTTTACCACAATAAGAGCACTCAAGAAGCCCCAAAGTATGTTTTTGTTGGTGCATTTCAAATGCATTTAACAACTGGAATCTCTTCCCACAGTCTGGGCAAAGGTATGGCTTTTCTCCAGCATGTACATGCATGTGTGTGTTCAGATCCTCTGGTTTGGAGAAACATTCTTCACAATGATTGCAGTGGAAGTATTTCCCTTTCATATGCTTTCGCTGGTGGTGTATTTTCAGATCATACGACTGAGAATAACTTTTGCCACAATCAGAGCAGCGATGAGGCTTCTCTCCCGTATGTGTTCGTTGGTGTCTTTTAAGATGATAAACTCGTATAAAGTTCTTCCCACAGTCGGAGCAGGGATGACGCCTCTCACCTCCATTAGAACTCACAATAGGGTCATCGGAAGTATCATGATGAGGCTTCTCTCTGTTCTCCAGGGTTGTTTGGGGCAGTTGTCTTTCTGGGTGCTGATTTTTACCAAGTTCAGGCACACTGTCTACATTTGCTGGACTGCTGGTAGCTTTGAAGGTATTCTCCAGCAGGTGTTTTTCAAGCTTCTCCAATAGGACAAAGCTTTCCACACATTTAGTGGAGTGAAAATGATGTTTGTCTTTCACGTGTATTTTTTGGTGTGACTTGAGATTATCTAATCGAGCAAAACTTCTGTTGCAATCAGAGCAGTTGTGAGGCTTCTCTCCAGTATGTGTTCGCTGGTGTCTTATAAGATCCCTTACTTTTTGAAAGCTCCTACCACAGTAGGCGCAGTAGTGAGGCTTTTCTCCTCCAGGACTGAAGCCATTAGTGTCATTAGTATCTAGGAGATCTTCTGCATTCTCCTGCGTTGTTTGAGGTTGTTGTGGTCTTTCTGAGTTTTGATTCTTCTCTGATTGGCACTGGACATTGGCTGGGCATTGCTGTTTGCTATGTGAAAGCACACTCTCTACATTTGCTGCACTGCTGGCAGCTTTGAAGGCATACTCTGGCAGGTCCTGTGGCTTTTTCACAAGTTCAGTTTGACGAATGCGTGTGACAGCTTTATCCAGTGTTAGTTCTGGGTCAATTTGTAATTGCTTGGACAATCTTCTGTCATGTAAGCCTGCGACTACTCGGTCTCTTATCATCTCACTGAGCAGAGCTCCATAACCACAATGTTCTGACAAACAATGAAGTGCAGAGATAAAATCATCAGCTGTCTCTCCTGCTTCCTGTTGTCTTTGGTTGAATTTTGTTCGTTCTAATATAACATTCCTCCTAACTGCCAAATGTCCATCCTGCTGCTTATTATTAGAACTGTGGAAGAGGTCCCGCTTGATCAGGTTGTCATCTTGCAGGTCTTCTGAGGTGTCCATCTCCTCTGCCTGGAAATACATTTAAAATGTCATAATTACTAGTAGGCCTATCGTCTCTGTTCTCTAAAACAACATTCATTTTGTTATAATATAGCCTACTTTTCATTATGGTTAAAGTCCAAATTAGAATAGATAGCATATACAATAAATAGCTAAACAAATAACTTAGGGTCTTCACATCTTTACAGTAGTAGCTAGGTCTAATAATTTGAAATACCTAGCAGTATCAACATGATAATGATGATTTGTCATTGGGTCTAGAGATCCCCTGCTATAGCATATTGATAGCATGGGCTAATGATCTAGGCTAGAGAAGGTTCATTGACAGTAGTATTAGTAGTGAACATTTCTATGTAAAAAGCCCCATGATCACTAGCATGTGAAGTTCATGGGAGCACATCAAATTTGGTGCCAATGAATCTGGGGTTTTTTCAAACATTTTTTTATTTTTTATTCAACCATTTTTTCCATCCTAACATTTGGAATAAGCCGAGGCTTTGTTTTCTGGTCCAAAAAAACTCGGGGAGGTAAATATGCACCGACACCAATTAAATTGGACAATTATTGCTATTTCTAGGAAACGTGACATTAGCTAGGTTTCCATTCCAATTGGCGATAGATTGTAATGTGAATATTCTAGAATCCGCATAAAGAAACTATGCGCATTTTCTCATCAGTGGTATGTTTCCACCAAATGGACTTGATGCAGATACAAATCAGTGCGATGACATACTGCACACAAAGAAAACATCTAGCCGAACAAGTCTTAAAAGGTATTAGAAATACAGCACCAGTCAAAAGTCTGGACACACCTACTCATTCAAGGGTTTTTATTTATTTTTTACTATTTTCTACATTGTAGAATAATAGTGAAGACATCAAAACCTTGAAATAACACATATGGAATCATGTTGAAACAAAATAATGTTAAACAAATCCAAATATATTCTAGATTCATCAAAGTAGCCACCATTTGCCTTGACAGCTTTGCACACTCTTAGTATTCTCTCAACCAGCTTCACCTGGAATGCTTTTTCAACTCTTGAAGGAGTTCCCACATGTGCTGAGTGCTTGTTGGCTGCTTTTCCTTCACTCTGCGGTCCAACTCATCCCAAACCATCTCAATTGGGTTGAGGTTGGGTCATCTGATGCAGCCCTCTATCACTCTCTTTCGTCAAATAGCCCTTACACAGCCTGGGGTCTTTTTTCCTGTTGAAAAACAAATGATATTCCCACTAAGTGCAAACCAGATGGGATGGCGTATCACTGCAGAATGCTGTTGTAGCCATGCTGGTTAAGTGTGCCTTGAATTCAAAATAAATCACGGACAGTGTCGTTAGCAAAGTACCATCACACCACCTCCTCAATGCTTCACGATTGGAACCACACATGCGGAGATCATCCGTTCACCTACTCTGCGTCTCACGAAGACACGGCAGTTGGAAACAAAAATCTCATATTTAGACCGACCAAAGGACAGATTTCCACCGGTCTAATGTCCATTGCTCATGTTTCTTGGCCCAAGCAAGTATCTTCTTATTTGTGTCCTTTAGTAGTGGTTTCTTTGCAGCAATTTGACCATGAAAGCCTGATTTCACACAGTCTCCTCTGAACAGTTGAGCTGTCTGTTACTTGAACTCTAAAACATTTATTTGGGCTGCAATTTCTGAGGCTGGTAACTCTAATGAACTTATCCTCTGCAGCAGAGGTAACTCTGGGTCTTCCTTTCCTGTGGTGGTCCTCATGAGAGCCAGTTTCATCATAGCGCTTGATAGTTTTTGCGACTGCACTAAAAGACACTTTCAAAGTTCTTAACATTTTCCGGATTGACTGACCTTCATGTCTTAAAGTAATGATGGACTGTGGTTAATCTTTGCTTATTTGAGGTGTTCTTGCCATAATATGGACATGGTCATTTAACAAATAGGGCTATCTTCTGTATACTACCCCTACCTTGTCACAACACAACTGATTGGCTCAAACGCATTAAGAAGGAAAGAAATTACACAAATTAACTTTGAACAAGGCACACCTGTTAATTGAAATGCATTCCAGGTGACTACCGCATTAAGCTGGTTGAGAGAATGCCAAGCGTGTGCTAAGCTGTCATCAAGGTAAAGGGTGGCTACTTTGAATAATTTAAAATATACAATATATTTTGATTTAACACTTTTTTTGGTTACTACATGATTCCATATGAGTTATTTCATAGTTTGATGTCTTTGCTATTATTCTACCGTGTAGAAAATGGTAAAAAAAAAAAAAAACCTTGAATGAGTAGATGTGTTCAAACCTTTGACTGGTACTGTACATCCAAACAATAACGTTGAAGTAAAGACCCCTGCCAACTAATATCAACATTTAGACTTGCAGAAACTATTTCACTTCTGTAAGTTTAAGAAATCTTGCTTAGTGTCTTGGCATTTTGTTACCAAACACCCACATCTTTAAAATATTAAGTGTTAAAGTGCATCATTATGTTGCCAAATCAGTAAAAGAATGACCAAAAAAAAAAAAAAAAATCAGTAACAGAATGACTGCAACTGAATTAGTTACAATGGGAATTCATAGTAGTCACAAACTGTCCTCACTTCCGCTGGCATACTCTTATGTTCAGCTCATAACTGTTTACTTTCTCTTTCTGTCACCTGGTGGTCAAAGCAAGTGTGAGAGAATCTGGACAACCCCTCCCTCTCTCTTCTCGCTCCAGTTAATGTCACTGCTCCCGGCTCTTAATGACACCTACCCATGAGCCGCCTTTCTTTTAAATGACTGTAACCAGCCCTGTCACCCACTGAGCTCCAACCAACACCGGACGTCCATGGACATTTGAAATGTAGTTCAATTTGGTCAGTCCAAATCTGAACCAATCATAGACTTCTGTTTCACAAGTTTGGACAGCACAGTACAGTAAAGAAAAGTAGAGTATAGGACAGTACAGTATGGTACTCTACAATAATTAATTACAGTAGTGTACACTAGAGTAGAGTACATTTTAAAATGTAGTGTATTTTAGTCTTCTGTGCTATACATTGATTTCCAAACTTGTGAAACATAGATGTCTTTGATTTTTTTAAGCACTTTATAAAATACAATTGATTGATTTGGTCCAGACCATCCAAACGTCCTTTTGTTTGCGAGCTCATTAGGAGAACAGCCAGTCTGGAAAATAATACCCAAACATGCAAAGGAGGATATTACATTTGTCTACCTTTGTGTTTATTCAGCAGCCATGATATCATTATGTTCCTGGGTGTTAATCCACTTCACTTACGGTAGTTCAAAAACATGCCGTCTTTCTGCAGACATCTTTGAATCTTACTTTGGAGTAGATATTTACGTTTTTTGGAAAATCCTGTCACAAAAAAACGCAGGGAGATTTTACCATCATTCTGTTACTAACCTTTACATCTGCACTATTCGAGTAAATGTGTTTTTGTGCAATTTTCTGGGTATTATTAAAAATAGGCCTTGGGCATAGAGCTGTATGGTTTGTTTAACTTTGTAATCAATGGTTATTGTTTGTCATACTTTTAAAGTGAAAAATAGTAGTCTCCGCGTCATTCTGTTACCATGGAATTGCCCGGCTCCTCTTCATCTCGGTTCTCCTGCATTGGTTGGGGTAGTACTGCGTCTTTTTCAAGTTCCGCCATTTTCTCTGACGTGTTTTGAATGACAACAGAAGGGGTTCGGGTAAAACCAGAGGCTGCAAACCACCGAAGTCTGCTATGCTAATCTATACAAAATAGTTTTTGCTGGTAGTAATTTAAGCTTTTGGTAAGATTTATATTCAAAGGGAAATAAAAAATAAAAAGCTTATCTCACAAGATCCTTGCTGCTGCACGTCTATCCGCTGTCTGGTTAGCTATTCCTCTCTCCACGTGTGTGTCGTGAGCAACATTAGCGTGAATAACAAGTGTCATCCGCGGTTCGTTTTCAAAATATCAGTCCCTCATTGAAACCGATGCAAACTGATAAACATTTTGAAAACATGCCACAATTGGACAACATTTACATTTAACATAATGCTAAGCAAGGTTGAGATGTTATATAAATTCTCAAAACACATTTAATTGATTCATTTGAATAAGGTGAAATTGCTGTTTTCAATGTATTTGAATTCAGAATTATTTGGGGGCATACATATATGCACTGTACAGCCTAAGGTATGTAATGTGCACCTATGAAATGGAGTATCAGCCTACTCAGTGACACCCACAGAACACAACTATGTAGAGTTTACACATATTAGCGTACTAGCTCTTATTACAGGACTTTGACAATGGGAAATCACCATCCCAGTCAGTCTATTTGGCATTCATATCGCACTGTACAGCCTGAGCTACGAATTGTGTACCCATGAAATTGGGTATCAGCCGACTCAGTGATACCCACAAAACAAGGTTTGAATGTTATATAAATGAAACAAAATAAATTTATTGGGTAATTTTTACAAAAACAACTAAAAATCTGTTGAAATCACACTGTGGGTGTATTTCAATTCAGAATTGCATTGGGGGCACCATCCCACTTCAATATACACAATAGACTGACTGGAAAGGTGATTTCCCACAGTCAAAGTCCTGAAATAAAAGCTACGATGCTAATATTTGTGAAAACTCATCGTTATGGCTGTAACGGGACTACATTTTAAGAGTTCCTCTAAGCAACTTTGGTCAGTAACAAATGTATTTTGATAACGCTTTCAGAGCTGTCTACGGGAGTGAACGTTATTTATAATAAGAATTACATGGAAAATGGCTGGCCCTCCCTTCAGCAAAATATATTTTATACCCTCCCTGACCCTCCCCTATACCCCAAATAATAATTCAAACAAAGTGGATAGCAGAGAACCTGTCTACCGTTTACCCTCACTTCTTGGACAGACCAGAGCCTTGAATATGCAGTTTTAGAAATGGTTCTTTGTCTTGTAAGCATTATATGGCAAGGAATATTGATAATGCAAAGGGCTGCAGGCCAGAAGGTTGAGTTTGCAGACTACCGTGGACAAGAGTAGGGGTGGAATTAATCTATCATCGTATTTGCTGGCCGAGGAAAAAAATAGCATTTTAAACTCAGCTAAAAAATAAACATCCCTTTTTCAGTACTCTGTCTTTCAAAGAGAATTCATAAAAATCCAAATAACTTCACAGATCTTCATTGTAAAGGGTTTAAACACTGTTCCCCATGCTTGTTCAATGAACCATAAACAATTAATGAACATGCACCTGTGGAACGGTCGTTAAGACACTAACAGCTTACAAACAGTAGGCAATTAAGGTCACAGTTATGAAAACTTAAGACACGAAAGAGGCCGTTCTACGGACTCTGAAAAACACCAAAAGAAAGATGCCCAGGGTCCCTGCTCATCTGCGTGAACGGGCCTTAGGCATGCTGCAAGGAGGCATGAGGACTGCAGATGTGGCCAGGGCAATAAATTGCAATGTCCCTACTGAGACACCTAAGACAGCGCTACAGGGAGACAGGACAGACAGCTGATCATCCTCGCATTGGCAGACCACGTGTAACAACACCTGCACAGGATCAGTACATCCGAACATAACACATGTGGAAAATGTACAGGATGGCAACAACAACTGCCCGAGTTACACTAGGAACACGCAATCCCTCCATCAGTGCTCAGACTGTCTGCAATAGGCTGAGAGAGGCTGGACTGAGTGCTTGTAGGTCTGTTGTAGGGCAGGTCCTCACCAGTCATCACCGGCAACAACGTCACCTATGGGCACAAACCCACCTTTGCTGGACCAGACGGGACTGGCAAAAAGTGCTATTCTCTGACAATTGTGTCTCACCAGGGGTGATGGTCCGATTCTCATTTATCGTCGATGGAATGAACGTTACACCGAGGCCTGTACTCTGAAGCGGGATCGATTTGGAGGTGGAGGTTCCGTCATGGTCTGGGGCGGTGTGTCACAGCATCAACGGACTGAGCTTGTTGTCATTGCAGGCAATATCAATACTGTGCGTTACAGGGAAGACATACCCTTCCTGCAGGCATGACCCCCTTCCTGACATGACCCTCCAGCGTGACAATGCCACCAGCTATACTGCTCATTTTGTGCATAATTTCCTGCAAGGCAGGAATGTCAGTGTTCTGCCATGGCCAGCGAATTGCCCGTATCTCAATCCCATTGAGCACGTCTGGGACCTGTTGGATCGGAGGGTGAGGGCTAGGGCCATTCCCCCCAGAAATGTCTGGGAACTTGCAGGTGCCTTGGTGGAAGAGTGGAGTAACATCTCACAGCAAGAACTGGCAAATCTGGTGCAGTCCATGAGGAGGAGATGCACTGCAGTACTTAATGCAGCTGGTGGCCACACCAGATACTGACTGTTGATTTTACCCCCCCTTTGTTCAGGGACACATTATTCAATTTCTGTTAGTCACATGTCTGTGGAACTGGTTCAGTTTACGTCTCAGTTGTTGAATCTTGTTACGCTCATACAAATATTTACACATGTTTAAGTTTTCTGAAAATAAACGCAGTTGACAGTGAGAGGACGTTTCTTTTTTTGTTGAGTTTATTAACATTTCATGCAATTGTACTTAATTTTACATATTAGCGGGATGTTTTTTTAATACCACAGAAATAAGGTAAGAATGGACAGAGAGATGGCCATATGTATTCATTGTATCGTATTTTTCCAATGCCAAATAAGAATTTGCAACAAAACTGTCCCAATTTGAATTATTTGCAATCTGAGACGTCATTAGGCATCTGAGCATGGTACTTTCAAAAGTTAGGTCTACTCTGTCCGGGGTGGAAAGGTAATCCTATCTACGCAGAAAGATGTCAACTTTAATAACTGCTGGCTACTCTTCTTCCGTGGCTTAACCCAACGAGAGAAGGTCACAAGTGTTTCCTTAAAGCTGTCTGGGTTTAAACATCTGCTATTGTACAGAAAGTAAATAGCTTAATCAATTGATCACTTCCCAATCAAAGTATTTTTTATGACTATAGAAGGCTGTAACTCAGCCTCTGAATGTCTCTGGTACACAACAATTATATTTCCATATGCATCGGAGTCAGGTCTTTTCTGTGTATCTTACATAAAGCATTGAGGACCAAAGTACTGTCACAGATTGCTGTATATAATCGGATCCATTGTATTTTCTTCAATCTTAAGCTAACAAGGGGTAGGCCTGTGCTTTGACGTTTTCATTAATACAAGGTAGGCCTATGGCATACCCTCTCATACCCACTCAATTGGATTCTTTTTTAATTTAGCCTACCTCTGTGTCAGTAGGCTGTTATTTAAAGGAAGCATGGTGGGTGGAGGAATTGACCTACAAATCTACGGATATAGCCGCCTATAGCCTAATTTCGTCTGTTAAACAGGTAAACCTACCTCTTATTTCTTAAATAGGAAGAAATAAGCTTCAACACAAAGGCCCCTTGTTATTAGTAAAGTATAATTAAAATGAAGACTGTTATGGACCTCCCGTTTTTTTTCAATTTTCACCTAGAAAGGATTGCCTGTAGCTCAGGACCTGAATCAAGGATATGCATATTATTGATACCATTTGAAAGGAAACACTTAGAAGTTTGTGGAAATGTGAAAAAAATGCACGATAATATAACACATTAGATCTGGTAAAAGATAATAAAATGAAAAAAAAACGTGTTTTTTTGTACCATCATCTTTGAAATGCAAGAGAAAGGCCATAATGTATTATTCCAGCCCAGGTGTCATTTAGATTTTGGCCAGTAGATGGCAGCAGTGTATGTGCAAAGTTTTAGACTGATCAAATGAACCATTGCATTTCTGTTCAAAATGTGCCTAATTGGTTTATTTATACATTTTCAAGTTCATAACTGTGCACTCTCCTCAAACAATATCATGGTATTATTTCACTGTAATAACTACTGTTAATTGGAGAGTGCAGTTAGATTAACAAGAATTTAAGCTTTCTGCCAATATCAGATATGTCTATGTCTGTCACGTTCTGACCTTTATTTCCTTTGTTTTGTCTTTATTTAGTATGTTCAGGGCGTGAGTTGGGATGGGCAGTCTATGTGTGTTTTTCTAGAGTTCAGCCTAGTATGGTTCTCAATCAGAGGCAGGTGTCGTTAGTTGTCTCTGATGGAGAATCATACTTAGGTAGCCTGGGTTTCACTTTTGAGTTGTGGGTGTGTTTCCATATGGTACGGTTTCGATTTCGTTCGTTTCATGTTTATTGTTTTGTAGTGTTCAGTTTATGTCTGTAAATAAACGTTATGGACACTTACCACGCTGTGCATTGGTCCTCCGATCCTTCTCGCTTCTCCTCCTCAGAAGAGGAGGAAGAATGCCTTTACAATCCCTGGAAAATGTTGTTACTTACAACCTCATGCTAATCGCATTAGCCCTTGTTAGCTCAACCATCCCACGGGGGACCCACCAATCCTGTACAGGTGAAGATGAATTAGATGTGGTAGATTAATTATGCCCACTCGAATTTGCCTACTTTCAGCACCATGAGCTGTCCATTTCCAATTGATTGTGCTGCAGCTGCTGCCTCAAATTTCAGCACCACAACGAAAGTTACTCGAATCTGGCTTATTGTGAGGTCAATAACTCAGATAAATACATCAAGAGCAAGAAACATTGTTTTTAATCAAATAAATTATAATTATATCATGCTATCAACCTCCGGTCCTCCTGATCTTCAACGCTCTCCTTCTCAAACGGAACAGAACATAGGCTTATTTTTGGGAAGAAGCCTTTGAATCTCCTCCTAAACTGCCACTGTAGGCATACACAACACAGCTATTGTCTAGGCAGCACACAAAAAAGTTTTTGATCAGCAAGAACTGAGCAGGCCGGGGCTCAGTGTTGGAACATCCATTGCAGTGTGTAATGCAGCCTAGTTTAATTTACACCATCAATACATAGCCTAATAAGCAACTCATTCCAAAACACTGAGAAATATAAAAAAAACATCCATTACATATTAGATGACCATCCCCTGGTCAAGATTTTTTTTTTAATGATATATACTAAACCCTCCCCTTGACTGAAATTGAAAAAGCATGACCCTTTCCATTTTCCTCCAGGTACCAATTATGTACATTTAGATCCATCCGTAATGGGAGTTTGAATTTGAGCTTCCTGGTGTAACGTCTTTCTTTAGGTGAAGGAGAGTTGGACCAAAATGCCGCGTGGCTATTTAGATTCATGTTTTATTGAAACAAGGAACACGAATCACTACAAAAAAACAAAACAGCCTATACTGGTGAAAACTAACACAGGAACAAGGACAATCACCCACGACACACTCAAAGAATATGGCTGCCTAAATATGGTTCCCAATCAGAGACAACGATAAACACCAGTCTCTTTTTGAGAACCACTTCAGACAGCCATAGACTAAGCTAGAAAACCCCACTAAGCCACAATCCCTCCCAATACCTATGAAAAACCCCAAGACAAAACACACCACATACCAAAACCCATGTCACACCCTGGCCTGACCAAATAAATAAAGAAAACACAAAATACTAAGACCAGAGCGTGACACCTGGGCCTTGGCTAGGAGACAAGTCATACTCGGTCGACATCTCAGATACTGATTCAGCTGTACTGGTTAATTTAGCCATTTAAAGTTTAAAACAAGCTACCTTATATTCATTTATTTTTACTGAAACAGTGCATGGATGTTAACTTCTATCTCATCTGAGGTTAAGATAAAATACTGAGAAGGTTTAAATACAAGGCATTGTATTAACTAGTATGAATATTTTAAATACAGAGGATGTATTTACAGTACTTTCTATTATTTTACAGCATCTGACTGTATTTTTCATGTTTTGAAGAGGCTCGAATGTTATGGTCCCAAAGAACGTCTGGAAGGCGGCCATGCAACCAGGCCAACAGTTTCACTACGATAGCAAGAGTGCTGCGGTTGGGTGCTTTAGATGTTGACACATTGCTGAAAAGCACCCTGAAAAGTATGTACAGATATTGAATAGACCATTGAATTACAATTACCAGAAGAGGCATAGTTCCTTAACCATGTATATAAAAGGTGAACAGCTTTGGGGGTGAGGGGGGAGATTTCTCAGGCTCAATATAATTCTGTCTCCAAGTTCAAAGAAAATCTTTGGGCTATTTTTGTGGGGTCTTCATCTCAGAATGCACATACAAGGATAACAGGCGTTGTGAAAAGAGAATACTTGCTGTTCACCCAAACCAACACTGTTTCTAATGGGAATGTCTGTTTTACTCATTTTAATTATACTGAACAAAAATATAAACGCAACATGTAAAGTGTTGGTACCATGCTTCATGAGCTGAAATAAAAAATCCCAGAAATGTTCCATATGGAGAAAAAAAAGTGTTTATCTCATTTTGTTCACAAATTTGTTTACATCCCTGTTAGTGAACATTTCTCCTTTGCCAAGATAATCCAACTGACATGTGTGACACATCAAGAAGCTGATTAAACAGCACGATCATTACACAGGTGCACCTTGTCCTGGGGACAATAAAAGGCCACTATAAAATGTGCAGTTTTGTCACACAACACAATGCCACAGATGTCTCAAGTTTTGAGAGAGCCTGCAATTGGCATGCTGACTGCAGGAATGTCCACCAGAGCTGTTGCCATATAATTGAATGTTAATTTCTCTACCATAAGCCGCCTCCAACGTCATTTTAGAGAATTTGTCAGAACCTCCAACAGGCCTCACAACCGTAGACCATGTGTATGGTGTTATGTGGGCAAGCGGTTTGCTGACGTCAACGTTCAACATTGTGAATAGAGTGTCACATGGTGGCGGTGGGGTTATGATATGAGCAGGCATAAACTATGGACAACAAACACAATTGCATTTTATTGATGACAATTTGAATGCACGGAGATATCCTGATGGGATTCTGAGGCCCATTGTCGTGCCATTCATCACCATCACCTCATGCTTCAGCATGATGATGCCCGACCCCATGTCCCAAGGATCTGTACACAATTCCTGGAAGCTTAAAATGTCCCATTTCTTCCATGGCCTGCATACTCAGCAGACATGTCACCCATTGTGCACGTTTGGGATGCTCTGGATCTATGTGTACAACAGTGTGTTCAAGTTCCTGCCAATATCCAGCAACTTTGCACAGAAATTGAAGAGGAGTGGGACAACATTCCACAGGCCACAATCAACAGCCTGATCAAATCAATGTAAAGGAAATGTATCGCCCTGCATCAAATCAAATCAAATCAAACTTTATTTGTCACATGCGCCGAATACAACAAGTATAGACTTTACCGTGAAATGCTTACTTACAAGCCCTTAAGCAACAGTGTAGTTCAAGAGGAAGAAAACATTTGCCAAGTAGACCAAAATAAAAAGTAACAAAATAAGAATTACAATAACAAGGCTATATACAGTACAGGGGGCACTGGTACCGAGTCAGTGTGCGGGGTACAGGCTAGTTGAGGTAATCTGTACATATAGGTGGGGGCGAAGTGGCAATGCATAGTTAACAAACAAACAGCGAGTATCAGCAGTGTACAAAATGTGTGGGGGGGTGGGGTCAATGTAAATTGTCCGGTGGCGATTTTATGAATTGTTCAGCAGTCTTATGGCTTGGGGGTAGAAGCTGTTGAGGAGCCTTTTGGTACTAGACTTGGCGCTCCGGTACTGCTTGCCGTGCGGTAGCAGAGAAAACAGTCTATAACTTGGGTGACTGGAGTCTCTGACTATTTTATCGGCTTTCCTCTGACACCGCCTATTATATAGGACCTGCATGGCAGGAAGCTTGGCCCCAATAATGTACTGGGCTGTTCGCACTACCCTCTGTAGCACCTTACGGTCAGATGCCGAGCAATTGCCATACCAGGCAGTGATGCAACCGGTCAGGATGCTCTCGATGGTGCAGCTGTAGAACCTTTTGAGGATCTGGGAACCCATGACAAATCTTTTCAGCCTCCTGAGGGGGAAAAGGTTTTGTGGTGCCCTCTTCATGACTGTATTGGTATGTTTGGACCATGATAGTTCGTTGGTGATGTGGACACCAAGGAAATGAACAATCAACCCGCTCCACTAGAGCCCCGCCGGTGTTAATGGGGGCCTATGCGGCCCACCTTTTCCTGTAGTCCACGATCAGCTTCTTTGTCTTGCTCACATTTAGGGAGAGTTTGTTGTCCTGGCACCACACTGACAGTTCTCTGACCTCCTCCCTATAGGCTGTTGTCGTTGATCAGGGCTACCACTGTTGTGTCGTCAGCAAACTTAATGATGGTGTTGGAGTCGTGTTTGGCCACGCAGTCGTGGGTGAACAGGGAATACAGGAGGGGACTAAGTACACACCCCTGTGGGGCCCCAGTGTTAAGGATCAGCGTGGCAGACATGTTGTTGCCTTCCCCTACTACCTGGGAGCGGCCCATCAGGAAGTCCAGGATCCAGTTGCAGAGGGAAGTGTTTAGTCCCAGAGTCCTTAGCTTAGTGATGAGCTTCGTGGGCACTATGGTGTTGAATGCTGAGCTGTAGTCAATGAACAGAATTCTCACATCGGTGTTCCTTTTGTCCAGGTAAGAAAGGGCAGTGTGGTGTGCGATTGCATCATCTGTGGATCTGTTGGGATGGTATGCAAATTGTAGGGGTCTAGGGTGTCCGGGAGGATGCTGTTGATGTGAGTCATGAACAGACTTTCAAAGCCCTTCATGGCTACCGACGTGAGTGACATGGGGCGGTAATCATTTAGGCAAGTTATGGTGGTCTGCTTGAAACAGGTAGGTATTACAGACTCAGTCAGTGAGAGGTTGAAAATGTCAGTGAAGACACTTGCTAGTTGGTCAGCGCATGCTCGCAGTACACGTCCTGGTAATCCATCTGGCCCAGCAGCTTTGTGAATGTTGCAGTGTTTAAAGGTTTTGTTCTCAACAGCATTATCACACAGTCATCCATAACAGCTGGTGCTCTCGTGCATGCTTCAGTGTTGCTTGCCTCAAAGCGAGCACAAAAGGCATTTAGCTTGTCTGGTAGGTTAGCGTCACTGGGCAGCTCGTGTCTGGGTTTCCCTTTGTAGTCCGTAATAGTTTTCAAGCCCTGCCACGTCCGACAAGCGCCAGAGCTGGTGTAGTAGGATTCAATCTTAATCCTGTATTGACGCTTTGCTTGTTTGATGGTTTGTCTGAGGGCATAGCAACATTTCTTATAAGCGTCCAGATTAGTCTCCCGCTCCTTGAAAGCGGCAGCTCTAGCCTTTAGCTCGATGCAGATGTTGCCTGTAATCCATGGCTTCTGGTTGGGATATGTACGTACAGTCACTGTGGGGACAACGTCATTGATGCACTTATTGATGTAGCCGATGACTGAGGTGGTGTATTCCTTAATGCCATTGGATGAATCCCGGGAACATATTCCAGTCTGTGCTAGCAAAACCGTCATGTAGTGTAGCATCCGTGCCATCTGACCACATGAGGTCACACCAGATACGGACTGTTTTTCTGGTCCCCACCTCAGCCTTTTTTAAAGGTATCTGTGACCAACAGGAAGCACTGTGGTCCTCCTGTAACCTGCTGGTAGGGAAAAGCGTAGAGACCACCCCCCAGGCAGTGGCCATGGTAGCCACGGAAGCCCTGGGGTGGTACGGAAGGAAGGGGGCCTCGACCCCAGGTGAAGGGTCCCCCACAACACCCTAGGTCCCGGCGGCCACGCCTGACAGCGCTGCAGCGCCTAGGGCGATGCGCCTAGGGGAGGGATCTCCTCTGGGCCCCGAAGGACGGGAAGGTAATTTTTCAGAGGAGCAGGATGAGGCGAGTTTGATAAGGACTCACCCCGCTCCTGTACAAGGGACCGAAGACAGCTTTTTAACAAAGTGACTTTATAACATGTTTTTCATGTCTTAAAAATGTTTTACCTTTGTTAGATCATTAGTACACAATTTAAACGGCATTTACAGATTTGATGTTTACAAGGAAAGTACTTTTTATTCATGGTTGTTTTCATTGATTTTAACAACATTTACTTTTTAACAAATTGAAATGTAACTTTCAAATGCTGTGTTTTATGTTGTGTTGCCGTTTTTATGTGTATTAAATGATGTAAAAAAAAATGTATGAGCTGTTTTTAAAGGAAATGTGTGGCGTGGCGAGAATCTGTCTCCTCGCCACGCGCTCTCACCACTGGTGTCCCCCAGGGCTCTGTTCTAGGCCCTCTCCTATTCTCGCTATACACCAAGTCACTTGGCTCTGTCATAACCTCACATGGTCTCTCCTATCATTGCTATGCAGACGACACACAATTAATCTTCTCCTTTCCCCCTTCTGATGACCAGGTGGCGAATCGCATCTCTGCATGTCTGGCAGACATATCAGTGTGGATGACGGATCACCACCTCAAGCTGAACCTCGGCAAGACGGAGCTGCTCTTCCTCCCGGGGAAGGACTGCCCGTTCCATGATCTCGCCATCACGGTTGACAACTCCATTGTGTCCTCCTCCCAGAGCGCTAAGAACCTTGGCGTGATCCTGGACAACACCCTGTCGTTCTCAACCAACATCATGGCGGTGGCCCGTTCCTGTAGGTTCATGCTCTACAACATCCGCAGAGTACGACCCTGCCTCACACAGGAAGCGGCGCAGGTCCTAATCCAGGCACTTGTCATCTCCCGTCTGGATTACTGCAACTCGCTGTTGGCTGGGCTCCCTGCCTGTGCCATTAAACCCCTACAACTCATCCAGAACGCCGCAGCCCGTCTGGTGTTCAACCTTCCCAAGTTCTCTCACGTCACCCCGCTCCTCCGCTCTCTCCACTGGCTTCCAGTTGAAGCTCGCATCCGCTACAAGACCATGGTGCTTGCCTACGGAGCTGTGAGGGGAACGGCACCGCAGTACCTCCAGGCTCTGATCAGGCCCTACACCCAAGCAAGGGCACTGCGTTCATCCACCTCTGGCCTGCTCGCCTCCCTACCACTGAGGAAGTACAGTTCCCGCTCAGCCCAGTCAAAACTGTTCGCTGCTCTGGCCCCCCAATGGTGGAACAAACTCCCTCACGACGCCAGGACAGCGGAGTCAATCACCACCTTCCGGAGACACCTGAAACCCCACCTCTTCAAGGAATACCTAGGATAGGATAAGTAATCCCCCCCTTAATGATTTAGATGCACTATTGTAAAGTGGCTGTTCCACTGGATGTCAGAAGGTGAATTCACCAATTTGTAAGTCGCTCTGGATAAGAGTGTCTGCTAAATGACTTAAATGAAATGAAATGAAAATTAAAAAAAATGTGTGACCAACAGATGCATTTTGTTATCCCAGTCATGAAATCCATAGATTAGGGCACAATTCATTTATTTCATTTGACTGATTTCCTCATATGACCTGTAACTCAGTAAAATATTTGAAATTGTTGCATGTTGCGTTTATATTTTTGTTCAATATAGTAAACTTGAAGACAAAAAGGGAAGCATGATGTAAAATGCGAACCTGGTATTCCAACTGATTTCAGGCTACTAAAGCCAATAATTTTCCGCTGCGCAACGGAGTTCTGATAAACAGTGGAGATAGAAAATGTCAATACGATAATCACACGGTGCTATTTATCGTTGACCAGCAGATGTCCCTAATGTTCATTGTGAACAGATAATGACGCTCAGATGTATGAACCGTTTTTAGGCGCCGAAACCTTCAGAAAGCCTTGTCAGATATATGTTTATTTATTTGCCCTTTTGTAATGTAACTATTTGCACATCGTTACAACAGTGTACATAGCCATAATATGACAGTTTAAATGTCTTTATTCCTTTTAAAATTGTGTGACTGTTTACTGTTCATGTTTTGTTTATTTCACTTGCTTTGGCAATGTAAACATTTGTTTCCTATGCCAATAAAGTCTTTAGAATTTAATTTAATATTAGAGAAAGGAAGAGGTAGGAATGTCATTGGTCAATTAATGGAAGAACGGTTAACGCCCAACCCAGCAGACTGTTGACCAATCGCGTTCACGTTGTCATCCTACGTCAAGCGGTTGCTTAGCTAATGTTGGGTTTCTTAGCTAGCGCCATTTCCTCCCATTTCCCCATCTCCTCAAAAGGATAAATTCAATTCAAAGGGCTTTATTGGCATGGGAAACATGTTTACGTTGCCAAAGCAAGTTAAATAGACGAGGTATATCTGGCCTCGTTTGGGTGTCAATGGTGGAAACCGCTCAGGGTGATCTTCTTCTTCGTTGGAGTTTAACGGCGGTTGGCATCCAGTATTACATTGCATTACCGCCACGGCGCAAACGTGCAGTGCTTTACGTGTTTTCGCTCTACGTGTTATAAGGTTTCGTCCAATGAGAATGCTGAGACACAATACACTTCCGATATGCTGTCTCTTTTCTAGGGTTTCATTATATAGCACAGCCACAAAGTCAAAATTGGCCATATTGTAAAAAAAAAAGAATGAAAACAAAAAATTTATTTTTGGTCTTAATTTAAGTTTCGGCATAAGGTTAACCACACTGCGAAGGTTAGGTTGAAAATCACATTTTAAGGAAATTAATTTAACAATTAGGAGGGGTTCTGACTTCGTGGCTGTGGGAACTAGTGACGACCCTTTCCTAGTTTCGCTAGATGTGGAGCAGTGTGAACATATTCCAACCAAATCTATTTTCGTAGATAGCCGAACAAAAATAAACCGAATCAAGGTGATATGAACATATAGCTCGTTAAAGACATGCTTGTTTGGTTATATATTCGCCCTTGCGATATGTTTCGTTTTATTTTAATAAACAATAACGTTACTTGACATAGCTAGCTAGTTGTTTAGCTAGCATGCTGACAAGCAGAATGAATGGGACCGTTCCTTACTAGCTAGCTAGCTTCTCCACATGTGTTTTAGCCTGTTAGCTGTCTTCCAGCTATGCAGTTGGTTAGCTGTGCCAACTGGCAAGTCTGTCTTTTCAAATTAGGTTGTCGTTTGTGTCAACTTGAGTAGCTAGTAGCCGTTGAGTCAGCGATATGAAACCGGGAAGTTATCCGAGATAAATAACTGTCAGCTAGGTAACAATTTTTTGACAAGTCATCTCAGGGTATATATTGCTGTCTGTATTCTTTGCCAGCAGTATTCCAGACGCAACTACACACGATGTGGTCTAATTCAAGGCAACTGTGTGGCATTGCAAAACCAGCCTTGCATGTTACGCGAACCCAGCCTTGGTAGTGTAGTAAACCATTGTAATCAGTACAAAAACTAGTGACATGTCGTTGTCAGAGTAAAAGGGAACAATATGGACACGGTTTCTGAAATTGACCCCTGGGGTGTGAGAGCTGAGTCTGATAGAGTTGTCAGCCATGTAAAAATGTAATGTTGATATTAAGCATAATTTAGTTGTTTGGTTCAAGAGCATGAAGTGTTTAATTTCTGTTTCTAAATGTTTGGTTGCTGTTGCAGATGCCTCCAAAGAAGGGAGAAGGACCAAAACAACCACCGCTGATTGGACGCTTTGGGACTTCTTTGAAGATTGGGATTGTGGGATTGCCGAATGTTGGGTATGGACATGACTACAATTTAGTAGTTTCCCGTAGTTGTAAAGGTAGGGCGTTGTTGAATCATTAGCACAATTCACACTATAGAGCCAACTAGGATTGCACATTTTGGGGCATATTCAGAGATGGAGACTTTCTGTGGGAAAATCAAATCAAACTTTATTTGCTACATGCCGAAAACAACATGTGTAGACTTTACCGTGAAATACTTACTTACAAGCCCTTAACCAACAGTGTTGTTCAAGAAGAAATTATTTACCAAGTATGCAAAAAAAAGTTATAATAAAAGTAACACAATAAGAATTACAATAACAAGGCTATATACAGGGTGCTCCAGCTATATACAGAGGGCACCAAGTCAGTGTGTGGGGGTACAGGCTAGTTGAGGTAATCTGTACATGTAGGTTGTGGTAAAGTGACTATGCATAGGTAACAAACAAACAGCGAGTAGCTGTTGAGGAGCCTTTTGGTCCTTGACTTGGTGTTCCGGTACCGCTTTTAGTGCGGTAGCAGAGAAAAGTCTATATCTTGGGTGACTGGAGTCTCTGACAATTTTCTGTCCTTTCTCTGACACCGCCTATTATATAGGTCCTGGATGGCAGGAAGCTTGGCCCCAGTGATGTACTGGGCTGTTCACACTACCCTCTGTAGCACCTTACTGTCAGATGCCGAGCAGTTGACATACCAGGCGGTGATGCAACCGGTCAGGATGCTCTCGATGGTGCAGCCTCACAAGGATCTGGGTACCCATGACAAATCTTTTCAGTCTCCTGAGGGGGAAAAGGTTATGTGGTGCCTTCTTCACCACTGTCTTGGTGTGTTTGGACCATGATAGTTTGTTGGTGATGTGGCCACTAAGGAACTTAATTCTCAACCCGCCCACCGTTTCCTGTAGTCCACGATCAGCTCCTTTGTCTTGCTCACATTTAGGGAGAGTTTGTTGTCCTGGCACCACACTGACAGTTCTCTGACCACCTCCCTGTAGGCTGTTGTCATTGATCAGGCCTACCACTGTTGTGTCGTCAGCAAACTTAATGATGGTGTTCGAGTCGTGTTTGGCCACGCAGTCGGTAGTAAACAGGGAATACATGAGGGTACTAAGTAGGGGAATTAACGGAAATGTATGCAAATTAATATTAATACCATTTAAATGTAGATGTTTTTTGCATTGGATATATTTACCATATCATATGGAGACAGAAACATAAACCCTTTAACTTATCATAAGTAGACATCATTGCAAGTGATTAAATCCTTCCAATAGAAATAAAATAAACAATTTAGTTATGAATTGAACTTTAATTAAATGAGTTGACTCTTCACATGGAATGATTTCACTGAACAACAAAAGGGAATATTGAATTATCCCCAATGATCCATCGCATTTCCCAAAAACATTTTCAACATACATCTGTAAAATTATAGTCTAGAAACTAAAGCTTTGGTTGTCTTCCTCGCAGGCTTCCATGTCTTCTCCCTGGACCTCCTCAATGTCCACCTCTTGAACATCAGACTCTGAGGCCTCATCTTCACTGTCACTTTCCAACCTTGTTGAGGTTGGCTCGTTGTCAGGCTCAAAAAGCCTCAAAATTGCCCCGATGGCCACCAATTTTTCAACCCTTGTGTTGGTCTGTTGGTCTGTTGGCCTGTTGCGTGCTTTTACATTTTTTTATTTAATTTAATTATTTAACCAGGTAGGCCAGTTGAGAACAAGTTGTCATTTACAACTGCGACCTGGCCAAGATAAAGCAAAGCAGTGCAACACAAACAACAACAGAGTTATACATGAAATAAACAAACGTACAGTCAATAACACAATAGAGAAGTCTATATAGTGTGTGCAAATTAAGTAAGGAGGTAAGGCAATAAATAGGCCATAGTGGTGAAATAATTACAATTTAGCAATTAAACACTGGAGAGAGAGATGTGCAGAAGTTGAATGTGTAAGTAGAGGTACTGGGCTGCAAAGACGCAAAACAAATAACAGTATGGGGATGATATGATGATATAGCTTAAAGCTAGTGAGGGAGATATGAGTCTCCAGCTTCAGTGATTTTTGCAGTTCGTTCCAGTCATTGGCAGCAGAGAACTGGAAGGAAAGGCGGCCAAAGAGGAATTGGTTTTGGGGGTGACCAGTGAAATATACCTGCTGGAGTGTGTGCTACAGGTGGGTGCTGCTATGGTGACCAGTGAGCTGAGATAAGGCGGGGCTTTACCTAGCAAAGACTTATAGATGACCTGGAGCCATTGGCTTTGGCTCCAGGTCATGTAGTTAAATGATGATGTAGTTCAAATTCCCAGGCTTAACTTCCCATGGACAATTTCCGGAAAAACTCCGGAAATTTAAAGGAAAGTTTCTGACCCTTTGCAACCCTAGGGCCAACCCAACCTGTACTGTTCTGGCTTTCCAGCAACTGTGGTGGCTGCATGTCACTACAGTGCAATTCAAACAAATGTATCTGCTTTTGTTGTTCAGTAGACCCTACCATGCAGATGTCTTGGGCTGTAGAATAGTGACAGACTTTGTATCGTAATTTTTGTCTACAGGAAGTCAACATTCTTCAATGTGCTGACCAAGAGCCAGGCCGCAGCAGAGAATTTTCCCTTCTGCACCATCGACCCCAACGAGAGCAGAGTACCCATCCCTGACGAACGCTATGACTACCTCTGCACCTTCCACAAGCCCCTCAGGTAGAATGTTGCAACTACCTCTGCACCTTCCACAAGCCCCTCAGGTAGGGTTGTATGTGTGTGAGCAGAGTGCCCATTCATGTAGAACGTTACAACTACTTCTGCACCTTCCACAAGCCTTGGAAATGTGTGTATGAGTAAACACTCTGTACATCAAGTTTGTGTGTGTGTGTAACTTCTCCGTCTCTTTCTCATTGGACAGTAAAGTCCCAGCGTTTCTGAATGTGGTGGACATAGCTGGGCTGGTGAAAGGTGCTCACGCTGGACAAGGACTGGGCAACGCCTTCCTGTCTCACATTAGTGCCTGCGACGGCATCTTCCACATGACACGTGAGTTTAACACACACTCGCAGAAACACACTCACACACATGCACTCAATCACACACTGTAATCCTGGTGTACATTTCGCATTAAAACCGCAAGCATGGGAAGCCTCCATTCTAATCAATGGGGCACTCACACCTACTCGATGCTAGCACAGTTCAGATGTGCATGCACAACAACAACAATATACTCAATTCCTATTTTATCAGCTTTGTGAAGTCTAGCACCATGGCGTAACCTGGACATAATGGACTGTTTCTGTGTGTGTAGGTGCGTTTGAGGATGAGGACATCATCCATGTGGAGGGTAATGTGGACCCAGTGAGGGACATTGAGATAATCCATGAGGAGCTACGCCTGAAAGATGAGGAGTCTCTTGGACCAATCATAGATAAGTTGGAGAAAACCGCTGTCAGAGGAGGAGACAAGAAACTCAAACCTGAATACGTGAGTAGTGTGTGTGTGGGGTGGTTGATGAGTGAGTGCCCTATTGGGTCTGAGACTGAGGTCTGAAGCTGTGTGAGTGGGCTTGATTCAAGCGCTTGAAACACTTTTCCATGCCCTCTCATAGATCTTTTGAGACCCACAGGCGTGGGAGGAGAAGGGGCCACAGATAAAATCAGAATTCAGCATTTGTTTACTCATGTTCTCTCCTTTCATTCCCTTCTCTCGTTCCCTTCTTCCCTCACTCAGGACATTATGTTGAAGGTAAAGAACTGGATTTCAGAGGAGAAGAAACATGTCCGCTTCTACAATGACTGGAACGAGAAGGAGGTAAGGACTACGTGTGTGTGCTCACAAAAGAGAGGGAGCAGAGTACCATTAGTTGCAGGGGCCTGTATACCAGAACACGCACATAACCCAGTGTGTGTGTGTGTTTATGCAGATAGATGTGCTGAACAAATACCTGTTCCTCACGTCCAAGCCCATGATCTACCTGGTCAACCTCTCAGAGAAGGACTACATCAGGAAAAAGAACAAGTGGTCAGTGGGTTCTCTTTCTTAATTCCTTATTCCTGCTTTCTAAATCTTACGTGATTTGGGTTGTGATGCCTGGCAACCATTATCTGAGGAGCTGAAATGCTACTTGTTGAGGGTCTGAACTTTACTTGCAGTAGGGGTTTATTTTGTGCAAAATAAACACTGACAGTTTTGTATGTGCAGAAAACCCTGACTGTTTGGTTTATTAAAGAGTAACTTCAGTCAAAAATCAACATTATGTTTTTAATGTAGAGGATCTTTTCTCTATGTATATACATAGGATTGTTTTCTCTTAAATATGCATTCTCTCCCAGGCTGATTAAGATTAAGGAATGGGTCGATGCCCATGACCCAGGGGCTATGGTCATACCAGTGAGTGGAGGTCTTGAGGCCAAACTACAGGACATGACCGACGAGGAGAAGGACAAATACTGTGAGGAGGCGAAGACTCAGAGGTACACACACGGACAGATCAAACACACAATGAACACATTTTATGATATTGCAAGCGGTTAACTTATTAACTGTGTGTGCGTATTGCAGTGTACTGACTAAGATCATTAAGACGGGCTATGCAGCTCTGCAGTTGGAATATTTCTTCACAGCGGGACCAGACGAGGTTAGAGCGTGGACTGTCAGGGTAAGAGACACAGTTTTGTTATCTCTCTCCCACAATGAGGTGTGGGTGTGACTATCACAGCGTTATGTATTACTCCTCTCTGTCCTACAGAAAGGCAGCAAGGCGCCCCAGGCGGCAGGGAAGATCCACACTGACTTTGAGAAAGGTTTCATCATGGCAGAAGTCATGAAGTTCCAGGACTTCAAAGAAGAGGGCACCGAGAATGCTGTCAAGGTGTGTGTGATGGCATGCCATAAGTACTTGTCAAAAGTTTTTTTTTTGTTTAATCTTATCTGGATAAGACCATCTGATAAAGATGGCGCTGTACTGGATGGTCTCCGTTTTGCGAGCTCTGACCCAACTTTGTTATTTTGTGACTATTGCCTTTTATTTTTCCTTTATTTTCACGAAGTGTATCCGTTGTCATTTCTTATAACCGACAATAACTTTTGAACATCATATCAGCAGTTACTTAGCCCAATTCCGGCTTCAACTTCGACTCATCTGCTGTGGTCTCTTAATGTAATTCCGCCCAATTGTGCGGGTATCCAAGAGGAAATGTCGGCTTTACAGAGGGGGAATCCTGGTGGGATTAAGGCGAAAGGAAAAGCGGCCACCTCTTCCCTCTTCTGTTGGCCAATGTACAGTCACTTGATAATAAAATCAATGACATTTTGATTGCGGATTTGCTACCAACGAGTCTCTTGTAACTGCAATATTCTCTACTTTTCTGAAACATTGCTTTTTGGACAAGATACCCCCCATGGCTATCCAACTCAATGAATTCTCCATTCGCAGAGAGGACAGGACAGTAGATTCAGGAAAATTAATAGGGGGAGAGGTGTGCCTCTTCATCAACAACAAATATTATTCTGACTCGAGTGCAAGTATGCCTCCATCAACAGGGCTGCAGTGGAGCGGGTCAAGAGCTTCAAGTTCCTCAGGGTCCAAGTCACTAAGGACTTAATGGTCCACACACATGCGTAGTCGTGAAGTAGGCACCCTTGTATTTATTCTTATGCACACTCTCAGGACTCTACATACTCACACACACTGACACTCCAACGCACACTGACACTCCAACATACAACATTCACACACATTTTTAACTGACTCTATACACACTCAAATATAATATTAATTTACGCTGCTGCTACTCCATCATACATCCTATCATACATCCTGATGTCACCTTACCCATATACTTATCTCCCTCTATCGCTCCAGTTTCCCTGCACATTGTAAGTATGGTATTGGAACTGACCCTGTATATAGCTTCTTACTTTCTTGTGTTCTCATTTGTATTTGTGTTTGTTCTACCTTTATTTTTTTGTGCTATATTGATCACTGCATTGTTGGGTTTAGAGTTTGCAAGAAAGGCATTTCACTGTACTTGTGCACGGGACATTAACTTAACTTGCTAAATTACTTTGTATAATGTAAATAAAGCTTTTCTGGTTTGATTTGTCCCATAGGCTGCTGGGAAGTACAGGCAGCTGGGCAGGAACTACATCGTGGAGGACGGAGACATTATATTTTTCAAATTCAACACACCCAATGCACCCAAGGCAGCGAAGAAGTGATGGGACCAATGCGACCAGTACGATAACATAGGGTTATTGTGTCCCGGTCTCAATTTGTCCTCGAGGGCTGCAGTGTCTGTTGATTTTTCTCCCCGGTATTATGAATGAGAAGATAAGAATTAATAATTCTATGTATGGTAGGATGAAAATCGAGTGCACACTGTAACCATTGAGGTCCTGACCAGGTCCTAACGTGTTTTCTGGTCAGGTTATATTATCAGGAAAAACTCTGGGCCCAAGTCAGGACTGATCGGAACATGGAGGGACCATTATTATTTTAAGTAAAGTCGGCATCTCTGACCGTGCCTGACCAGAAACCACCAACGTGACTTTTAGCTTGGGACCCTGATTATCGTACCTACCCATACACTATTATATTAAATCTATATCTTTGCCCACCTCACACAAGACATTGCAGCCACATTGTGAATAAGAGGAAGATATAAATCACTCTTCTGACACCCCTGGCCACGTTCATAGTTGTGGAGGAGAATATTGCTTTCATTTGCTCTGGTTACAAAAGGAAAACATCAACTAGCAAGCTACTTAGCTAAACAATGGAAGGTGCACAATCCATGGCTACACAGCAAGCTGGCTAACAAGCTACCTACTCTCTAAATTAGCTTGACGTGCTAGAAATTAATAGAAGTTGAGTAAAAAGTTACTAAAATAAATGTTATCTTCTGAATCAATTTTTTTTATCATGTATTGAATGTAGAAGTTTTAGTTTAATCTCCTTCCCAAAAAACGCAATCTCAGACTTTGTCAGTGAATTAGGTTGTCTCCATGGTACCCAGACAATTTCTGCCATACAGTACATGCCTTCAAACTACCATAAAACCAATTTCATAATGCCCTTACCTAAGGAAAATGTTTGAGGGACTCTATGTAACACTCCAATTCCGCTAGGCAAGGGGAAATTATAAGTTTTGTGCAACTGGGCCCGGGCCTGACAAGCATTTTCATGGAAACGCATGTACTGCAACCACAATATGGGTCAACAATACACTCAATAAAACAAGACAACAGATTCCGTTTGTGTTCAAATGTGTCTTAATTGATGGGTGTTCATGTGCGTGTTGCACCAGAGTATGTATTTTGAAGTGGATGGGATGCTTGTAACAGGCTGGGGGAACATGCTGATAGTGCAAAATAAATGACATGCACAGTGACAGGTTCTGTGCATACTAGTCTGCGTCGTGGTTCATGCAAAAAAAAATATTCCATGTTGCAATGACTATTTCCCAGTACATACACGATCATTTTCAGCATAACTGAAGCAGTTCCTTACAAAAAGCAGAGGCTATGAGCCTCACAGAACAACGTAGCCAAAATGTTCACGATCACTGCACTTAAATATAACAGCTTAGTTTGCAATGTCAGCCAGCTAACCAAGTCGTGTAACAAGGAGAATATGCGGATACATTAATACGAAAATAAATACTGCTGCAATTACATTTGCCATTTTCCCAACACTTCCTGCTCTTCAATTTCAACCATAGATTCCCAGATATGAGGTTCTTGTCTAAAAACAAACAGGAAACAGATATCCCATAAAAAATGACGGACATATTCGCTTGGCCATAGAAGTCTCACCAAACCACAGAGTTAACCAATCAATTTTGAGAAGAACGGCGGGACTTCCTGTTACGTTGCCAGCGCCCCCCTTTTTGTGTTTCCCTCACTGTCAATCAAAATAGAAAAAAATCGACTCGAATTCACCGATCAACACAAGCCCGCCTTTGATAAAAGATAATCATGTTCGGAGTTTAGTTGATCAGATAATCTTTCGATTATTACCATTCACGATATGACTGGTACATAACATTTAACCCATCAACCAAGCGGTGAGTTTGTACGTTACAACCGATAGCAAGGCAGGCTAACTACGTCTTTTAATCTTTTGCAGGAGACCTATGCTAGGTAGTTAGCTAGTTAACAAAAGTAAACATTCAATCTGTGTCGAAATCCGCATTGAAACCTTGTCGCAAAGTTAAGGTTTGCCGTTTATTCTTCATCGACTGAAGTTTGTTGTCTCTTTGCAGCCTTTTGGGAGCAGAAACCTGTGAGAAATTTAGTGTTTTGCTAAATTTTCCTTTCTCTCCATGCTAGCGCCAGAGCAACATTTGAAACAAGAGGAAATGGCTACCGCGGACGTGGAAGGCAGTCAAAGCGAATTCCTACAGCACGGCGGAGCCTCGGAAAACCAGGTACCCCAACATTTTCTATCTCGTATTTCGAATCCTCCGAGCTACTACTGTGTGGTGTTTTTAGCTAGCTAGAAGTTCACACGTTTTAAATGTTGCAGGGGGTGTAAAGCTAGTATACTTCCGCCGCTGTGTTCCCCGCTATAACGGCCACCCACTTTACCCCTCTAGAACCCGCCCATAGTGGGTAGGACACAGCCCGTCACTTGGTCAGGTCGCCGATATTTAGCACGTCTACCTGAGGCTAGAGGGGTACAGTGGGGAAAGGAGGGGTGAGTGGGGAAACCGAACAGAGAATGTGGGAATCTGCACCCGACTACAAAAGATCTCCCCCACGCCCATGCTGTTGCGATTACGTATTTTGTCTTCGATGATTTGTCTAGTTGTGGTGACTTGCTCTCGCCCACATTTGGCTCCACAATTCCGTAGCTGTGTTTTAACATTTAGAAACGCCAATCATTGCTTTCAAAGTGATTTTCAAAACATACGCTGATATCCGCCTTAATTTCCCGCTGATATGAAAGATATCTTTCAAATAATAAAAAAATATACTAACTGTTATACTCGCCGTTTTGCACAGATTGACAAGCTGTGTGCCTCCAGTTGATGAAATACACTTCATTCCCAGTTGTGCACACACGCGTGTTCGGAGCTCGCTAATTAGCGCAGGTGGCCGCCAATGTCGCTTCTGTCTTTGTAAACAAACGATGGGACATGGAGAAATGGCCGTGTGGGAACACTAATCCTATAAACATGTGTGTAGTAATTTAATCTTTGTTTAAAACCATAAATAAAAAAAGTCTTCCTGATATGAAAGATACTGTACCTTCCTTATGTTTCCAAAAACGTACCGCAAGCGATGCATGTTAATGTTTAGGGCTCTTCAACAAAACTTTCCTGTCAGAATATACTGTACATTCGTCAATAGGCGCTGAATAGGGTAGGTGCAGTCACATGCTTGAGGAAGTTTGGATCCTTTCTTATCAAACCACCTAGCTAAGCCAAAGTCTGTATAGCGGATTCAGAAATATTTAGGTTCATGGTTGATTTCTCATGTTGTGACATTTTTGCTTTAAGGAAAATGTCTTGATACTACTGTATTATTACTAGTCCACTGTTGCAGATACCTATAATATAGGATTTTATATCTATTTTAACAAGATCCACAATAATTGTCTTGTCTACTGACACTGTATTGTGATAACAAACCATACTGCATGTCATTTTGCCCTATTCACAGCTTGGAGCCTACACCCTGGTATCTGTCTCTGTACCTCTAGCTCTCGTCTCAGATCGTACAGAAATGTCATTTACAATTTAATATTTTGCTTCATATTCTTTGTGAACTACAATGCAACAGCGTAAGACTTATGACCAGTGCCTTCTACATATCTGTAACTAGATCAGCTTGTTTCATTCCGCAACAGTGGATCTGAATAATAATTTATGAATGTGTGTGTGTCTTCTCTCTGTCAGACCACAGACATGACCGCCATCCAGCTAACAGGTTCAGACCGTTGGGAGTTGTTAACCCCGGTCTCTACAGGGAAGGATGCGCAGCAGGGAGTCGTCCACATTCCTAACTCTGGCATGATGACCTCTAACGGCCAGTATGTTCTCCCTATCGGGAACATGGACAGTCAGCCCATCTACGTCACAGCATCTGGAAACGACGGCTCAGCCAACGGAGTGTCCAGCATACAATACCAGGTAGTGTACTGTTCACACGCAGGTACTTTTGGCCATGTAGTGTATGTGGACATCCCTTCAAATTAGTGGATTTGGCTATTTCAGCCACACCCGTTGCTGACAGGTGTATAAAATCGAGCACACGGTCATGCAATTTCCATAGACAAACATTGTCAGTAGAATGGCCTGTAGTGATGAGCTCAGTGACTTTCAACGTGGCACCATCATAGGATGCCATCTTTCCAACAAGTCAGTTCTTCAAATTTCTGCCCTGCTATAGTTGCCCCAGTCAGCTGTAAAAATCGTCTGTCCTCAGTTGCAACACTCACCACCGAGTTACAAACTAACTTTGGAAGCAACGTCAGCACAAGATCTGTTCGTCGGGAGCTTCATGAAATGGGTTTCCTTGGCCGAGCAGCTGCATACAAGCCTAAGATCACCATGCGCAATGCCAAGCGTTAGCTGGAGTGGTGTAAAGCTTGTCGCCATTGGACCTTGGAGCAGTAGAAACACGTTCTCTGTAGTCATGAATCACGCTTCACCATTTGGCAGTCCGACGGACGAATCTGGGTTTGACTGATGCCAGGAAAGCGCTACCTGCCCAAAGGCATAGTGCCAACTGTAAAGTTTGGAGGAGGAGGAATAATGGTCTGGGGCTGTTTTTCATGGTTCGGGCTATGCCTCTTAGTTCCAGTGAAGGGAAATCGGAGCTGCAGCATATGATGACATTCTAGATGATTCTGTGCATCCATCTTTGTGGCAACAGTTTGTGGAAGGCTCTTTCCTGTTTCAGCATGAAAATGCCCCCGTGCACAAAGTGAGATCCATGCAGAAATAATTTGTTGAGATTGGCGTGGAAGAACTTGACTGGCCTGCACAGAGCCCTGACCTCAACCCCATCGAACAGCTTTGGGAAGAATTGGAACGGCGACTGAGAGCCTGGCCTAATCGCCTAACATCAGTGCCTGGACTCACTAATGCTCTTATGGCTAAAACTGCAACAAAGTTCCAACATCTAGTATAAAACCTTCCCAGAAGAGTGGAGGCTGTTGTAGCAGCAAAGGGGGGGACCCACTTCATATTAATGCCCATGATTTTAGAATGAGATGTTTGACGAGCGGGTGTCCATATACCTTTGGCCATGTAGTGTGTGTGTGTGCATATATACATGCACATATCTACAGGTACACTCACACACATGCACACCTTTGTTAGCGGATGTCCATTACCAGGTCGATTATCATGTTAGTAGCCCTTACACACAATATTCTCTACACACAAATGTCGAACTCTCTCTTCCATGTCATCCCTCAGATCCACAACTCAGATGGAACTCTGGCAGGCTTCTCTGCGCAGGGATTGGACGATGGCTCGGGCCAAATCCAGCTCATCCAGGACGGTAGCCACGGCAATATCGGAATCAGCGTCGCCACAACGACAACCTCTGACCTCCTAACGCAGGCTGGGCATATGCAGCAGATTCAGGGCGTGTCATTGGCCGGGGGCACGACCTATAGCGGCGCGGTTCCCATGGGGCTGTCGGGGGGTAACATAACTTTCCTCCCTATCAACAGCATAGACCTCGAATCACTAGGGCTTGCCGGTGCTCAGACGGTTCCCATAGCAACGACGACCGACGGTCAGCTGATCATGGGCAGCCAGGCGCTGGAGGGGCAGGAAGGTGGAGCCAAACAGCTAGCGACCCTAGTTAGTGAAGCTAACGGTAACCCAGACCTCTACGTGCCAACAACCTCATCATCCCAGCTGCCTGAGACCATCGACGGGACAGGGGTTCTGACCCAAGCTACTGCCGTGTCCGCCGGGGTTTCAGACGCATCCCCAGAGAACTACAACTCCCACAACCACCTGCAGCAAATACAGGTCAGTCATATGACATGTAATTCCCTAGGCTTTATTCCCAGCGCCCTACACCACATATAACAGTCATATTACAGTGAGTCATGATACAGGAAAAAAGTTACTAGTCTTGTTTAACTTGTCTTCAGCAGGTCATATCATATTACTATGTACGTTGCTGTAGGTCCTCCTCGGGACACTGTTCTAAGAGCATGGCTGAAAAAAATGACCATGACTGAATTAAGTCTGTTTCATCCAGGTGTCCACCTCTAATGCCTCGTCCTTCTCCCAGCCCATCCTACAGCTGTCGGGGGACAACCAGGGGGCCCAGGGACAGGACCTATCCCAGTCTGGGCAGACGCTCCAGAGTGTCCAGCTCGTCAACCCTGGAACTTTCCTCATCCAGGCCCAGACAGTCACTGCTTCGGGACAGATACAGTGGCAGACCTTCCAGGTAGGTTGTGTGGGTGTGTGTTTATCTGTTTCAATACCGTACATAGGTGTGTGGGATCATGCATGTGTGTAACTCTTTCTAACGCACTCCCTCTCAGGTCCAAGGGGTCCAGTCTCTGCAGGGCCTCCAGCTCCCCCAGGCCCAGGGGGGCCAGCAGCTGACACTGGCCCCAGTGCAGGGCCTCTCTATGGGTCAGGGAGGATCCATCACCCTGCCTAACCTCCAGACTGTTACAGTCAACTCTATAGGACAGCCAGCAATTCAATACACACAGGGAGAGGAGGCCGGCAGTCCTGCAGGTAGGAACATGCATACGTATACACACATACATACACACAAACCCCATCTTTCTATTTCTTACTTTGTCTCTCTCTCTCTCACACAACTATCTCTCCCCACAGGCATCCAGATAAAGGAGGAGCCAGACTCTGAAGAGTGGCAGCTGAGTGGTGACTCCACCCTCAACCCCAGTGACATCAACAACCTGCGTGTCCAGATGGATGACGAAGACATGGACATGTCCACCGGGGAGGGCAAGAGGTTGAGGAGAGTCGCCTGCACCTGTCCCAACTGTAAAGAGGCTGGAGGGAGGTGTGTTGGAAAGACACACATAAACAATATATTAACACAAATGTAAATAGAAACGTTGGATCCGAGGCTTTAGCTCAGTGGGTTAATGTGGTTGAACCGGGGTCTACACTCAGTAGGGTCACTTTGAACCACGACAATTGAAATTCCAGTGATTGCATGAAGTTGACTTTGTGTGTGACCCCAACCCACTCTCTTGTCACCCCTTCCTCCCAGAGGGTCGAGTCTTGGTAAGAAGAAGCAGCATATCTGTCACATCGTGGGCTGTGGGAAGGTGTACGGTAAGACTTCTCACCTCAGGGCTCACCTCAGATGGCACAGCGGAGAACGGCCCTTCGTCTGCAACTGGATGTTCTGTGGCAAGCGGTTTACCCGGAGTGACGAGCTACAGAGACATAGACGGACACACACGGGTAGGAATACACACTAACACCATCTTCACTACATAACACAAGCTTAACGCTCACCACACTTATTCTTTCATCACTCTCTACCTCTTTTTCTCCCTTTCATTTCTCTGTCTAGGAGAGAAGAAGTTTGTGTGCGCACAGTGTTCAAAGAGGTTCATGCGTAGCGACCATCTGGCCAAACATATAAAGACTCACCAGAATAAAAAAGGTGTAGCTTCCTCCTCATTGTCTCCGCCCCCCAGCGACACCATCATCACCGCAGACGGAACCACCCTCATCCTTCAATCAGCTGCTGGTGGCCACGACCTCCTAGGCAATCAGGAGATCCCTCTGCAGCTGGTCACCGTGGCGCCCGGTGAGGTCATGGAATGAGGACGTGGCTTATAGACTGGCCAATAAACAGGGACCGTGTGGGCTTTTTTCTCCCCCCCTTTGTTTTTTGTTTTTTATTGTTTTTTTATATATGAATATATATACGTAAATATATATGACAAATATATATATATTTTAAGTAAGAGTTATCATGACTTTATGTTTGTTATTTGCAGTCTTTTTATAGGCAGGCAAACAAATTACATTCAATGTTGTCACTATGTACACACACAGACACACACACTCTCGCAAACATGAATACTCACTACGAAATGCCTTATTTTGTATCATACTGTTGTATAAAATGCTGGAGATGCATGTGTTTTTTAAGCTTTTGCAGATCATGTAATTGTGTTAGGATGCAGGGAATAGGAAAAGTGTCTGTAGCCCTCTCTCTAGAGCGATTGATTGAATAATTGATTATATTGAATCATCGGTCGCTTTCTCTAGAGAGTGTGGGTGTCTGTGTATTGAGAGAGACTACAGGTGGCTTCATTAACTCTTCACCTGAAGCGACAAGCATAACACCCTTTTAAGACCTTGTGAACACTGTCATAGCCATGATATAACACTTTTTTTCTTTTCTTTTTTACATTTTTATTGTAGAACACTATGACAGCGTTTATAACAACCAATATCTGCATAATGTCAGACCTTTGTAATGTAGTGGTAGAGTTGGGCTTGCACACTGATTCTCCAACACATACCTTTGATTTGTTAACAATGTTCTGATCAATTAATGTTTGGATTGATTGAACCTTTGCTAACCAATAAAGGTATGTCTGTGTGGACACTTTTATTTCCATGTAGATTTTTTTCCCAGCCCTGTACCCCATGGAAGTGATGTGACCTCATGCTATTAAAGCTTGTGTCATGTGACATGCCCTGTGGATTCAGGTGAAGCGTTATTAGCGGTTGGATTGATTTGGTGATAAAAGTTGGCCATACATGCTGCGCTAGGGTCAGTTTAGGCTTTATCCCCCCTTAATGTTTGAGGTTAGGATTTGGGGGGGGGGGTAAGCTGATCCTAGATCTGCCTGAAGGAAACGTTGACCCACAGCAGAATGTTTGGGTCATCACTCTCGCCAACATGAGCACACTTGCAGTGCTTACTCAAGTCAAATGTGTCTTCAGTTAACTATTTTTTTTTCTTTTTTTTTTTAAACTTTTTGTTGTATAGTTACATTTTATATTCTGTTTCTATGACTAGCTCAGTTTGGGACTTGTCACATTAATTAAATTAAAATGAGTTAAAGGACACAGGTCTGAAAATCGACTTGATTTCTCAATTGCCCACCCAAAATGGTGAAAACATTTTGAACTTGTCATTTTTGTATTTCTGGAACAGTTGAGGTTCACCGACCAGTACATTGAACATTTCAAATGGTACATCAAATATGGCCGCCGGAGCATGCACCCACTGCAAGACATTTAGTGCAGTCCAATTTTCTACCCTTCTCCTGAAGTGTGTACTCATCCACTCACCTGCATGGATTTAAATGGAGTGGATTATGGTGGTAACTTCCTCCAGACATTTTTCTACCAATCCAATGCACACATCTGGGTGAGGGGTAGAATCTGAATCACAATAAACTGTTCTACTCATTCTAATTCTATTATGTTTCCACTGCTCTCAGGCTAGTTGCTTCTCATTGTAAAGGAAACAATCATGCCATTATTATTTCTAAATGTTATTGTAATCTTTCCTGTCAGTATGTGCATGTCTTAGCGTCCACTTACCTGTATATTATCTTCTATTCACATTGTTAATAGAAGCCATTTTCTTTAGATAAATACTTTTGTTGTATCAAAAGCTTATTTTAATTGTTTTTTTTAAAGAAAGTGTCAAATTTGAATGTTACTTTTTGTAAAACCTTTTTTCAAATGGATCATAATTAAAGTCTGATTCCTTCCAATGACAGATTGTGCATGTGTGTGTCACTAGTTATTTTATGATAACAGCAAAGATTATTCCTCTGGTTACAGAGGTTGCAGTTCTCCTGAACACAGTCGGTGGCAGCAAAGCCATTTGTGGCAGGATTACGTCAATTGACATCCACGAAGAACAGTTTGCCTTCAACAATGGCTTTTATGAAGAAGAAACTGCAGATTTGTTGTAATAATTATGTTCTGGTATCTTTTGCTGTTGGTTGCATTATGTTCTTGATAGAACCCTGACCTGTTCACCGGACGTACTACCTGTCTGACCTGCTGTTTTCAACTCTAGAGACAGCAGGAGCGGTAGAGATACTCTGAATGATCAGCTATGATAAACCAACTGACATGTACTCTTGAGGTTCTGACCTGTGGCACTCTTGACAACCACTGTGATTATTATTATTGGACCCTGCTGGTCATCTATGAACATTTGAACGTCTTGGCCATGTTCTGTTATCTCCACCCGGCACAGCTAGAAGAGGACTGGCCACCCCTCATAGCCTGGTTCCTCTCTAGGTTTCTTCCTAGGTTCTGGCCTTTCTAGGGAGTTTTAATTGGACACTGTGCTTCTACACCTGCATTGCTTGCTGTTTGGGGTTTTAGGCTGGGTTTCTGTACAGCACGTTGAGATATCAGCTGATGTACGAAGGGCTTTGTAAATACATTTGATTTGATTCTGATAGGTAATTTAAATAAGAGGCAAAGACAGTACATTTAGAGAACTGAAACGTTATCTGACTGTCACTTCATTGCAATAGTAAGAGCTCGTAAGTATCCTAGCCATGTTTACGACAAAAACAAATAATTTTATAACTAACCCAAGATAGACCAGAGCCTGTCGTTTCCAATGGTAGCAAATTAATCATAGTGGGCAGAACAGGCAAGATGGAGGGCAGAGCCAAGTACAAGCTAGTGTGCTCATGTTGTCACATTTATTTGCATATTTCCGTTAAGAGAACACCTACTCTGAAGTGCTTGTGTGCAATAACTCAATTTGCCTTTAACTCGTTCAAAACACTGCCATAAAAAAGTAGGCAAAGGGCAATGTTTACAAAAACTCCACTCTGTTAGAGATGATAGTTTTGGAAACAGAAAACTGTATGGAGACCAATGACATAATTAGCAGAATATCGGCCAAAATCCGTCTTGCTCCATCTTCTCCTGCTGTTGGCCTCTGGGCTTCACATTTATACATCCGGTGAAATGTCTGTCTCATTGTTCTATCTGTGACTCAACAACAGATGAAAGATGTTTAGTTATCTTAATCTTTTACTAAAGTCAAAAAAAGTTGCTAGCTAGTAGTAGTGTAGTCTTATTTTTTACCCGAGTTGGCGAAAAACAAATTATTGATTTCAAGACTGGGCTGAAAATCGCTCAGTTCTCATTTCAATAGCTGATGCAGCTGATAATGCAGATCTAGCGCATCTCGGACTCCGGACTCAACTCCGACTCTTGTGTACTATTGTGTTTGGAGTCGACTCTTGCTCTACTCTCAAAACACTGAAACAGATAGTATTTTATTCCTGCTTCCGAGCCGGCCTGTCAGAGTAGAGGCTGGGCGTGGTTTAAACTCACTCAGCCTATCGTTGATTGTTGGCGCACAGGCTGGTCCCAGCCCCCTAAGCGCTTCATCGGTCAGTCGTTGTCGTTGTGTAGAATGCGCTCACACACTCAATACAGTTATCTCACACCTGGCTCCTGTTATCTAACAAAATACCATTTGTTCCCGCAACACTACGTTCTGAATGTGCCCCCACAACTCATTGCACAGTTCCTGTCTTCATGTTATTCTGTATTTTTCCATCACGAGAAAGGCCCATGGCCCTGAAACTGTTAACAATGTCTCAAGTCAGCTATGCTGCATAACACATATACCCACACAAGCCAACAGCAAATAATATTCCATCACATATGATATGGTAAGGGCTATAGTGTATAACACATAACCTCACACTACTAGGAAGACTACATTTACATTCTAGAGGACTGACATGAGCATGATGCTGCCCATTTGCTGATCAACTTAACCTATAAAAGGCCTATTTTGTTTGAATATAGAACATGATGTGTTCAGACTTGATGGATCCCATGGGATTATATTTTATATACAGTATTTTGTATATATTTTTATTTGAACTTTGATTTAACTAGGCAAGTCGGTTTTAAGAACAAATTCTTATTTAAAATGACGGCCAAACCCGGATGAAGCTGGGCCAATTGTGCAGCGCTATGGGACTCCCAATCACGGCCGGTTGTGATACAGCCTGGATCCGATGTCTGTAACACTGAGATGCAGTGCCTTAGACCGCTGCGCCACTCGGGAGCTTCGAGCCTATTATTTGGCAAGCTTTTGCCCTATTCGGACGGGTATTACTAGAAACGTTGGTTTCGTCATTATATTCCAAACATGTGCCTTGTTCCAGTGGTCAATTCACACAATCTGCTCCCTGTAATTCTAATTTATTTATATATTTTTAATTGAATTGATTTATGATGGAAGCCTGCATGTTTTTATTGTGGGCGTGGATATATTTCAACGTCATGTCTAGACGATAATAGGCTACTACAACTCATGCTCTGCTGCCAAATGCAGGCCTATAGGTGTCCCTATAGTGTGTTATGCAGCACTATACAGGATCGCTCCAATAATGGTATCTTTCCAATGGTTTGAAGCAGCTAACTAGCCTCTCCATCAGGGTATTCTGCTGTCACCCCATTCGGTTTGGTTTGTGTCATATTGTTTGAAGTTCGTCCTTGTTTTTATTACTTGTGACCGTGTACCAACCTGGGCGATACTCTGGTCTACAAGTATTGCGGCGTTGAGGGTTTGTCTTCGTTGTTTGTGTTACTTGTCTGTCCACCGGAACCCTCACGGTTTTAGCCTTCGGGGCCAGGGACCGCGACTACCACGCAAGATCTGGAGACGGTGTGTTTCACTACCGTGGGCTTGCAGTTCTCCCTGAGAGTGAGCTAGGTGTTGCGAGGCGCACCACCTTTCGTTAAAGATTTTTTATAACTAAAACAATTTTTTATTTAACCTTTATTTAACCAGGTAGGCTAGTTGAGAACAAGTTCTCATTTACAACTGCGACCTGGCAAAGATAAAGCAAAGCAGTGCAACACAAACAACAACACAGAGTTACACATGGAATAAACAAACATACAGTCAATATAAAAATATAAAAAGTCTATACAGTGTGGGCAAATGAGGTAGGTAAGGCAATAAATAAGCCATAGTGGCGAAATAATTAAAATATAGCAATTTAATACTGGAGTGATAGATGTGCAGAAGATGAGTGTGCAAGTAGACATACTGGGGTGCAAAAGAGCAAAATAAATAACAGTATGGGGATGAGGTAGTTGGATGGGCTATTTACAGATGGGCTATGTACAGGTGCAGTGATCTGTGAGCTGCGCTGACAGCTCGTGAGGGAGATATGAGTCTCCAGCTTCAGAGATTTTTGCAGTTCGTTCCAGTCATTGGCAGCAGAGAATTGGAAGGAAAGCCGGCCGAAGGAGGAATTGGCTTTGGGGGTGACCAGTGAAATATACCTGCTGGAGCGTGTACTACGGGTGGGTGCTGCTATGGTGACCAGTGAGCTGAGATAAGGCGGGGCTTTACCTAGCAAAGACTTATAGATGACCTGGAGCCATTGGGTTTGACGACAAATATGAAGCAATGGACAGCCAACGAGAGCATACAGGTCGCAGTGGTGGGTAGTATGTGGGGCTTTGGTGACAAAACGGATGGCACTGTGATAGACTGCATCCAATTTGCTGAGTAGTGTTGGAGGCTATTTTGTAAATTACATCGCCGAAGTCGAGGATCGGTAGGATGGTCAGTTTTACGAAGGTATGTTTGGCAGCATGAGTGAAGGATGCTTTGTTGCGAAATAGGAAGCCGATTCTAGATTTAATTTTGAATTGGAGCATCTTAATGTGAGTCTGGAAGGAGAGTTTACAGTCTAACCAGACACCTAGTTATTTGTAGTTGTCCAAGTCAGAACTGTCCAGAGTAGTGATGCTAGACGGGCGGGCAGATGTGGGCAGCAATCGGTTGAAGAGCATGCATTTAGTTTTACTTGCATTTAAGAGCAGTTGGAGGCCACGGAAGGAAAGTTGTATGGCATTGAAGCTCGTCTGGAGGTTAGTTAACACAGTGTCCAAAGAAGGGCTAGAAGTATACAAAATGGTGTCGCCTGCGTAAAGGTGGATCAGAGAATCACCAGCAGCAAGAGCGACATCATTGATATGCAGAGAACAAAGTCGGCCCGAGGATTGAACCCTGTAAAGACTGCCAGAGGTCTGGACAACAGGCCCTCCGATTTGACACACTGAACTCTATCAGAGAAGTAGTTGGTAAACCAGGCGAGGCAATCATTTGAGAAACCAAGGCTGCCAATAAGAATGTGGTGATTGACAGAGTCGAAAGCCTTAGCCAGGTCGATGAATACGGCTGCACAGTAATGTCTCTTATCGATGGGGGTTATAATGCCGTTTAGGACCTTGAGCGTGGCTGAAGTGCACCCATGACCAGCTCTGAAACCAGATTGCATAGCGGAGAAGGTACTGTGGGATTCGAAATGGTCGGTAATCTGTTTGTTAACTTGGCTTTCGAAGACCTTAGAAAAACAGGGTAGGATAGATATAGGTCTGTAGCAGTTTGGGTCTAGAGTGTCACCCCCTTTGAAGAGGGGGATGACCGCAGCAGCTTTCCAATCTTTGGGAATCTCAGACGATACGAAATAGAGGTTGTACAGGCTAGTAATAGGGGTTGCAACAATTTCGGCAGATAATTTTAGAAAAAGGGGTCCAGATTGTCAAGCCCGGCTGATTTGTAGGGGTCCAGATTTTTTAGCTCTTTCAGAACATCAGCTATCTGGATTTGGGTGAAGGAGAAATGGTGGGGGCTTTGGCTGGTTGCTGTGGAGGGTGCCGGGCAGTTGACCGGGGTAGGGGTAGCCAGGTGGAAAGCATTGCCAGCCGTAGAGAATTGCTTATTGAAATTCTCAATTATAGTGGATTTATCTGTGGTGACAGTGTTTCCTAGCCTCAGAGCAGTGGGCAGCTGGGAGGAGGTGCTCTTATTCTCCATGGACTTTACAGTGATAACCACAATAACAACGAAATGTGCAAACGTTGCCCAATTAGCGGGAGGGTTGGTGGCAACTTTATGTCGTGTGCGGTGCTGAAGTTCAGAATGGCTTTCAGTCAAAACCAATACAGCGCTGTGAAACACCGAGCCTGAGCTCTGATGTCATTTATAGCATGTTACTGTACAGCCACTGCGTTAAATTTTCAAGCCGTATACAGGTACGAGTGTAAAGGGTTAATAAATCACAGTGGGAGCACATCAAAGTTATGAACAGGTATTCATCATTCCTTTGTATTTGACCTTCTGTCATGTTCTATCCAAAAGAGGACTTCATCAGAGGGCAAGGATATCATCAACCAGAGGATAGGGCTGCTCCTGGCTATTATCCTCAAGTCTAAGGCATCTGTAACTTTGTCCAGTCCTTCCTGGGATGGGAGTTTTGGAGACAGGGCTGTCCTAAAAGCACATTTAAAACCCACTATAGCCTGGGGGTGACTAGTTCCATGTTGCCAGAACTGCAGCAGAGAGACTCCTGTCTGGGAGGACTTTCTATTAACCCACCAGAGCGAACGCAACACATTCAAATTTTTGTTCTCCATCTCTCGGGGTCTCATTTATCAACTGTGCGAAATTACAAATGATTGTGATTTATCAAACTGTTGATCTCAACATATCCGCATGTTTTCATTGATAAATCAGAGCCATACTATATTTGTCATGGACTAGCATTTACAACCCCACCTGGAAAACTCCATTCACCTTGTCTGGCAACAAAAATACCCTCATATGCTGTATGATTTGGAAATGTTGGAACTGGGCCATGATAGTTCCTAAAAGAAAGAGCAATGGCAAATTTGATCACACTTCTGTCAATCTTTTGCAATTACTTTTTCATACTCAACATGCATGTGAGTGCCAGACACTGGCTGCAAATTCTACAAGATTGATTGTCTATTCAAATAAATGCTGCAGCCCACAAGTGTATGCAAAAGAAAAACTGCTGTTTAATCTTTTTTTATCGATAGATGATTGTGTTTTTATCTCCTGGCTTGATATAGGCTCTGAGATTAAATAGGCTATGACATTGTGCACCTATTGCACAGATATTTATCATTATGTTTTTATTCACATTATTTTGAATGATTCCATTTCCCCCAAATAACAATATTTGCTGGCAATACCATTCTTCAAACACTAGAAGTGTGCGTACGCATGGTCTGAGCTGTGCGTGGAGATACGCACCCTTTCCATCAAGTTCAAATTTGAAGAATACCAACCTTTGCAGGAAAACTGGCACACACAAGGCTTAGTGTTTTTTGTGCTTATGCACCTTTGATAAATGAGGCCCCAGAACTCGTTCCCACAGAAGCTCCCGCAGGCACTATTCTCGCTCCCGTTCCCACCACCAGTGTTTCCAGAGCCGCTCCCACAGCCCAGAATCCCGTTTGTGTCAGAACCACAGCCATTCCCCCATGTTCAACAGCCACAGGCACATCGGCAACAGGGTACGTGTACACACACACACACGCACTAAATGTTTTCAGTGTAGTTGATGTGATGGTGTGTGTGTTCCAGAGTGCAGAGAACAGAATGGAATCAGACAGAGGAAGGAGATGAGAAATTTCCTCCACCACTGAACCATCAAACACAGACCAGACTACAACCCCTGAGACCTCCAGTCCACAACCCCCCCAGCCAGACACCAGCTCCTGGCTCTGACACCCCCAGTCCACAACCCCCTCAGCCAGACACAGACCCCACCCCTGGGACCTCCTCTGACCAACTGAAGCCGTTAGTGTCTTTTAAACAACGTTAAAGCTTGCCTGTATAATGAAAATAATTTGCTACAGTTGAAGTCAGAAGTTTACATACACCCTAACCAAATACATTTAAACTCAAGTTTCAGAACTCCTGACATTTAATCATTGAAAAAATTCCCTTTCTTAGGTCAGTTAGGATCACAACTTTATTTTAAGAATGTGAAATGTCAGAATAATACTAGAGAGAAAGATTTATTTCAGATTTTATTTCTTTCATCACATTCCCAGTGGGTCAGAAGTTCACATACAGTCAATTAGTCTTTGGTAACATTGCCTTTAAATTGTTTAACTTGGGTCAAACATGTCAGGTAGCCTTCCACAAGCTTCCCACAATAAGTTGGGTGAATTTTGGCCCATTCCTCCTGACAGAGCTGGAGTAACTGAGTCAGGTTTGTAGGCCTCCTTGCTTGCACACGCTTTTTCAGTTCTGCCCACATTTTCTATAGGATTGAGGTCAGGGTTTTGTGATGGCCACTCCAATACCTTGACTTTGTTGTCCTTAAGCCATTTTTCCACAACTTTGGAAGTAGGCTTGGGGTCACTGTCCATTTGGAAGACCCATTTGCGACCAAGCTTTAACTTCCTGACTGATGTCTTAAGATGTTGCTTCAATATATCCACATAATTTTCCACCCTCATGATGCCATCTATTTTGTGAAGTGCACCAGTCCCTCCTGCAGCAAAGCACCCCCACAACATGATGCTGCCATCCCTGTGTTCACGGTTGGGATGTTGTTCTTTTGCTTGCAAGCCTCCCCCTTTTTTCTCCAAACATAACAATGGTCATTATGGCCAAACAGTTCTATTTTTGTTTCATCAGACCAGAGGACTTTTCTCCAAAAAGTATGATCTTTGTCCCCATGTGCAGTTGCAAACCTTAGTCTGGCTTTTTTATGGCGGTTTTGGAGCAGTGGCTTCTTCCTTGCTGAGCGGCCTTTCAGGTTATGTCGATATTGGACTTGTTTTACTGTGAATATAGATACTTTTGTACCCGCTTCCTCCAGTATCTTCACAAGGTCCTTTGCTGTTGTTCTGGGATTGATTTGCACTTTTCACACCAAAGTACGTTCATCTCTAGAAGACAGAACGCGTCTCCTTCCTGAGCGGTATGATGGCTGCGTGGTCCCATGGTATTTATACTTAAGTACTATTGTTTGTACAGATGAACATGGTACCTTCAGGCGTTTGTAAATTGCTCCCAAGGATGAACCAGACTTGTGAGGTCTACAATTTATTTTCTGAGGTCTTGGCTGATTTCTTTTGATTTTCCCATGATGTCAAGCAAAGAGGCACTGCGTTTGAAGGTATTCCTTGAAATACATCCACAGTTACACCTCCAACTGACTCAAATTATGTCAATTAGCCTATCAGAAGCTTCTAAAGCCATGACATCATTTTCTGGAATTTTCCAAGCTGTATAAAGGCACAGTCAACTTAGTGTATGTAAACTTCTGACCCACTGGAATTGTGATACAGTGAATTATAAGTGAAATAATCTGTCTGTAAACAATTGTTGGAAAAATTACTTGTGTCATACACAAAGTGAATGTCCAAACCGACTAGCCAAAACTATAGTTTGTTAACAAGAAATTTGTGGAGTGGTTGAAAAACGAGTTTTAATGACTCCAATTTAAGTGTATGTAAACTTCCGACTTCAACTGTATATGAGATCATAATTACCCGAAATGTTCCTAATCTCTCGAGAAATGTATAAAAGCCTCATACGTTGGTTCTGCTTTTAACAATGAATATGCTTTTTTATTTAGTTCCATTGTCCTCATGCACCTCAGTTGATAAGAGAGGTAGTGGAAGATATCCCTTCCCTAATCCCTCATGTGTCCGTTTAGCAGAAACGGCCCTAAGACATACAGTACCAATCAAATGTTTAGACACACCTACCCATTCAAGGGTTTTTCTTTATTTGAACTATTTTCTACATTTTAGAATAGATTTTTTTTTAAACTATGAAATAACACAAATAGAATCATGTTGTAACCAAAAAACTGTTAAACATATCAAAATATATTTTCAATTTTATATTATTCAAAGTAGCCACCCTTTGCCTTGATGACAGCTTTGCACACTCTTGGCATTCTCTCAACCAGCTTCACGAGGAATGCTTTTCAAACCATCTTGAAGGAGTTCCCAAATATTCTGAGCACGTTGGCTGCTTTTCCTTCACTCTGCGGTCCAACTTATCTGATTTGGGTTGAAGTTGGGTGATTGTGGAGGCCAGGTCATCTGATGCAGCACCATCACTCTCCTCCTTGGTCAAATAGCAGTTACACAGCCTGGAGGTTTGTTTTGGGTCATTGTCCTGTTGAAAAACAAAAGAGAGTCCCACTAAGCGCAAACCAGATGGGATGGCGTATCGCTGCAGAATGCTGTGGAAGCAAGGTTACTACACGATTCCATGTGTTATTTCATAGTTTTGATGTCTTTACTGTTATTATACAATGTAGAAAATAGTACAAATAAATAAATAAAAACTCGAATGAGTAGGTGTCCATACTTTTGCATGGTATTGTATGACGTTCTGCATCTGACCAACCACAATGTGCAAAGACAGTCTACTACAGAGGACAGACGTCAGTGTTTAATAATCCTGTAGTCCTCCAGATGTCTTTGGACATCTGCTCATAAACTAAAAATACGTCTTGCTCTCCTCCTTATGTGCAGGTCCCAGAGTTGTTCCTGCTCATGAGTAGTGCCCAGAGTCTTTCCTTGACCACATGACTTGACCAGGAAAAACATCTGCCCATGACTCACTGTTCCCCAATGTCTCCTCAGGACTTTGCTGGCCCATTGGAAAACACCCGCTGAAGAACCAAAGCCTCCAAAAGGAAAGACAATAAAGAAACTTGCTCAAATATCCCAAAAATAACAAACAATGAACCACCTCAGAAGCACAAAACACAACAGGCAAAGAAATCACACTGTAGTTGCAAGCCCAAGAAGAGGAGGATAAACAAAGCTGCCAGAATACAGACACAAACAAAGAATTTGCTCAAATAGCAGCCACAAACAAAGATTTTCCTCAAACCCCAGACACAAACAAAGAAGTCTCTCAAATGCCCCCAATAAGGGAAGTGGACATGGAGGCTACTGAAACATGGGACGCAGCGGACATTCTGACCTACCAGATTCGGACATCCTATGGATACTCACACACACACACACACCAGTGCACAGTACACAAAGACTCCTGTTTCAATATTTTTTTTACCAGACGTTTTGCTGAAGAAATGGTTTCTCTTTATTTGTTGTGTTTCTTTTGTAAAATTATGTTGGTGAATAATATTTCATAAAACAATGTTAGATTTCAGAACCAAGAGATGTACATAGATACTGTATGTCTACATTTGATTTAAAAAAGTCTCTCAAGCAGAGGTTGTTCTCTACTGGTTAAGACCATGGTCAGTTGTGGTACCTTGGTATTAGTTTTAAATGTATTCAAACGTAATTTCTTAGTTTGACTCCCTGGTAAATGCAACGACTTGGGACTGTTCAACGTGCCTGCACTGAAGCTGAACATTCAGAAAACCCGAAGAATGTGATTATCAGTTCACTTTACATTATTACATCCTGAACATTGCACTTGTCATTTAATGAAGGGTCAATAATGTTAATCCAGCTGGAAAAACTAACATTTTGTATAAAAACATTGTACATATTTTTGTGTAGTTTATCTCTGGATCAACACATTTAGTGCTATATGGGATCCCTGGGACGTCCCTACCAAAGATTATGAATATGCTGATACGTCTCTCTACCCTAACAATGTCGTTGTCCACAAAGCGACACCGTGGGCTGTCTAGCTCCCGCCTTTCTTTGGATTGGTGGAGAGGAGACATCTCATTATTGTAATCCGTTTTTGAGTATTTGATGAGGGTTGTTGATGTCAATCTCGGGTATTCAATGTCGGGACACTATGCTACTAGCCTAACATGAATATGCATAGCCATATCCGATATAAAGTGTTTTTTCTCAAAGTTGCTGGGCTGTCACGTGGCCTGCTTATATCCGTACACTCGTAGCAACTTAAATGAGCCATTCATTGCCCTCATACAAAAACTCCTTGTTTGGTGGGCGAAACAAGGAAAAAACTCCACCTGTTGGAGGGAGACCGTTTTTCCGCCAAATTGGGCCACTCTTCCTATCTGGTTTAGACTTTCTCGTCTACTCATTGTGGTTGTACAAGCGTCACATCCGCTTTTGACTCATTGAATACGGTTCTAACGAAACGGAGGCGAGTTTCAGTGTTTCGCTTCACTTGATAACATTATTAGCTAACTAAATAAACCAGTTAATTATCTATCATTTAAGTTTCTATCGACGAGAAATGAGCGACAACGAAAAGGATTTTGGCGAGCGGGTGCGTATTATCAACCACGAACTACCGAAGATCTATTCTTGCCCTAAAATGAGCAGACTCAACGACGCCATTTTGCCTAGCTAGGCGGCTAACGTTAGTTAGCACAACCATGATGTAGTTAATAGCATTGATTTGCATCGACTGTATGGATTTTGTACCTTTTATATTTTGTAATTTTAATGTCCAGTTACTCATTTATGTTAACATTTAATGTATTTTCAGTGCATTTTGTAATTTAAAGCTAGCATATGTTAGCCCAATCAGGCCAAGTGGTTTGCAGCTGTTGTAACGTTAGCTAATTCACATCAAGTAACGTTACATTTTGAGTTAACGAGTCTGAGACTGCTGTCGAGAAACAGTTACCGATGTACATTTACTCATCATTGCAGATGAATGAAATATATAACTAACTATAGATTAGTAGCTAACTAGCGAAGTGGTTCACGGCTAGAATGTTTAACTTCGTCCTCACTTACTGCTGCAGTCACTTAGCTAATTACAGATTGTACGCCAGATAATGTGACATAACAAAAAATGGTGGATAAATGAAGATGGTTCACCAAGGCCGTTTACCATAAGGGGGGAAAAAAAAGTTAGTGCCGGTCGATTTAACTGGGTGTCTCCCATAGACACCAATAGACGGGTTGGTTGTTTTTGCGACAAAACTGACGCGTGCGCAGCTATGGAGCGAAATAGAAGGGGTTGGCTTAATTTTAAGGCTGGTCTACAGTTGGTCTCTCAACATAGCTGCGCACGCGTCATTTTTGTCGCAAAAACAACCAACAATGCCTATCGACATGTATGGAGACAGTTGTTGCAGTGACATCAACATCCGATTGTTGTCTGATATCAAACTTGTCATTATGAAAAAGTATAAATGCAAAATAACAGGCTGCATGACAGCAATCACAATAATGACAGGCTGCAAGACAATAGCTGCCTGGTGGTCCAAAATAGCATAACTGCTGTATTTTAACACCAATAAACAAATCAAATTTATTTATATAGCCCTTCGTACATCAGCTGATATCTCAAAGTGCTGTACAGAAACCCAGCCTAAAACCCCAAACAATAAGCAATGCAGGTGTAGAAGCACGGTGGCTCGGAAAAACTCCCTAGAAAGGCCGAAACCTAGAGAGAAATCAGGCTATGTGGGTGGCCAGTCCTCTTCTGGATGTGCCGGGTGGAGATTATAACAGAACATGGCCAAGATGTTCAAATGTTCATAAATGACCGGCATGGTCAAATAATAATATTCACAGGCAGAACAATTGAAACTGGAGCAGCAGCACGGCCAGGTGGACTGGAGACAGCAAGGAGTCATCATGTCAGGTAGTCCTGAGGCATGGTCCTAGGGCTCAGGTCCTCCGAGAGAAAGAAAGAGAGAGCATACTTAAATTCACACAGGACACCGGATAGGACAGGAGAAGTACTCCCTCCAGATATAACAAACTGACCCTAAGCCCCCTGACACATAAACTACGACAGCATAAATACTGGAGGCTGAGACGGGAGCGGTCAGGAGACACTGGCCCCATCCGATGACACCCCCGGACAGGGCCAAACAGGAAGGATATAACCCCACCCACTTTGCCAAAGCACAGCCCCCACACCACTAGAGGGATATCTTCAACCACCAACTTACCATCCTGAGACAAGGCCGAGTATAGCCCACAAAGATCTCCGCCACGGCATAACCCAAGGGGGGGGTGCCAACCCAGACAGGAAGATCACATCAGTGACTCAACCCACTAAAGTGACGCACCCCTCCTAGGGACGGTATGAAAGAGCCCTAGTAAGCCAGTGACTCAGCCCCTGTAATAGGGTTAGAGGCAGAGAATCCCAGTGGAAAGAGGGGAACCGGCCAGGCAGAGACAGCAAGGGCGGTTCGTTGCTCCAGAGCCTTTCCGTTCACCTTCACACTCCTGGGCCAGACTACACTCAATCATAAACCCATCTCTTTAAAAATGTAATGCAGTATATTTCAATCGAGCAAACCAAGCAACTAAAAGTAACTTTTTAAACAATGTTTTTGTTCGTTTCTAGCTTGTTATCTAGCTAGCTAGCTGGCTAGCCAGTTAAAATAATTACCATATCATAGCTGTCAATGTCTTAAATGAAGCACATTTTTATTCATTATTTAGGGTGTACATCCATAATTATTTTATTCAATGTTTATAAAATAGATATGCATTCAATAGAGATTGCATCAATAGTCCAAACTCTGTTTCTACCATATCATTCACAAGGTAGACTATTTACTCTTGAGACATTTGAATGATTAGAGTGAATAGAATGTTATTATGGCCATGGTCAAAAAGTGGTCACTGCTCCAATAGAACTCTCTCACTGCGCTGCCTTCAAACGTCAACGGACAAGCTAGCTAGTCGCTGCAGGTTCCTGTGTGATAACATGGGGTTTTCTGAAAGGAAATCTGCGGAATACAAAACTAAATTGGGTCTATATATTTATTAATTTACAAAGCTAAGACTTAATTTTAATATCTACCTTCCCCGGAGACAATCTGTGGCAGTTTTCATAGTTATTTCTAAGTATTTCCCATTACATCACCATGGAAACGTTTTGTCTTTTTATATATATAGATTTTTTTTCACAAAAGTAGTACACTGGCCTTTACTAGTACTGTATTAGCGGACCGCTGTAGCGAGGGCAAATTGTATATATTTAAAAAATTATATATACATACATCTTCCCGCTGCTATGTCCACGGAGTATAAATTAAGTGTTTTGACTAGCGACACTTGTCGCATTCAAATTGTCTAAAGACATGTTGATAGACAAAGTATAAACCAGCCTATAGATTGTTGACAAAGTATAAACCAGCTTATAGCTTTTTGACAGACAAAGTATAAACCAGCCTATAGATTATTGACAACATCTAAACTATATTTTATCTCCACTGTTTATTGAAAACATAAATATATTTGCACAATGAGCACTTACTTGTCTCTCATGCATCATTACAGTTGTTGGTTGGCTAGGGAATTTTAGCCATATTAGCATAGATGTGACATGAGTCAAAACAAGACACGGTAGCAATAACAACCTACGATTCCCCACATGGCAGCATCTTTTTATTGTTGCTAGCAATCTGACCAATGGCCATCCAGAATCTCAACAACACACGGACTTCTGCCCTATTGGAGTGTGATTTATTTATTTTGACCTTTATTTAACTAGGCAAGTCAGTTAAGAACAAAGTCTTATTTACAATGACGGCATAGGAACAGTAGGGTTAACTGCCTTGTTCTGGGGCAGAAAGACAGATTTTTACCTTGTCAGCTCGGGGATTTGATCTTGCAACCTTTCGGGTTACAAGTCCAATGCTTTAACCACTAGGTTACCTGCCGCCCCTGTGCATACAAACCGCCACCGTAGATTTTTCAACTGACCTGTTCTTGGCAATAGTTTTTCCACCGAATTGAGAACGAAGAAAGTATCTTAGAAATGTCAGTTGCAGGTGGTTATACAAAAAACACACATTCAGAAAAAATATAAATCCAAGTTTTGTATGGAGTGAGATATGCTTTTAGCATGTGTGTAGTTCTTTGTTTTGGTCGCGCTATATAATGCGCTGTCATCTACTTCTACACATGGCCGCGTTGCATAGAAACTACTAGTTTCTGCAAAGATGCTGGGAAATCCTAGATGTGCGCCAGCTAAGCTGGCGAGGAACCATCTTGCACGGTATAGAACATGGATTTATTATCTTTTGAGATTTCGCTGGTTTTTGTAGAGCTGCCGGCAATTCAATACAGGCTTTCTAAAGATACTTCTTTGTTCTCGATTCAGGGGAAAAGTATCAGAGAACAGGTTAGTTGAAAAATCTATGGCGGCGGTTTGTATAGGGCCTCTTCAATAGGCCCAGTAATGGACACCAACAATCTTTGGTTATATCACATTATCTGGCGTAAACTCTCTAGCCATTCATTAGCCAGTTATAATATATCAAGCTCTTCAACATGGCACCACCCATGTGAGAGTACTGTCTCTTTTCTAAAGTTGTTAGTCCTATATTTAGTTGCACTGTAATGGTCCTTCTGCAAAAGCCATTTTTCTTTAAAGTCGCACATGAACAAATGTTATACTGAGTGGGGCATTGAAAGGAGTAGATCATTTACTTTAAACCCTTACTCAGATGTACCATAGCAGTTCTTCAATCTTGGTCCAAGTGCTTGACGAACCAGATGTGCTAGTACTGGGCTGGAACAAAAGCCTGCACACCTTGTGTGACCCTCGGACTAGGATTAAAGAACACCATGATTTTATAACATTTCTAGTCTTCATCATATTCTGATGTTGTGCATTTCAGAGAAATCAATATACATATTTCTTTAACATTGCTTTGATTTAATGCTTTTCAGGTGAGACAACTTATTTAGTCTGATTTGAGTGTTTACGAGTCTGGTTTTTGCACATTTTGACCTCTGTAGCTCTTATAAAAAAAATCAACCCTTTTTATCATCCTTGTCTGTTTTTCGTTAAGGTTGAGTTGGGAAGAAGCAAAATGGCGGAAGAAGTTTCAGATATGAAGTTTGAAGTTGTTAAAGGGCATATTTGATGAAGCTGATGGTGTTGATGCATGCTAATGTAAAATGAAGCTGGCAGAAGCGAGCGGCCACGCTGTCCACTGGTAGAGTGATGTAATGGCAGAAATCAAATGGGAGGAAGGAAGTGGGGGAAGAGGAGAGAAAAATGAAGTCAGAAATGGTGTGAAACGGAAGAAAGAAGAAAAGAGATGGTTGTGTTGAAGTTATGAAGTTAAAGAAGTGATGAAGTTATGAGAAGTGTTCGGGGGTATGGTTAATTCCCTATAGCCTGCTATGTTATTACTACAATCCTATTTCTCTCTCCCTCTCCTTCTGTTTTCTAAAGCAGTGTTTCCCAAGCGATCCCTCAAGGACCCCCAGTCATTACACCTGTTTGTTCTATTCCACCATTGGTACACCTGATTCAACTAAATCTCAAGCTCTTTCTCAAATTGAATCAGGTGTACTAAAACGGAAATGTGCAACAGTGGGGTCCCCCTGAGGGATGGCGTGAGAAACACTTCTTAAGCATGCATGCCAACTGTTCCTCCATCTCAGACACATTACCTAGTCCTCAACACGCAAGGTTAAACTCTGCTACGCTGCCTAGAGTGTAAGAGAACAATCCGCTCATCATAGAACTGTGTTAAGATTAACTAGATTAACACCTACTTTAAGCCTATATGATTTCCTCCTGGTCGCCTGTAACAGGCAGATCTAGTTACAACAAATACCTGTTGTTAATGAAATGCTATGATTTTTTTTCTCAAACTACTGGAGCTGAAATATAAGAGGGGCCTGTAGCAGGTTTGAGCGAGGTTCCTTCTGTACCTCCTCTCTCTCTATCCTGACTGTTTCTGTTTTTGATTCTGACCTGTATTTATGTGTATCTGGCCCGATCAGGATTCTCGGTCCGCTTCCAGGAGTGTGAGCCCAAGGGGTTCTGGGAAATCTGCCAGCCGTTCCCCGGCCCATTCCCCAGCCCGCTCCAAAGATGGCTCCAGACACTCCAGGTCTAAGTCCCACTCCCGATCCCGCTCCAAGTCCAGGTAAGAACCCCAGCTCCAAGGAGGTTTTGTGGTGACTCTTTTGGGAGCTGCTGGGTAGCGTAGCATGTATTTTTGTTCAGGTCCACATAAAGAGCTTGTTTTGTGTTATGGCTTTATTCATGTTGTTTTTGTATCTAAACTCTTTAAATCAGGGACCATCAACTAGATTCTGCTGTGGGCTGATTTCTTTCTTTAGCGGATGGTCAGGGGGCCGGAACATAATTACAAATCATTTGTAGACAGCAAATTGACCGCAAGCAGTCCAAACAGATGATACATTTCTATAAGATCACGTATACAGTTGAAGTCAGAAGTTTACATACACTTAGGTTTGAGTCATTAAAACTCATTTTTCAACCACTCCACAAATTTCATGTTAACAAACTATAGGTTTGGCAAGTTGGTTAGGACATCTACTTTGTGCACGACACAAGTAATATTTCTAACAATTGTTTAGACAGATTATTTAACTTATAATTCACTGTATCACAATTCCAGTGGGTCGGAAGTTTACATACTCTAAGTTGACTGTGCCTTTAAACAGCTTGGAAAATGATGGCATGGCTTTAGAAGCTTCTGATTGGCTAATTGGCATCATTTGAGTCAACTGGAGGTGTAACTGTGAATGTATTTCATGGGGGAAAAAAATAAAAAATCAGCCACCAGTTAGAAACCCTGCTTTAAATGTTCTTAACGTGTCCTTTATTTTATTTTCCCCAGGTCTCGTTCCCACAGAAGCTCCCGCAGGCATTATTCCCGCTCTCGCTCCCGTTCCCACCGCCGCCGTTCCCGTAGCCGTTCCCGAAGCGGGGAATACCGCCGCCGTCGGAGCCACAGCCACTCCCCCATGTCCAACCGCCGCAGGCACATTGGCAACCGGGTACATACACACACACACCTCTGGAGGCGAGACTCTCTTCGGCAAACCCCACACACAACCTCTATCCTTCTCACAATCCTCCTCTATAGGCCAACCCGGACCCGAACTGCTGCCTGGGTGTGTTTGGTCTGAGCCTGTACACCACAGAGAGAGACCTGAGAGACGTGTTCTCCAAGTACGGCCCCCTGGCTGACGTCAGCATCGTCTACGACCAGCAGTCACGACGCTCCCGCGGCTTCGCCTTCGTCTACTTCGAAGTCCGAGAGGACGCCAATGAGGTAGGAATGCAGGGAGGGAGGAAGGGGATATTGCAGAGGAAGAACAGAGAAGAATCAGAACTTTTGAGTGAGCATGGTGTTGAAGGGGAATACGTCTTTGTCCCTCTCCTCCACCCTGCCTCTCTGTTTCAGGCTAAGGAGAGGGCTAATGGAATGGAGTTGGATGGACGGAGGATCAGGGTCGATTTCTCCATCACTAAACGACCACACACTCCCACTCCTGGGATATACATGGGACGGCCCACATAGTGAGTGACCGTCTCTCTTAGACTCACGCATCTGGGATGGCCCACGTGATGCACACACATGTTGTATATTCAGTGAATCCTCTAACCGTGTGTGTTTTCCAGTGGTGGCGGCGGCGGCAGCAGCAGCAGCGGAGGCGGTGGAGGAGGAGGAGGAGGAGGAGGAAGTGGCGGCCCCAGCTCAAGCTCATCTCGCCGTAGCTCAAAGGATTACGACCGCGGCGGTGACCGTGGTTACGACAGAGGCTACGACCGTGGCTACGATCGCTATGACGACCGAGAGTGCTACAGGTCCTACAGGTGAGACACCTGGCCTGGATCTTATAGTTAGTGGTTACTAAGCAGGACTGAAGCAGTTTGTTGGTGGATGCTTATTGTGTGTTGTCTCTCCAGACGCAGGTCTCCGTCCCCGTACTACAGCCGAGGGGCCTACCGGTCTCGCTCCCGCTCGCGGTCTTACTCCCCACGTAAGTCAACCAGACTTAGCACCGCTTAACATGGTTAACTTGACGGCTAATATTCTAGTGACTCAGTGGTTGGGCCTCAATTTCTAAATGTCTCCCTCTTGTCTCCATAGGCCACTACTGAGCAGAGTGAGAAGAGGAGCAAGATTATACTTTTTGTGGGGTTAGGGCCAAGGGTGGTGGATGTGGGGTTTAGGGCCAGGGGGTGGACGTGGGGTTTAGGGCCAGGGGGTGGATGTGGGGCTTAGGGCCAGGGGGGTGGATGTGGGGTTTAGGGCCAGGGGGTGGATGTGGGGTTTAGGGCCAGGGGGTGGATGTGGGGTTTAGGGCCAGGGGGTGGATGTGGGGTTTAGGGCCAGGGGGTGGATGTGGGGTTTAGGGCCAGGGGGGTGGATGTGGGTTTAGGGCCAGGGGGGTGGATGTGGGGTGCATATTTGGGGAAGTTAGGGAAATGGTACAGGATGTAATTGTGAACTTGCTAAAAAGTCATTTTTTTTGTTTATTTTAGTTAAATATGTTCAGTTGGTGGATTTCTGTTCTTTCTGTCAATCTTGCAGTTGTGTTGAGAGAAGCTGTCGATTCGTTAATCCAGGGTTCTCCCCAGGATTTTTAAAGACGGTGGTGCTGCTGAGTACAGCGAACACCTGTAATTCCCATTTCCTGCCATCTTTAGCTAATTTTGGTGGGGTTGTTTTTTCTATATATATATATAGTGGCGCTGCCAGACCACAAGGTGGCACAGCGCCCCCTCTTACATTCTTTGGGGAGAACCCTGTTTAATCCATCTGATCTGTATTTTGTATCACCAGGCTCCTTTTTACTGGGTAGATGTGTTGAAGTACAGTGATATGTAGTGCACGATAGGCTCCAGGGGAGAGGGCCCAAGGTAAATGCAGCTCTAGGATCTGATTACCTTACCCCCAATTCTAACCTTAACCTTTAGGTTGATAAAAAAATATCTCACCCTTTATCAGTGGTTAGGGGGTAACTTCTTCCTGCTGTATGTTTGGGAGAGGAGCCAAGAGCTAGAAGCTCTACCCTAGTTCAGTGCTGTGTGTATGGGTGTACCATGATTTTAAGTCTGCAGTATTCCAAGCAATAAAACTGCATCTTTTCAATTTTTTTGTCCGTCAATACTTTCTTCATGTCTCCTGTACTTAGTGTGTTGCAAACTGGTGAACATTCTGTGAAGAATGTATAAGGCTATAGGAATTGGTAAACCTTACTGCTTTTCTGTGTAACGCCTTGAATACCGGCCTATCTGTTTTCTAGCACAATTATCAGTGGGGTGAAGCTTATGCCTCGATCATACCGACAGATCACACACTCAATCGCTGTTTTCTAGCACAATTATCAGTGGGGTGAAGCTTATGCCTCGATCATACCGACAGATCACACACTCAATTGCTGGTTGAAAACTGTTTTCTGCCCCTCCCAAAATATATAATTTGTAGATAATTGGCCCAAGCCAGGATCAAGCCTGGCCTGTTGAGGAGTGACAAACTCCATCCTACCTGGAGGGGTGCTCTCATCTTATCTATGAACATAGACAGGGCTCTAACTCCTCTTGCTCCACAATGAGATAGATTGCAGGCCAGGCAGCAGGCTGTTAGCCAGCCTGCCAGCTTAGTGGAGTCTGCCACAAGCAAGGTCAGTGTGGTCCGTTCAGCTATCCCTATTGAGACTCTGCCTCGATTTAGGTTGGGCAAAACTAAACATGGAGGTGTTCGCTTTAGCAATCTCACTGGAATAAAGACCTCCGTTCCTGTCATTATAGAAAGAGATTGTGATATCACATCTCAAAATAGGGCTACTTAATGTTAGATCCCTCACTTCCAAGGTAATTATTGTTAATGAACTAATCATAATCGTGATGTGATTGGCCTGACTGAAACAGGATTTAAGCCTGATTCATTTACTGTGTTAAATGAGGCCTCTCCTGGTTACACTAGTGACCATTTCCCCTGTGCATCCCGCAAAGGTGGAGGTGTTGCTGACATTTACAATGCCAAAAAAAAAAAATGACTGCGTTTTCATCTTTTGAGCTTCTAGTCATGAAATCTATGCAGACTACTCGATCACTTTTTATAGCTACTGTTTACAGGCGTCCTGGGCCGCGTATACCGCGTTCCTCACTGAGTTCCCTGAATTCCTATCGGACCTTGTAGTCATGGCAGATAATATTATAATTTTTGGTGACTTTAATATTCACATGGAAAAGTCCACAGACCCATGCATTTATACGGAGAATTGATTACACACAGGTGGATTGTATTTATCATCATTAGTAATTTAGGTCAACATTGGATCATTCAGAGATCCTCACTGAACTTCTGGAGAGTTTGCTGCACTGAAAGTAAAGGGGCTGAATAATTTTGCACGCCCAATTTTTCAGTTTTTGATTTGTTAAAAAAGTTTGAAATATCCAATAAATGTCGTTCCACTTCATGATTGTGTCCCACTTGTTGTTGATTCTTCACAAAAAAATACAGTTTTATATCTTTATGTTTGAAGCCTGAAATGTTGCAAAAGGTCGCAAAGTTCAAGGGGGCCGAATACTTTCGCAAGGCACTGTAAGTATGGTCCCTCTAATTCTCTCTGAGGATCTGAGCCCTAGGACTACCTGGCCTGATGACTCCTTGCAGTCCCCAGTCCACCTGGTCGTGCTGCTGCTCCAGTTTCAACTGCGGCTATGAAACCCTGACCTGTTCACCGGATGTGCTACCTTGTTCCGGACCTGCTGTTTTTGACACTCTCTCTCTCTACCTCACCTGCTGTCTCAAACTCTGAATTATCGGCTATGAAAAGCCAACTGACATTTACTCCCGAGGTGCTGACCAGTTGCACCCTCTACAACCACTGTAATTATTATTATTTGACCCTACTGGTCATATATGAACGTTTGAACATCTTGGCCACGTACTGTTATAATCTCTACCCGGCACAGCCAGAAGAGGACTGGCCACCCCTCAGAGCCTGGTTCCTCTCTAGGTTTCTTCCTAGGTTCCTGCCTTTCTAGTGAGTTTTTGCTAGCCACGGTGCTTGCTGTTTGGGGTTTTAGTCTGGGTTTTGTGACATTGGCCGATGTAAAAAGGGCTTTATAAATACATTGGATTGATTGATGCTGCTGTAGGTGTGATCGAGGGTCTGAGTCAAATATTAGGAAAGGCTTTTACACCTAGATCACACCTACAGCATCATTGCCTAAAATGGTACGCAGCATCATCTGGATGTGTGCAACCAAAAGGTCAACATTTACCTTCTGGATTTCAACTGTTTTCCAACCTTACCCAATATACACTTCACTTATCACATTTCTAACCTAACACAATTCGAAATGACTAACTGATTGAACAGCTTTAAATATGTGAAAAAAAGGTTGCCCCTACCCTTGATGGCGCCGTGGACTAGCTCCAGGGATATGGACCAGGCCACTGGTTCTAATGTTTATGCCTGAGGCTTGAATCTCACTGTGGTTGTTTTTCTAGTTTCAAATATGTTTTATTATGAAGCATTGGTATCCATGTATACAATTGTATTGTTTATTCTGTGAGCTTCATTTTTACACGAGACAACAGTAATATACACAAAATTATCCTGTATTACCACAGGATATTATTGTAAGAATGTTTACATCAAAAACTGTATGAAAGGAAAAGCCTTGAGTCAAGATAAACGCTGTGGTTGTTTTGTAACAATTTATTTTCTAGTTTAAAGATTGGTGGGCAAATCTGTTTTGGTTTACAGTCTCTGCTTTTAGGCAAAGGACATTTGTAAGTGTAATGAAAACAAATACCCTGAAATGAGCATGGATACTAAGACTGCAGTAATTCCCTTTGTACAAAACACACACATTTTTATTACATTGTCAACAACCACAGAAGTACAATCCGAACAACTAAATACAAAATGGGATAAGATTAACATTAAATCCACAGTGGACACCGACAAAAACACAAAGGTTTATGGGATTATGTACATATTAAATGAACAAGGTGGAGAAGACAATTGCTAAAACAAAGGCCTGGTATGTACAATTACAGTAAAACGAATACAGAAGACGAGGCAGACTTTTCCCCACCCCTCAGGTTAGGGTTATACCCTTTCACAATTTATATTTTCTTTCCTGAGACGTCATGTTGTGAAGTTTGTTATAATGATAAGTAACATGCGTCTACCTACCTATCCATCTTCTTCGGCAGATTTAACATCTAATGGAGCACATTTGGCCGCTACCTCAGCCAGACACTCAAGGCTTTTCCGGGTGTGACTACATATGTCTGCCGGTATCCTCCTGTTAACAACTATTCTGATCACTCGTGTGGATTGTTTGTTTGTGTCGCCTATTTCAGGTGTTGCAGCAGGTTCAGGGTCCTGGTTTGGGTCGTGTACTTGAGGAATTGAAACAGATTCTTTGTTTGCCCTCATCCTCGTGTCAACTATTCTTATTACCCGGGTCTGAAAGTCACTCATTTTGTACCTTTTAGCAAGTTCCATGTCTGTGCAGCTTCTTTTGGGCACGGAAGCGGTTTCCATGTCTGTGCAGCTTCTTTTGGGCACGGAAGCGGTTTCCATGTCTGTGCAGCTTCTTTTGGGCACGGAAGCGGTTTCCATGTCTGTGCAGCTTCTTTTGGGCACGGAAGCGGTTTCCATGTCTGTGCAGCTTCTTTTGGGCACGGAAGCGGTTTCCATGTCTGTGCAGCTTCTTTTGGGCACGGAAGCGGTTTCCTTGTCTGTGTTGGTTATTTGAATGTGTTCCTTTATCGTTTCCATTATCTGAGACGTTTGAGCAAGTTCTGCTTTTGTTTCGTTTGCTTGAGGCCTTTGAACGGATTCTTTGTCAGTCCTCTTTGCAGTTGAAGTGGTTTCTATGATGGTCCTGCCTAACTTACCAGGTTCCATGTCCGTGCAGCTTACTTGGGGCAATTGAACGAGTCCCTCCATTGACTTCCCACTCAGTCTTTGAACAGGTTCAAAGTTTTCCGTACTTACTTGAACAGGTTCATTGTTCATCTCACGTATTTGGGGCATTTCAGCAGCACTACAGCTTTCCATCCTATTGACAATAATTTTTATCTCCCGGGTAAGAGCAGGTTCTTTGCCTGTTTTGCTTATTTTATGCATTGAAGGGGTTCCCTTGCTTGTGTTGATCACTTGAGCAAGTTCTTTCCTTGGCCTGCCTCTTTTGCGCTTTGGAATTAATTCCATTTGATCTAGTTCTTCAGGTGTCTTTGCAGGTACTTTATTTCTCTGATTTACTTTAGCCTTTCCAGTGAGTTTTTGGGGTTCAGCGGGTTCTTCATTTATTTCCCATCCTTCGATACGTTGTTGATTTATTTCACTAGCTTGAGGCATTAGACTGGCTTCTGTGTGTAAGTCGGTTTCTTGAGACATTTCAATTGGTCCCTTCCTTGTCCGCCCTCTTTTAGATGTTACAGCAGGTGCCATGCGTGTGTTCATTTTGGTTATTTTGGGCATTTGAGTTAATTCCTGGTTTGTGCCGGATACTTGGGGAACTCGTCTGGGTCTCTTCCTTGATCTCATGTTACTGGGCATTAAAGTGGTGTCCGTATTTACCTCGCTTACCGGAATGGGTTCCATGCAAGTGTCGGTTAATTGTGGAATTTGAACAAATCCCTTCTTTGGCCTCCCATTCTTGGCCTGTACAACAGATTCTTTGTTTGTCTCAGCAAGTTTAATATCTGTATTGGTTACTTGAATGGGTTTGTTTTGTGTGTCAGTTACCTGGGGCGTTTGGACAGGTTTCTTCCTTGGACTTCTGAGCTTGTGAACAGGTTCCAAGTGTGTGTCGGTTATTTGTGGAGTTTGAGTGTGTTCTATGTTTGTTTTACTTACTTGAGCAAGTTCCTTCCTTGGCCTGCCTCTTTTGGGCATTATAATTTGTTCCATGTTTGTCTCGCTCATTACAGACATTTGAGCAAGTTCCTTTCTTGGCCTGCCTCTTTTAGGAATCTTCATTTGTTCCATGACTGTCTCGCTCATTACAGACATTTGAGCAAGTTCCTTCCTTGGCCTGCCTCTTTTGGGCATTTTAATTTGTTCCATGACTGTCTCGCTCATTTCAGACATTTGAGCAAGTTGTACATTTGTCTCACTTATATGGGCAGGTTTCTTGTTTGTATCGCTGAGTTGCACGGGTTCCATGTGTGTGTTGTCTACTTGAGAAGTTTCAACGACTTCCATGTTTACCTTACTTACTTGAGAAGTCTCTATGTCTGAACAGTGCGCACCAGTTGCGTTTACTACTGGAGGCGATTGAGCAGGTTTCTTTTTTGTCATCTTCCTTCTCTTGAGATTTTGAACAGGTTTTTCCTTTGCCTCCCTTTTGTCCTCACTGTTCTTCGTCCATCGACTCAATGTAGGTCTGTGAAAGCATGAGAGGGACAGAAAGATACTAGTAGGTTTGTGCCTTGAGATAAGAGCAAATGGTTGAAGTGAACCTATTATATACACAGGTCCTCAACCAAAATTCAGTTTGATTGCTACAGCTCCGTAGAGGATCACTTCTCTATAACTTACTTCTGGACTTTGTGGTAACCATGTTCTTTGATCAGATTCTGGTACTCCCGGGAGTCAGGCCTCTGAGTTGGGCCTTGGTAGTCGTCGCTCCTGCAGTGAACACAAGGGGGCAAAGGTCAGGGAGCACAAGGAGATGGGGATCATCATCAAACACAAACGCACACACATCAAAAACACAGACTCTCACCTGGAGCGAGATCTGGAGTCAGGTCTGGAACTCCGATCGGACGAGGACCTGAGCGCACATAGATAAATAGATGAGAATCACAAAATTTGCTCCAGTTAATTCCACCTTTCTGTGCGAGGTAGTTTTATGGACAGACTTTGTGGTTATCAAAAGAGTAGCTACGGACTGCTAATTTTTAGCAACTACACTACTAGAAGCCCCTCCCTCCAGGAAATGGTTCTTACCCGTCTCTGGAGTGGGATTGGTCCGAGAACCAGTTCAGAGAGTGGGTTGGGGAGGAACTGGGATACTCTTCAGAACAACTCAGAGTCTGACTCTCATCCTCAGATCTACAAAAGGACTCCTGCAGGGACCACAAATTAATTAGAACCACACCAGAACAAATCAAGGGGAAATTATTTTCAAAGCTCATTTAATACATACATAAGTAAACAAACAGAACACTTTTTCTCCTGAGGGAGTAAAACTTACCCCAGGCTCCTCCTCCACCCCCTCTGTCTGGTCCTGCTGAGGTGGATCAAAGCCGCTTATCAGCCTCTCTGCGTGTCTCCTGGTGGAGGCAGCACTGGGACACACCCCCAGGGCACTGAGGGCTTTGAACACGCTGAGAGGACAGCCCTGTTTCCAGAACTCGACCCCCAGAGAGGCCTGGATGAAGTTGCACTTCTGCATGGAGGTGTAGAGGACGATGGCCAAGATAAGCCCCGCCCTCTGGCTGACGACATCACCTGCCTCCTCTTCTGTCCTCGGGCTTCAAAAGATATCAACGGAGAACATGTTATAACCTTTCATGCACACAGAGAGCAAGTCAATAATGAACAGCAGTCACATAATTCAGCCCGGTGGAACCCGTTTTTCCCTCCATTTTCCAGGGTTGAGTTCAAGTACAAAACAGAATTTTAAATGTAAATATTTTAATAAAAGCCAGTTAATTGTTGTGACCCCCATACAATACAAATACTTTGATCATCTGGAATACTTTGATCATAAATACTTTGATCATCTCACCGTTTCGTTTTCCTTGCTCCCATCATAACCCGTGTCCTGATGGTGTTGGGTTTGGGGAACATGGCCCTAAGACAGGCCAGGGTCATAGGGGCCTTTTCTTCCCCCCACGCTAGAACGGCGTCCCAGGAAAACCCACTCACACTCGCCTCAGTCAGCGGCTGACGCAGCGGCCCACCTTGGTCCTTCATCAATACCTTACTCTGGTAAATCAGACAGATGGACACATACATTTCTTTGCCAAACACATTGTCAACAACGACACACTCACACCTGATGAGCCATAAACTGCAGGTAGCCTATAAACAAATACATTCTTTAAATTAATTATGTTAAAACAACAATTACCTCCTGGGCGATGACCTCGGCGAGGAAAAGGGTCATGGCTTCTCTAGCTTTGGTCTTCATCAAGGACCTGAAGGCCTTCAGGTGCTGGTGGCTGTTCATGTAATACAGGGCCTTGGCATGAGGTCCAAACCCATAGCTCTGCTTAGTCTTGGAGAAAGGGAGCTTCTTCTTCTTGGGCCTTATACCTTCGTCAACGGGGACCGGAGACAGGAGTGTGGAGTGTGTTGTAGGTTGGGTTGCCTTTGGATGTATTTTTGTTGTCCGCTCTCCAAAGGAGAACAGGGAACTGATCTGATTTGAAGTTTGACTTGATAATGCAGAGGAATTTACTTGTTTTGATTGTGTTGAAGAGTGTGTGGTTGGGGCTATGGACGTTGGAGGTCGTCTGATGGTTGTTGAATGGGATTCTGGGGAACAAGAAGTCAAGGTGGTCCATTTTTCCCCGTCCCACTGACGAACTGTCCTCCGTTTGTTTTTTTTAGAAGCAATGCACTCCTCTTCTATGGATAAAGAGGATGGGTTGGTTATAATTGGAGCTTGATTGGGTAAAGTTGTGGATGAGCTTGGTATTTCGGCATGGGGCTTTCGAGGTCTGCCAACTTTTGTTGGCAAATCTGACCAAGTCCAAAGCTTCCCATCCTGCTTGGTTTTCCTTCTGAGCACACCAAGACAGACCCAGCAGAGGAAGGAGGAGTCATCAGGAGTGATGTCAAAGACGAGCTGGAAGGTCTTGGGGCTGGTCAGCGTGGTGACTTTCCTCCTGTTGTAACCCTTGGGCCCCCTCACAAACCTCACCCCACAAATGCAACACGTCTCTGACTGAGACATTGTGGTGGAAATGTCAGAGCGCTTCAAAGGGGTCAAAAAAGGAGCTGATGGTTGTTAATCGAAGACTGATAACCTATTAATAAAACTCACATTGCAATTGTTAAACATACATTTTATCTGCTCCCCCACAGGAGAATTGTATGTATGGTTTGAGAAACAAAGCAGATTCACAGCGGATCCTTCCACTGGGACGCTACCATCCAGAAAAAGCCCCGGTGTAAGTACTTTCCTCACATTAATCGACCGTGATTTTCAAAAACATTAAGTGCAGAACGCCCTGGTTAAAAAAACACCTTCCAGTGGCTAATTGATGGAAATATCGTAAAGGGAGATATATGATAACATTTTCACTTCCCGCCAGCTACATGCGAAATTTTGCCAACAATCTACAGTACCACAGAAGAACAACGAATTTGCACTAGCGATCACACAAATACGGCCTTTTATAAAGTATATCAAACATAGATTAAGGCAAATACATTACATTTCAAACTACTTTAGGTAGGATAACTCTTGAAAGTAATATAGCCTAGAAGTCAATGTGTTTCGATGGTCCGTTTTTGTGCAGTCACGCATGCGCTGGGCTTCTCCTTCCTACAAAAAAAAATGGTTGATTAGACGTCCAGTCACAATACTGCCTCCTTTAGGCTTGGAGTATAATGAAACATAGCGCTTGTATACATCCTCCATAAACAAAGGATATATACACACACACACACACACACACACCAAAACATTACATGCCATTCACACTCATAATTTACATTTGACAGTGATTAGTCAATAACACAAGCTGATCCATTTCCTTCCTTCTGACCTTTATTACATACAAAAATATGACTGAGGTTGTCAGCACGGCTCTATGCACACACATTAATAATTGCAGCAGAAATACACGCAATGTAATACGCAGTGTAATGACCCGTGCATAAGCAGTACTAGCCTGGTCCCAGATCTGTACGCGCTTTAGCCATCCCATACATGTTAGCTACAGGGTTACCATCTCACGTAACACCACAGGAGTGTAAGCTGAAGCACATTCAGCTTTATAGGCCAAGGGCCTATTGGAAATGGAACCCTATATAGTGCACCACTTTGAGGCATAGGGAGTAAATTCAGAGGCAGACCCAAGCTAAAGCAGTACAAACTCATTAGACATTCTTCTCTACATGCCTTTAAAAACGAAAAGACATACAATCCAATAGAACTGTTATAAAATGCATGACAAAAACATCTACACAGATGCTGTAACTGCTAGATTAAATTATATACATGCCATGAAAGAAAAGCCTTCCGCATCAAATAAATAAACTATTGTTACACATTTAGGATTTAAATTATTTGTCCATATCTGATAGTGGTGGTGAGGGATTAAGATGGTGTCCTGCTCTGCTTGAGATGGCGCACCTCACACACCGGTCTCTCTTCCAGTCCAGACAAAATTAAAGCAGCTATGCACACAAAAATTTCAGTCAAAAAAATATCTATTTACATAAATATAGTACACACACATGCAGCACTCTGTCTGCCTTCGATGATGATTCAACCATAAATTAAGACATTCAATAACACTCATAACATATGCCTCAGTTGTCACTCCACTTTCTACTAGTCATAAAAATAAAGTACCTAATATAGACATATATATATATAAATATACACACACAACATTAACAAACACTCTGGTTTCACACAGAAAGCTTGTTTTAAATTCGCATCAACGACAGCAGGGATTTTCAAGTGTATAACTGATTCCCCATTTAGTGTTTTCTAGAAGTATGACAGACGCTCTCTGGAGTCCAAGGCACTTCAGGCTGTATCTGAACACACAATCAATTCCAAACCATTCCTTTGTAACCTCTGCTTCGGAGAACACCCACCCTATCTTCACTACAAGGACTGCACTTCTACCCATTGATAGAGGGTAAGAGGTCATAGCTTTGGTCCTTTATTTTTATTTATTGCTTTTGTGCTTAGCTGTTCGCTGTAGTTGTCCTTCCTGTTGTAGTTTGGAGGCTATGTAGTAGTCATGCCTGTTGTCGTTGTTTGTTATAATTTCTGTTGTAATGGTTGTTTTGCAACTGTAATTTCTTTTTATGTAGTTGTGTAGTCCTCCAGAAGCCTCTGGTTGAGAATCTCCCAGATCATCCGTTTCCTGAACAGCGGCATGTGACACTGAGGAGAGAGAGACAGTGTGTGGGTGAAAAAGACAGTGTACACCGAGTGAGTATGATAGTCTACGGCAGCCTATGTACCTGTCGGAAGGTGAGAGGCCACCCCTGGGCGATGTAGTCAGCATATTTACAGGCAAACACTCCACAGTCACTGCCATTCTTCTGCTGAGGGATCTCCTACACACACACACAAGGGATCCTGGTGAAAAGCAAATCACTAGAGAACGGATGCTATTTCTGACAGCCCTAGACACACTCTGTATACATTCAAGACAAAATAAGAACAACAAAGATTAGATATGCATTTCTGTCTGGGTAATTTACGCTGGCCCTCAAGCTGCCCACTGTCCACTTGCACGCGTCCAGATCTTGGTTCTTCCTGGCCTTGTGCTCCTCTCTCAGGTACAGCCTGGACAGGGTTTAGACAAACCAAATACATGTAACAGGATTACAGAATGAAATGACAAAAAAGATGGTCATCAGATTACAGGTACTTTTGTCAAACCAAATGATTACTGGGAGGGGACTGAGGACTCACAGTAAGAGGCTGCAGATGTCGTCATGTCTCTGTCCCATAGAGTCATAGGACCTCACGGTCCTGGAGTTAAAGTTTATCACCTAGATAGGGAAAGGGAAATAAAGTCCACAGGTATCTACAAATGACCACAGAGAAGTACCAGTGGACTTTCTAAAGCAGTGGTCACCAACCTTTTTTGAATCACGATCACTTTGAGTCAAAATGCAAGACAAGATCTACCACTCAGATGTTTTATTTTTAACATTTAACAAAAAAACTTTAGCCTATGCAACATTAACCAACTAAAAACTATTTGGTAGCAATGACGGTTGTGCTAAAGTAGGCTATAGGCCCAACACACCATCACTGCATATTGGCTATGCTTGAATTGCTCTGCCAATGTTCTTCAGACATTTTAAACGTTTGCTTCAAAACAAGCGGATCTACTCACGACCTCTCATGCTGTAAACACAGTCCAATTCAAAGTGAATGGCACAGATCCATATATGGCAATGGTCTATTTGCAAATAGGCCTGCTGCATTGCTGATTGGTTATGCCGCACCAGTCTATGTAGAGTATGGGTGGAGTCGTGCGTGTCAATGCAATAGAATCCTACTACGACGTGTTCTGCCTACAACAAAATCACTTGCATAGTAAGTTTTATTTCAGTATTTTGCATTGAAAGTGGCTAGTATTGCATTGATTCAATCACAATTCCCACAGTAAAGGGAAACGTTGATAGTATAAACTCTAGAAAGTTGAGTGAAGTTCAATCTTGTGCTTCTCTGCGCAGGCTGATATTTCAGCGTGTAGCTCAGAGGCAACATTGCCTATAGGGGTGCACTTGATTTGCTCTATGGGCCTACCCAGTAAGCGGAGATCTACCTTCAAACACATTAAATGGTTCAAAATGTGAACACAGCCTTCTCAGCACTAGGGCTGCCAAATCAAGTGCAGAAATGTTTGGTGATCGACCGGTTGGTGACCACTATTCTAAAGTGAATGAAGCCCCGTCAATCTGGGGAGATTTACAGCCAGTGACCAGTGGACTCCCAGGTGCAGCGGAACCAGGATGATGTCATACTGGAAGAGGTCCACAGCTTTGGTCCATCGCTTCACGGCGGCGTGCCCCCCTCCATGTAGTTTGGGGAAGAAGAATGTACTGAAGGAGTAGACCTTCAGCCCCTGCCCTGCACTACTGCTACGAGTCATCACTAGGGACAGGTAGAAGTTAATCACCTGAGACACAGAGGGAGAGTTATTTTGTTAGACACACACACACACACACATCTATCTTTCTCTTTCTCTCACATGCAGGCACACACCCTCACTAACACACACACCAACAACCTCAAACTTAACAGCCAACAGCCAACAACCATACACACCTCATCATTGAGCCAGCTCCCTTCCTGTAGAGAGGCCAGGTCTCTCTGTGTGATGCATAGCTTGAAGGCTGAGCTCAGGACCAGGTTAGGATCCCTCTGAGACAGGGCACGACTCACCTCCACAGCCATCTCCTACACACACACACAGTTTGAAATAAACAGAATGAAAACAGACCCATAGAATACCTACACTCATATGTCAACACACTACAGACATACCATTACATGGAAAAAGAACACTCACCTTGCTGAACCTGAGGAGCTCCTCAGTGCTGTTGAGTGTGTCAGTGTGTGTTGGCGTCTCTCTGTCCACCAGGTTGAGTCTTGCTGCTACCTCTGCAGAGAGATCCAGCTCTGGCTGCTTCTGCTGGAGGGAGAGAGACTTTTTAACAACCGTATGATGCTTCATAGCAGCCTTATGACTCTTCCTAGCACCCTTACTACTGTTCATAAGTGTGTGTCCTACCGTTGCATTGCTGGCAGGTTGGGTATCCACGGATGCGCTGAGAGGCTTACTGAGACACAACTCTCCTCTCATGTCTCTGGTTTGTTTGGCTGAGGATGTATCTCTCCACATATACACACTGGGGTTGGCTGCAGATAGAAGGAGAAAACATTAGCCTAGGACAACAGCTTCCAATACACGAGAAGAGGGGTGAGAGAGGCTGTGATAGTAGTCTACCTCTGAAGGGTCCTGTCTTTGGGGTCACAGACTCATAGGTTCTTCCCAAAATGGCCATTCTATGTCCATCTTGTGTAAATGTTTCCCTGTGAGGAAGCAAAGAAAACAGAGGTTTGTAAAAAGTAGCTAACGGAACCACTGGAATGAAAACTATAATCTCACACTCTCCATCACCACTCACCCCTGGGGTTTGGTGCGGGTGAAGGGCAGCGGTTGGCTCTTGCTGTATTTATCAGACACCATCTCCAGAAGCCGTCTGTAGTGCTCCTTATCACTCTCCTTCAGAGCCTGGAAACAGAACAAACCTGACAACTACTGACATACCTGGCGTGGCATTTAATAAAAACCAGGATCAATCACAGGGTTGATTTTCATTTCAAACTCACCTCCTCCACTGCCAAGCACTGTCTGTGAGAGCGATTTGGGGTGGGCAGGTCTGAGCTGGGGGGTCTTGTCCCAACCCCCACCCCCTGGGTAGGCCGACTGGGAAGGAGCTGGAGGGAGCATCTCTGGGGCTTGTCTCCATCTCTCCCTCTGTCTGGGTTCCCTGGACCCAGCACTAAGCCACTGAAAACAAGACCGAGAACAACGCTTACAGGAGGAACATCCCACATATGCAGAACCTTTTGTGTTAAAGCCCCAGAACTGAAAGTATGCAGTAGACAGAAGATACCTACGTGTGTTTCCTCAGAGGGGGAGAGGCTCCCTGGAGGGGGCCCAGCCCTCCTCTCTCCCTCTGTCCTCCTACCGTTGGTTTCTCTGGAGACAAGGAAAGAGGGATAAACAAGTTGAAGCAACCACTTGACCTGTCCCCTCTGCTGTTACACATATTATATACCATGATGTTGTAATGTACAACACAGCTGTCCTCCTTCCTTATCGATCAAACAATCAGAGCCCTCGTTACTCACCCATTTTCCAATCAGAGCTGCTCATCCATGAGGTGTGTAGTTCATCTATTCCCATCAGGCCCACGGGGCCCTACATAATAGGAGTGATTTAGGACATAGTCAGATGTGAATATTGTGCAGCTATTGCACAAACATTTTAACTTATGTATTGGTATGTGTCTTTCAGTCAGAGCAGTGGTTTATGAGTGTGTTGTGTATGGTACTAGAATGCACCACTGGTACACATTCATACCTGGCTTGCTGTGTACCTTCCGTTTCTCTCACTGGCAGGAGACAGTGGGTTCCTCAGTCTCAGCAGCCCAGCCACCCCTGCTACAGTCTTCTTCACAAAACTAATGATGTCTATGACAATATGAGAGAGTACAACACACATTAATTATAAAGAACAATGGCTAAAAGTTATTGGTAATAGGTTACCATACCTTTTCTCCGTCTCTTGATCGCCACTGGTTCAGTCTGGCTAACATTTTCTGAAACATGAACGCTGTAACAGAATGTAAACACGTAACTAGCCAGGTAGTAGTTACATTTGCTAGCTACAGTTCGTTTTTCTACAGTACCTTATTATTTGATACGTTAGGAAATGGTTAGCTAATGTCTGGTAAGTGGCGCGAGGAAATAGTTAGCTCGCCTTATTTTTGAAGCAGCTTACACCAACTGGAATGAATGACATTGTTGCTAATAATTAGCTAGCTAGGTTAGCGAGCTTGGGTGACAAGTGTTTAAATGTTAAACTAGCTGTTAGCTAGTTGACTGGCTAGCGTTTGCCAGCTTACTAACGCGTTACATAAACAGCTACGCAGAGCACACTAGCACCAAAGACAGTACATGTGCCAGTCACCGACCTCTGGTAGTTCCTTTTGGTTGGCCTGGCGTTGCTATCCTGCCGTTGCGAGTCTATCTCCCCGCCAACGTTCAAACCAGGCCAACCGGAATGTTTTTGCCCGGTTATAGGCTCGAAGAGCGACGATAGTCCGTCAACTACCCATCCGTACATCACAGACAGATACGAGAGAATGGAAACTTCCTCGTACGGTCGGGCCAGGACTATCTGCGGTTTAAAATACAAGCTCAGTGGGCACAAATGTTCTACCTGCGCCAAACCACCATTCGCCTTCTATCTAGCACAGTTAGCCTAGCATTTAGCTTCGTGTTGAAATGACTGAAGTGAATGTACACAAGCGTGAAGACCGTAAACCGTAGGGGGGAAAACGTCAGACTTCCTCGTACGGTCTACTTGGATATGCTAATCTTATTCCGCTTTCCCGTACTAGTTGCCACTAGGAAACTGAAATGTATGACTTGCTGAGCGGTTGACATCGGCACTTGTAAAAATACAACAAGTTAGCGAACAGTTTTGTAGTTCCGACTAGTATTTGAACGCGGAATTAGACTGGTACTGTGGCATGTAAAACATATTAGCCCGTGAAAAGGCCTGCCAGGGCTCTGTTTTGCATATCATGGGTGTTGTGTGATTATGTTTCCGTTGGATTATCAAACAAACACTTCAAAAACTAGGCTACCTGCGCAGTTCGAGACACTAACAATTTATTTTGCTGATACTCTGTACTGAACTGTAAAGCCTGCTGGCTAGTTTCACCCATAATTGACACAAATTTACGTTTATAATTTCCGACATTTGGTAGGGCATATTAATTTCCGACATTTGGTAGGCATATTATAATTTCCAGCATTTGGTGTGGCCATTTGTTTGTCAACTATAGTTATAAATGCAGCGTCTCTTCTGTCATAACTTTGTTGCCCGAGAAGACTAAATACAGTAGTGATCGCCAGACTAATGTCTTACATCGATAGGATGAATTCATCTAGTAAACACCATTAAAGTACTGTTGTAACCAAACGCTGCTTTCCCGACTAAAGAAGGGACCCGGAGACCCACAAATACCTGTGTGTTTGATTTTGGTGACACAGCGACTCCTCAGGCAGAGTCAACCCGGTGAAACCTGCAGACAAGTCAAGACATGGATGCGAGACAGATTCTACTCAAGGGCAATAGTACCGAAAGCACTCGAAGCAGTGTCGGAAGTGACACTGGATACTCAAGCTAAATTTTCCCCAGGAATGTTTGAGACAGGCCCGAAAAACAAATGGATTAACACCATTTATAATATGGTTCCTCATCTCGAATTCAAGTTCTGGATAGAATGAACTGATACAGATGATGCTAACTTTGGATAGAAATTAGTATATAAATTGTATGTACAATTTAAGAAGCCTATTGGTTGGACCTCAACTAATTAACGATTCTCACCACTGGTGTCCCCCAGGGCTCTGTTCTAGGCCCTCTCCTATTCTCGCTATACACCAAGTCACTTGGCTCTGTCATAACCTCACATGGTCTCTCCTATCATTGCTATGCAGACGACACACAATTAATCTTCTCCTTTCCCCCTTCTGATGACCAGGTGGCGAATCGCATCTCTGCATGTCTGGCAGACATATCAGTGTGGATGACGGATCACCACCTCAAGCTGAACCTCGGCAAGACGGAGCTGCTCTTCCTCCCGGGGAAGGACTGCCCGTTCCATGATCTCGCCATCACGGTTGACAACTCCATTGTGTCCTCCTCCCAGAGCGCTAAGAACCTTGGCGTGATCCTGGACAACACCCTGTCGTTCTCAACTAACATCATGGCGGTGGCCCGTTCCTGTAGGTTCATGCTCTACAACATCCGCAGAGTACGACCCTGCCTCACACAGGAAGCGGCGCAGGTCCTAATCCAGGCACTTGTCATCTCCCGTCTGGATTACTGCAACTCGCTGTTGGCTGGGCTCCCTGCCTGTGCCATTAAACCCCTACAACTCATCCAGAACGCCGCAGCCCGTCTGGTGTTCAACCTTCCCAAGTTCTCTCACGTCACCCCGCTCCTCCGCTCTCTCCACTGGCTTCCAGTTGAAGCTCGCATCCGCTACAAGACCATGGTGCTTGCCTACGGAGCTGTGAGGGGAACGGCACCGCAGTACCTCCAGGCTCTGATCAGGCCCTACACCCAAACAAGGGCACTGCGTTCATCCACCTCTGGCCTGCTCGCCTCCCTACCACTGAGGAAGTACAGTTCCCGCTCAGCCCAGTCAAAACTGTTCGCTGCTCTGGCCCCCCAATGGTGGAACAAACTCCCTCACGACGCCAGGACAGCGGAGTCAATCACCACCTTCCGGAGACACCTGAAACCCCACCTCTTCAAGGAATACCTAGGACAGGATAAAGTAATCCTTCTCACCCCCCCCTTAAATGATTTAGATGCACTATTGTAAAGTGGCTGTTCCACTGATGTCAGAAGGTGAATTCACCAATTTGTAAGTCGCTCTGGATAAGAGCGTCTGCTAAATTACTTAAATGTAAATGTAATGTAACGATTGTTGCCTCGATTGGCCTGCATGTCGTGTGGCGCTTTGCATGCCGCCGCCGGGGATCGAAATATGGTTGCTCCGCCTCTGAGACCCCAATTGCATCTCCGGTCGTTTCAAGAGGACAGAACACGATTTTCAGCTTGTTGCCGAAGTGGGCGGGTTTCGTTTAGGAACACGAGGAGAACACAATAACAAAACAAGGGGGGAATGGTTGGTCCTGTGCAAAGTCTCCAAATGGCATCAATTTGACCGAATTTAAGAAAATTAAAAGCTGATGAAACACGAAGAAGAAGACTTCAGTACGTTTTGGAACCATATTTGATGTGGTTTAAACACTGTCTGCTAGCAAAACAGTGTCGAAGATAACACATTGGCATTTTCTCAAGATATGGTGAAAGAAAGAAATCATACACTGAACAAAAATATAAACGCAACATGCAACACTTTCAAAACATTTTACCGAGTTACTGTTCATATAAGGAAACCAGTCAATTGAAATAGATTCATTAGGCCCTCATCTATGGATTTCACATGACTGGGAATACAGATATTCATCTGTTGGTCACAGATACCTTAAACGGTAGGAGAGTGGATCAAAAAAACAGTCAGTATCAGGTGCAACCACCATTTGCCTCATGCAACTCTTCTTCACATAGAGTTGATCAGGCTGTTGATTATGGCCTGTGGAATCTTGTCCCACTCCTCTTCAATGGCATTGCAAGTTGCAGGATATTGGCGGGAACTAGAACACGCTGTTGTACACGTCGATCCAGAGCATTTCAAACATGCTCAATGGGTGACATGTCCAGTAAGTATGCAGGCCATGGAAGAACTGGGACATTTTCCAGGAATTGTGTACAGATCCTTGCGGCATGGGCCAGTGCATTATAATGCTGAAAGGTTAGGATTGCGGCAGATGAATGGCACGACAATGGATCATTCAAATTGACAACAGAAAATGCAATTGTGTTTATTGTCTGTAGCTTATGTCTGCCCATACCATAACCCCACCGCCACCATGGGACACTCTGTTCACAATGTTGACATCTGCAAACTGCTCGCCCACACAACACCATACACACTGTGTCATCTGCCCGGTACAGTTGAAACCGGGATTCATGTGTGAATAGCACACTTCTCCAATGTGCTAGTGGCCTTTGAAGTTGAGTATTTGCCCACTCAAATCGGGTACAACGCTGAACTGCAGTCAGTTCAAGACCCTGGTGAGGAGGACGAGCACACAGATGAGCTTCCCTTAGACGGCCTTTAACAGTTTGTGCAGAAATTGTTTGGTTGTGCAAACCAGTTTTATCAGCTGTCCGGGTAGCTGATCTCAGACAATCCCGTAGGTGAAAAAGCCTGACGTGGGGGTCCTGGGCTGGTATGGTTACACGTGGTCTGCGGTTGTGAGGTCGGTTGGACCCACTGCCAAATTGGAGGCTTATGTTAATTTTCAGTTCTCTGGCAACAGAGCTGGTGGACATTCCTGCAGTCAGCATGCCAACTGCACGCTCCATCAAAACTTGAGACATATGTGGCAGTTTGTTTCAAAACTGCTAATTTTAGAGTGGCCTTTTATTTTCCTAAGCACAAGGTGCACTAGTGTCACCCCTGTCATGTGGATGGACTATCTTGGCAAAGGAGAAATGCTCACTAACAGGGATGTACACAAATTTGTGCACTGAATTCAGGAAAAATACACTGTGTATGGAACATTTCTGGGATCTTTTATTCATGAAACATGGGAACAACACTTTACATGTGGCATTTATATTTTAGTTCAGTATAGATCTCTTCTGTTCCCGAGGCAAATGTAACATTTGTTCTATCATTTTACTGCAAGACATGCATAATTCTGCAGGAGTTTATATATTATGGTATGTGAGAGGTTATATGCAGTCAGTGTCCAGATTTCAGTTACTATTCTATTTAACCCATATGAATTTAAATGAGGAAGATTCTGCTTATTCATGTATACAGGGTTAATCGTGAGCAGGATATCAAAGGTGCATGTAAACAGCTTATACGAGTAAGACCTTAAGCGGGATATGAGCTACTATTGGGAAAACTGTGCTCATGTAAACGTGGTCATTAGTTAGTAGAGTGTGGAACTGGTGGTCAGCTGGTACCTCCTACCTTGTATGCCCCAAATGATTACATAATTTAATGGGCATCTCAGTGATTTAAAGCCCCAGATGAACCAGCTGAAATTTTTGCTGATATAACACATTCTAATATAGTATAGATGGTTTAATTTATAATTACCAGAGCACCAGTACATGGCATATCAGTGATTTGACCACTATGTGAACTAAAGACTGGTTTCCCCCTTCTGTAAAACTGTTGTCAAATGACACTGGACTGGAATGACCATTCTAAAAGAACTGGCCTACTTAGTAGTTACTATTTTTCTTGCCGGACACATTTTGAGATGGTAAATATATGTGCGTCCAAAAACTAATCACCAGCGTTACTGAATGATTAACCAAGTAAAATGGAGGGGCGTTTGTGCCACCATCAGTTTTTGATCTACACACAATCGAACAATACTATAAGTATTGATGCAAGTCTGTGCATGTCTGACCCTGCCTATTTTCAGCCCTGCCTTTAAAAGATGCGCAAGGCAAGTAATCACACGATTAAAATATTTATTTTGTAGAAATGGTGATCGATAAAAAAACATTGACAAAACATGTCCACCAGCTTTGATCTATAGATCGGAATTCCAGTGTGAAACTTAGCACATTTATCCACGTGAAACTTTAGCAAATATTAATAACCAAGAACATATATACAGAATCTGAGATACAAACGTGTATAAAACTCAGGTAGAAAAATAGCGATCTAATCCTTTCAAAAACACATGCATTCTGGTGAGAAGAGGTCGACAGAAATGTGCAGAATTTTTTTCCCCGTAAAAAAATAATTTAATGTCTTAAATTCTAACTTTCTAAATCAGATATTAGACAAATACATTCCACTGTATATTTAAGCATAAAGATGGATCATAAGGATGTTGGATTGAAAGGAGGCATTCATACACTGCTTCATTCCTTCCTTCAGCGATCAGACTTTTTGTGGTAGGAGAGAAGAGATGGAGAGTCTGGAGGAGAGAGAAAATGTGTCAGAACCAGATAAGGGCTACACACAATCTCTCGCTCTCTCTCACACACAAACATATGAACACCCAGGTGTCTGTGGAAAAACACCCCCAGTACAGAAGAAAACTATTCAATGGACCATCGTCCATTTTAGAATGGCTATGTAGTGACTACCCACGTGTGCCTGCTTACACCAGATTGTGCCCTACCCTGAGATGTACATCCTGGTACTTGTAGTTTGTACTTTTAGTTTGTTCAATACGGTGAGGGTGAGGTGGGGAGATAGTAACGAAGCAGTGTATTCCGGTACTTGTAGTTAGGTCCTCACCTGGGCCGTACCGGTAGATGGGGGACAGACAGCTGAGGTACAGCCATGTCCTGTTCTTTTGCAGCCACCGCTGCCAATAACCAATCATATCAGGGGAACTTGGAGGTGGGGCTAAGTAAGCCCTGCTAACTGGGTCAGGACATGGGATTGGAGGTGGTGAGATTGATTGATCAGTTTGTCAGAGAGGAAGTATGTCCATGGTAACAATGCCGTCCCCTAACCCAGGTGATTGTGGGTAGTGGACTTGCCGTGGTACGATGCCATCGCCAAGCTAAAGCTCCTCTTTCTCTCTGTCACCTCTGATCTTCCCCATCTCATTCAGTGAGTGTGTGCTCAAACAGTAAGTGCAACCAGTGTGCGTTTGTACCTGGACGTGCAGCCCCCAGGCGTTGCTGTACGTTCTCCAGGTGGTGGATGTAGTCTGTCAGAGACCGCTCGGCATCCTGGGACAGAACACAGGACGGAGCAGGCTCAGAGGACAGGACCGGGTTGGAATACACTCTAGGGAGGATAAGAGTGGACAGAATAAGAGAGGAGAGAAAGAGGGGGGAGAAGAGGAAGAGAGAAAAGGAAAGAAATTCAATCAAGGTATGTTGTTAGTTTCCCCCTCACATTAATGGATGTTTACTATGTAAGGAGCAGTACCGGTTGTGGAGCCTGAAGGGTGATTTCATTGGTGAGATCACACCCTTATGGGTGGGGCTGCTGTCTCTAGTAGGTGGAGAGGAGTTGTGATTGGCCAGTGGCTGCTGCTGCCTCAAAACCTCAGTCCTGGAAGCTGAGAGAGAAACAGAAAGGTTACACACTGAACTGTCGATGTACCTTGCCTGGGTGACGTTGGTAATCCTATCTTCATCGCTCTGGATGTCTCTCACACGCACCTGTGCTGTGTCCGTTGACAGTGACAGTAGTTGTAACTCCTCTCCTGACGACTCTCTGCCACTTCCTGGTCAGGAACTTCAGTCTGGAGGAGAAGGACAGGGAAGGGTTAACATGCATAACACAATGACCTATAGCTCCATATAACACCCACCCACACACACACACACACACGACCAACCCACCGTGAGATGGCGATGACAGCTCGTACTGCAGCTCTGAAGCGCGAGAGGGGAGAGTGTGTGTGGGCGTGGGGGGGCGAGGGGTGCGCCCCCATCCGAGCGATAAGACAGAGAGTTGCCTGTTCACAGTCCTGAAAGCCCCCCAGCAGCAGCAGGAGGTAACGCTTCTGGTAGACCAGAGACTTCCTAAAGCTCTCAGCCCGTAGATAGCGCTCATACAGTCGCTGGAACTAGAGGAGGGACAGAGACACAAACAGGGTTAAAGAGACGTCAAGACAAGGGACTTCATACCAGATGATCCATGAGGACTTTCAGCCCAGAGGTCGAGTGTGTGTGTGTGTGTGTGTGCGCGCGAGTCAGTCTGTTAGTTTGCCCGTGTGGCTCACCTTGCTGTTGCTGAGGTCAGTGCTGGGACGGTTCTCAGTCTCTGCCTGTCGTAGCTGTCGTTCCAGACAGGACAGGGTGTGTTTCAGGTTAACCGTCTCCTGACTCAGCTCCTTCACGCGGGCCGACAGGTCAGAGTTCTCCCTCGACAACCTCTCCCCCAGCGCCGAGCAAGAAGAGGAAGACTGCAGAGAGAGAGAAATTGGTTATCATGGTCCTTATCAAACTAATCTGTTGAAGTCGCAAATCCCCCCCAAACACCATAAATACATTTAAAACACTGCCGTCTAGCTCGTCTCCCAGTGCTTCATGTTGCTATGCATGGGCCAAGCTATGATCAGCCATTTCTGGTACCTGGTGGTTGTATTGGGTTGTGCTGGTCTGGTCTGGCCCAGTCGATGTGTTATTCCTGGGTTGGAGTGGGCTGGAGTTGTACTGGTGTCGGTTGGACAGTCTCTCTGTGGCCATCTCCCTCTCCTCCCTCTCTAGCTCAGCCAGAGTCTGCTGGAGATGTCTCATCCTCTGCTGGTCCTGCTGCCGTAATAACTCCAATTCACACTGCAGAGAGAGAGAGAGGGAAGAGAAAACAGAAAAGTAAACAAGACAAAGATGGCATACAAGTGGCTGAGACACAGTTGTATTACAAATCAGACAGGCAATGCTAAAATGTTGTGTGTAAATCTCACCAGTTTGTTGCTGGTCCTCTCATGTCGCTTCTCTCTCTCCGTCTGCTCCTGTCTCTCCTTCCTCCTCTCCCTCTCCCTCTGTTCCTCCCGCTCCCTCTCCTTGTCATTGACCGATCGAAGCCTCTCCCTCAGCACGTTGAGCTCCGCCCCTAAGCGACCAGAACGCTCTCTCTCCGTCTCCAATGCTCGACTAGCCTCCTGCTGCTGCTCCTTGAGTGTCTCCATAGTAACTCGGAGGCGAGCTGCAGCATCCTGATCTCGCTGTGCCTCCGCTCTCCTCTTCCTCTCTTCCTCCTCTACTCTCCTCCGGTTCTGCAGAAGTTCCGCCCTCAGCCCGTCTGTCATGGTGGCTAGCTCCTCCCCCTGCCTCCTCTCCTGCTCCAGCTGAGAGCGTAGCTCCGAGATGAACTTCCTGTCTCGGGACACGTCCTCCTCTTGTCTGCGTGTGATGTCATCGAGACACCGGGCGGAGCGCTCGCGTTCCTCCTCCAGTTTCTTCATGTGGGTGTCGGCTAGGCGGGACTCAGCTTCTTTCAGGAAGTGTTCCAGCCGACTCTTTTCCTGTGACTGGAAAGTGTCTAGTTGCCGGGCGGAACGGGCGCATTCCTCCTCCAGCTCCTTATGGGCATCGGCTAGACGTGTGTCAAGCTGTGATTGGAGGAGGTGGCCACGGGAGAGTTCTATCTGGAGTTCCTGTCGGAGGTTACAAGAGGTCGTCCTCTCCTGGTCCAGCTGACCCCTCAGGGTCACGACCTCTGATCTCTGCTGCTCCTCTTCCTTCTCACGGAGGTGTGTGCGAGTTCTCTCCTGGTACAGCTCCTGCTGTAGCTCCTGGACTCTGGTCTCCTCCCTCCTTACAGCCTCCTCACAGTCCTCTATACACAGGCTGGGAGAGGACACACACATCAGTATTTATTTACGTGTGTGTGTGTGCATTCAATAATATGTGTGTATGCATACCGGAGATTGCGGATCTCGTTTTGTAGTTCCTGCTGGGTGCTGTGGGAGGAGTTAAGTCGTTCTCTGTTCTCCTCTAGTTCTGCCCTCAGCCTGGATAACACCTCCCCTTTAGATGACTCCTCCCACTGAGAGTGCTGCAGCTGCAGAGCTTGTCTGTCTGCAGAGAGCAGATGCTCCACCACAACACGCTGCTGCTCCTCCTGGAAAGATGAGGGAAAGCAAGATATATTTTTTTAACCCTCAATTAAGCTAAGCAGATACAATGCAGGTTTTTTTGTATTTTTTTTTTACAGTATACAGGACTTCCTTAGTGGAGACCGCTCCAAACACGCTCACGTAAACACACACCTGTCTCTGTAGCAGTGTTTCCAGCTGACGGAGGAGGTGGGTGGAGTCTATCTCAGGGTGGGAGGAGAGAAAAGCCTGCAGCTCAGAGCGAAGCCCTGCCCTCTCACAGTCAAACACACCCCTTACTGCAGCCTGCAGCCCCCTGCTCCAACCAGCATCCACAGAGTTCTCCTGTTAAAACACACATGAAGGTCAGTATGCACACATGCAGAAGTTAAGCACAGATCTCACACACACACACACACTCACCGGTCTCTGTGCCATCCTACAGAGCAGTTCTCTCAGAGCGATGACAGTTTGCTGTAACGCCCTCTTCTCCTGCTCCCAACACATTGGAGGAGCTTTAGAGTCTAACTGACAGATCGTCTGGTCCAATGAGAGGTGGTTAGAGGGGGCGTTACGCTGGGAGAGGGCGAGAACCCTGCAGCTCTCCTGGTACACTCTCTTCAACAGACCCTGGAAACACACACACAGTTTGGTATAGGGTTCATTTGTAACATTTAAGGTGTGTGTGTGTGTGTTTTTGTGTTCATACCTGTAGTTCAGGAGACAACAGTTCGTCGCTGTAGCTCATACTCCCGGCGGCGCTGTCTGTGTGTGTGTTGGTTGCGGGGTTCATGCCTCGACAACGCAGGTACTCCAAGAACTGAGCATCCAGCCTCTCTGTCTGCTCCAACTCTACCTTGAGTCTTACACCGAGCTCTGAACTGACATCTACACGACAGACACAGAGAGCGAGAGAAGGGAGAGAGTTTAGACAAATGAACACAGATATAAAGTCAAGACCAACAAAATGACAGACAAACAGACTTACTGCTGCCATATCCATCACTGGCCCACTCCGTTGCGGACAGAGAAGAGGCGGAGCCAAGAGATGAGCGAGGGGCCGTCAGGTCCAGGGCTTCCAGCTCATGCACCTGACAGGTGAGAGAGGTTTAATGTGTGTGCGTGTTTGTGTGGTGTATGTGGACACTTTCTCAACCCTTTTTCCACCTACCTTGTCAGCGTCCATTGAGTCCAACATGGAGAGGTTGTCTGAGGCAGAGATGGACCCAGGGGAGTGGGTGCTGTGTGTGCCCAGCTCTGGGCTGATTGTCCCTGGACAGGGCTGGTCTTGCTGTCCCCTGGGGGAGGCTTTAGCCTGGAGCTCCAGGCCTGTGCTGTTTAAAGCACTGAGGTCAGACAGTCTAGAACCGTGGAGAACAGAGGGGTGGAACCTGTCCTCTCTGGTTCTCTCCTCAGAACAGTCCAGTCGACGGAGAACCTCAGGAGAACTCAGGGACCCGTTGTGAGACACACCGTCCTGGAATCCTCTGGGTGTGACGTCTGGAGGAGGAAGATGATCACGGTCATCCAACAGCTCTGCACTCAGAGAAACACCATTGTCTGTGTAGCAGTTTGAATGTGTACTCACCCTTCAATGAGTGTGTCTGTCTGCTGTGCGGGTTGCAGGTCTGTCTGAGCTGCAGCAGTTCTCCTTGCTGATAGGCCAGCTCCTCTTCCTGCACGGCCAGGTCTTCCTGTAGGGCCCGGAGCTCCGCCTTCAGATGCTGGTTATTGGTTTCCAGGTCAGCCAGGGCCCGGTCTTTGGTCTGATTGACAGGTGAGTGAAATAATCAGAGAATACAGTGTTAATTACAGTCCTTTCAAAAAAATGTTTAGTTTAAATGCACACGCCTGTCCGTACCTGTCCCTCCTCCAGTAGTTTCTCAGCTCTCTCTGTGCTGGAGCAAAGACCCTCCTTCACAGCTGCTAACTCTGCCCCCAGGGCTTGATGCTCCGCCCCTAGTCTCTGTAGCTCCTCCTCCCTCTGTCTCAGGGCAGCGTCAGCCTTCGCCAGAGTCTCCTCAGCACATGTCTGTAAGAGAACAGCCTTCATCATCAGCATCAGAATGATCAATATCAACAGCACCATCAAATATGTAATCCGTCTACTTTGCACAAAATCTTTCTTACAATCTGTTATCCAGGGCTTTGATTCATTCAAGAACCGCATTAAAAACCTTGAAGACTACACAAGAAACATGTGCAAAACACACACCAACACAAATCCCTTACCCTTCCTACCCACACTGAAAATACAGTGCATAACACTGAGCGAGTAACTCTACTCAACACCATCATTATTTTCCCAAACACAAATCTATAGCAAACTGTTCACCAAGAGTGTTTAAAATTGTGCTTGGAAACTCCCATTCCAGAACACATGGCAAGAAAACTATACTCCATGTTCAGAAAGAAAGTAAATATTATTGCCAGTGTGCAAGAACTTCACAACACGGAACTGTTTTCTGACCACTCCTGACTTCCTCTTTCTGATGAGGTCACTTCCTCTGTGAGTAACACTCTTCTGTTAGGTGCCAACACATCAACATCTCGTAGTTTCGCTCTCTCTCTTACGCCATTTCTTAGTCTCTCCCCTGCTATAAATATACCATTTAGCAGATGCTTGTTCTCCAAAGACTCAATCTCTCATTCACTCTCTCCCTCTAACCATAGCCAGCTGTGGTAGAGGGAGCTCACACCGGAAAATACCTAAATAGTGAAAGTTATTTAGTGTTGCAAGTTCGGCTTAGAGAGGCTAAATGGAATGGATTACTCAAGTTTGAATGAAAACATCAAAGGCAGACTTTCAAAGCAGAAAAGGTATCTTTTCTGTGTCAATCTACCAACTAAATCTGCAAATAACTAATACATCACCACTCCTACATGGCTAGAAAGAAATGTGTTTAAATTGATGCCACATGTTGAGTCAATCTGATTGGCCAGCCACTTACCAGCACTTCCTTCTGAGCCTCCTCCTGGTTGGATCGCCTCTCCTCTAGCTGACGGCTGACTTCCTGGAGGCAGGCCCTCTGAGACGTCACTTCCTGCTGGAGGCGTTCTATTTCCTCTTGGAGTCGGCACTCCCTCTTCCGCAAGGCCTCGCGTTCTGACGAAAGTTCTGCCTTCGCCGTCTCGACAGCCACCACGGTCTGTAGCAGGGCTTCAGTCTCCTTCTCCCGCTCTTCAACCCTTGATTTTAGCTCCAGGACCAGGGAGTCTAGCCGAGTTTTCTCCCCTCGCAGGGAGTTTGCCTCCTGGGCAAGAGCCTGCCAGCGACCGCTCTCCTCCACAGCTGCATCCCTCTCCTCCTCCAGCCCTTCTATCCTGGCTCTCACCTGTTCAAGCTCTGCCTCTTTTAGATTGAGTTCTCTCTTTACCTCTCCCCCTCTCTCCCTCTCTTCCCTGAGCCACCTTCCCATCTCCTCCCCCTGTCCTCTATACTCTTCCTCCTGAGAGAGCAGCAGTCTCTCCATCGCCTCCTTCTCTCCCACCGTCACCTCCAGCTGCCCCTGCAGGGCCTCCACACAGGAACGGAGAGAACGGGAAGAGGAGGAATGGAGGAGACGCATCTCCTGCTTAAGACTGTTGCCCTCACCTCCTCTCGCTCCTCCTCCCACTCTCTCTGGTTGGGGGTACTTGGCAGGTTCCGGGCTGGGAGCAGGTGAAGGGTTAACACTGTCGCCCTCTTGTGATAGGTCGCTGACCTCGTGGTAGGCGGGGCAAAGGGTGTTTAGCTCGGCCTGTAGTGTGCTGATGACCTCGTGAAGCCGCTCCTCCTCTTCCTGCTTGTCCTGACGCACCCTGATGATGTCACAGCGGAGGTGCTCCACCTGGGAGCGGACGTCTTCAAGTTCTGTCTGGAAGGCCTGTAGAGAGACCGGGAGAATGGCTTCCAGTTCAGGCAAAAATAATGAGTTCCATTGTGTGTGTGTGTGTGTGTGTGTGTGTAGTGTGTACTACATAGAGGTCACATTACTTTGAATTCTGAGAGATTATGTCATTATATAACGGGGCTGGATTATGGAGGTGTGTGTGTGTATGGGTGGGTGTCTGTGTACCGTGATGTCCCTGGCTGTCTCCAGCTCCAGTTCTAGCTTGTGTATCTCCTGGGTCAGGTGGTCTATCTCCTCATTCTTCTCCTCTAACAGAGCAGATGGGAGACTCTCCTCCTCTCCCATCTCTCTCTCCTCCAGGCGAAAGGTAAGGGCTGAAACTGTCTCCTAAACAGACACGGGGGGAGATTTAGAACACAGTAGAACACATTCTTGGCATTAGAGAGTACTAACATGACTGAAAACTGTAGCAGACCCACTTTGAGAGAAGCGACTTGGTCGTGAAGCTGGGTGATGGTATCCGTGTTCTGATTGGTCAGGAGCTCCAGCTGGAGAGTGAGGTGTTTTAACTCCGCCTCTTTTATGGTCAGGTCTCTCTGAGTCTCCTCCATTTGACCAACCAACACACACACCTAGAACACACACACACACACACAAGTTAACAAATTAATCCAACCAAGCAAACTAATCTTCTCTGGCCAAAGATCTCGATACACTAGCAGCAGGTAGCAGTTAAGCTCTGTTAGGCCTTTCACTAAAGCAGGTGTTGAGGTTGGAAACACACCTGTTGCTCCTTGTCCAGCAGGTCTTGCTGTGCGGTGTCCAACGTGTCTCGGAGAAGCTGGATGGGGTCGGGGGTGTTAGCGTTGTTGTCACGGTAACGGTGACGGGTCTCGTCCAGTTTAGACTGCAGGGCTGAAATCTGGAGACGATTTGACAACTGCTGCTGCTGCAATGACTCCTTATCCTGGAGGGAGAGAGTCATTTAGTGTGTGTGTGAAGGTGTGTGTAGGTGTGTGTGAGTGAGAGAGTTACCTGTGTGAGCTCCTCTTCTCTCTGCCGAGCTCTGTGCAGCTCCTGCTCCAGTTGACTGACAGCTCTGCTGCTCTCTGAGCTGCTCAGCAACGCCTGTTCCAGCTCCCTAATTCGCCCAGCCAGCTTGTCAATCTCCTCATTGCGCTCAGCAACCTCAAGCTGGACCTGTTGATTGGCTGCCAGCAGGCAGGTGTGGTCTTCTGTCTTGTCCCTGATGAGAGCTTGAAGGCTCTCCACCTGAGAAAGAAACACAGGGGAGGAATGTTGGTTTCGAGGGCTCCAGTTGCCGGGTCACTATGGGGTTTCCCATGTTAAGCTGTACGACGGGTTTACTAAAGCCATTCTGGGTCTGAAGCCACGACAACAACTGAAGCCATGCGACAGAGCAGCAACACACAGCACAGAGGGATGGAAGGGAAGGGAAAGGAGGGAGCGAGATGGAGGAAAGGGGGAGAGATGAAAAGCAGAGTGACGGAGCGGCACTAACGGCAGATGTGTCTTCAAGGATTATGTAAGTTAATCACGCAGGTGTTATCACAACACACACACACACACACACACACACACACACACACACACACACACACGGTGGGGGCATGCAGAAGAGTCGAGGTGTCGCTATAGGAGTCACTGGTGAGATTCCACACCTGCAGAACCAAGTCCTCAATCTAGAGCATTCCATGAAATAAAACACAAAACACAAACAGTCAGCAACAGGTCCATTCAGGTCCATTCAATATCTATAATGACTCAACATCAGATATTGTCTTGACTAAACACTACAGTATTAAAGACTTAACACGTGCCAATACACTAAGGTAAGGATGCGCGTGTGTGTGCGTATCTTACCCGCTGGCCCTTGCTGGTCCCAGCAGAGTGTCTGGCTGGCTGTCTGAGCTGAGCCTCCAGACTTCTGATCTCCTGTTGGAACTCATCTCTCTCATGCTCCCGCTCCACTGCCTGCTCCTGGAGACACACAGAGATAAACTTGAGTGTGTGCAAGTGTGTTACACATCCATACATTTCCCCACAGCGTGACACTTACGTCTATAAACTGCCTGTCGTGTTTGAGCTGTTTCTCGAGGGCCTGGACGCGCTGCAGGAGGTCTTCTGATTGAGCCCTGTGCTGCTGCTCCGCCGTCAGGCCCTGGTTCTCCCGTTCTTCTAGCTCGGTCTCCAGAGCCCTGAGGCGCAGAGACAGTGAGCTGCGGTCTTTCTCCGCCTGCCGCTGCACACACAGCCTCTCCTGGCCCAGACGATCTGCCTCAACCAGGAGGCCTTCACACACACACACACCACACACACACACACACACACAGTTAGGAACAGACATGCACACACAAATTTTCAAAAAATCCACAATGACACACACAATCCTTCCAAACATGCACTTCCTATAGATAAGGGGAAGTATAGAATTGGTCAGAAAAAGAAAATAAAAACTTGTCCACAAGTCATAGCAAACAAATACAACCACACTAAAAAACATACTGCATAAATCAACTCACACACTAGTCCCCAACTGGCCTCGGTCTGAGACGGGGCAGTTTTTGAAAACACACAGACACACACAGGACTCTGAGCGACAAACCTGTGTCCCCCTCTATACTCTGACAGGACCCTACAGGGAGAGCAGACAACTAAGAATAGGACTTAACGTGTACACAAAACATACGCAACATAATCAATCCCAGTTAAGCTTAAACCACAATTTCTCTCATCTATCACCTCCCCTCACCCTTTTCTCTCTCTTCCAGTCCGGCGGTGAGATGAACCTTCTGGCGCTGGAGGAGACTGTGCTCCTCGCTGAGCTCCTGCAGCTGCACCCGGAGGTTCTCTAGCTCTGAGGTGAGGCCTTCCTTCTGGTGCAGCTGCGCCCGGAGCCCCTCCAACTCCGCCGTGAGGCCATCCATTTGGTGCAGCTGCGCCCGGAGGCCCTCTAGCTCCTCAACAAGCCGTTCTTCCTGAGCCTCCTTTTGTTGTAGAGATTCTTCCAGAGTTGCCTTCTCAGCCACATAGCCCTCCAACAGACCTACACACACAAAAACAGGATACACACACAGATACATGAATATCATACTTTTTACAAACAAAGATTCTAAAAACACATGGAGACGCACAGTATCTCCACTGACCCTCGGCCTTGTGGAGCTCCAGCTGGAGCTTGCTCTTTAGCCCAGCTTCCTGGTCCAGCTGATCCAATACGAGCTGGTGTTGGAGCAGCATCTGGGAGGAGTCTGAACGGCCCTGGGAAAATCTCTCCTCTAGAGACAGATGGACAGAACAAGACTCCTCCAACTAGAGACCAAAAAGGAGAGAACGAGAGAGACCGACAGAGACAGATGAACGCAAAGATCAGTGGCTGAGCTTCATGCAAATTCAATGCATAGAATGTTGTGTAGACCCCCCACGAACCTCTCAAGCGTTCACTGCATGCCGACAAGCTAGTGTGTGTGTGTGTGTGTGTGTGTGTTACCTGTGTGTTCGCGCGTGTGAGGAGCTCCAGGAGTGTGTCCACAGAGTGGCGTAGTTGGCTGCAGGCTCCCAGGGCTGCCTCCTCTCCCAGGGCTGCTTCCTCCCCTCCAGAGTTTGTTTGGGACTCTGCCAGTAGGAGGCTCTCACACACACGCTGAGAGAGATCCAGATCGCCGGTCGACATGTCTGCTACAGAGACACCTAGTGGAGAGAGAGGAGACCGGTCAGGTATTACACAGTTATCAGCCCTTTCTTCCCAAGTGTGTACTTGTTCACTTCCTGTCATAAATGTATCAAGGACTCAGGTCCAGTTGTTAGATTGCACCCACCTGTCTCCTGATTGGTTGTTCCCTCTCCTGGACTCTCACCCTGATCATGACCTTTGACCCCGACACAGGCGTTGACCCGGCGGCCAATTAGCTCCTCCATTGCCATGGTGCTCAAAACCACCTCAACCAGAACCTTCCTCAGCCTCTCATTAGCTGACTGGAGAGACTGCCTAGGGGTCACAGGTCAAAGTGAGACAAAACCAACAAAATCACTAAATTAAAAAAAAAAACAACAACTTGGAGGATAAAAAAAATAAAAAATGAAGCCTACACACTAGCTGATCATTGTCAGGCCTACATTCATCCAGACAGCCTCACCTCTCCTCCTTGGCAGTGTGTAGGTCCTCAGTAAGCATGTTGAGGAGGTTGCCTCCCTCCTGACTCTCTCGTTCTCGCCGTTGGAGGAGTGTATCCAGGGTCTCCATCTCTGACCTCTTCCCCTCCAACTCCCCCTGTAGACTACACACCTCCGCTCGCAGCTGAGAGCCAGAGAGCAGAGAAACCAGAGACAGGAAACCAGTCATGACTAGATGTGATCAAAGAATTGTCCTCCCTGTCATAGATACGACAGTTGCATACAACAACACACTCCCTTTACATAACAGGACCAAAAGCAAAACCATGTGTCTTGTAATGCCCAATCAGAGAAAGTGAAATGGACAGTCTCCATTTTCAGTCACCATTAGTTTGAGATTTGCCTGTTTAGCCTCCAGGAAGCACTCACACAAAAACGTAGAGCTACACAAACACAAAAGATGGTGTAATCCTGCGAGCCGGGCAGGCAGCAGCTCTCTGCCTCAACACCAACTTTGAGTGGGAGTGAGTCGAAATCTGAACTCCCTCCCTCCCTTTACCTCCCATTTCTTCCCTCTCCCTCTGAATCCCTTTACCTCTCCTTCCCAAAGCTTTAACTTGGCTCCTCTCGCCACGTCTTCGGCAGTCTCGCTCGTTCTCTTACAATTTCTTCCCTCTCTTTCTCCCTCCTTCCCTCCCTCTGTCTAACAACCAACACTGGTTGCCTTAGCAACAGTTCCCCCCCACCTATATCCCTTAAGATTAAAGGGGGGGGGTTATTGTAGCACAAAAACCCCACACTACCTGATCCATGGAAACAAACACTATGGAAACAAACACACCCACACCCCTGGGGGTAGGGGGGTCTAAAACAGCATTAGCATAGAACGGATGGTCTCTGTGAATAAGGTTGGATAGGAGGCAGAACTGTCGGTCATAGTTAGCATGGGAACTCTGCCATGATGAACATACTGGGTGGAATGGATGGATGAATGAAAATCATTTTTGAATAAACAAATGGACAAATGTGCATGTAACTGAAATGCCATTATGCATGATGAGAGATTAGAGATTTACATCCAGCCAGCAGAGTGTGTGCATGAAGGACAGAAAACACACGGGATTAGTATTGAGATTAATGAAGAAGATAATCCCTTTAGGAGAGCCACTGGGCTGTGACTGTTTCTAGACATTAAGAGTGATGAAAAACAACATCCTACTCTTTTTATTCTCCTCCTGCAAGTCTCCCACCACAATCATCCTCTTCCCTCTCTTTCTCCTTTACTCTTACATATATATCACTATCTCCTACCCCATACTCTCTCATTTTCCTGTTTTCTCTCCCCTCTTTCTCCCTTTGTGCCCCCCTCCCTCGGTCTGTGGATAGTTGGGCTCGTCTGGTCTTGCCCACATAATTCATTTCCTACTAACAGTGTGTGGTGTGTGTGTCAGAGTATGTGAGTGGAGGTTGACTGGTTGGAAATCCCGCAAGTCGCTCACACTGGTGCACCATGTCCTTTCCTACCACTAAAAACACTCTGGTGCACCATGTCCTTTCCTACCACTAAAAACACTCTGGTGCACCATGTCCTTTCCCACCACTAAAAACACTCTGGTGCACCATGTCCTTTCCTACCACTAAAAACACTCTGGTGCACCATGTCCTTTCCTACCACTAAAAACACTCTGGTGCACCATGTCCTTTCCTACCACTAAAAACACTCTGGTGCACCATGTCCTTTCCTACCACTAAAAACACTCTGGTGCACCATGTCCTTTCCTACCACTAAAAACACTCTGGTGCACCATGTCCTTTCCTACCACTAAAAACACTCTGGTGCACCATGTCCTTTCCTACCACTAAAAACACTCTGGTGCACCATGTCCTTTCCTACCACTAAAAACACTCTGGTGCACCATGTCCTTTCCTACCACTAAAAACACTCCGGTGCACCATGTCCTTTCCTACCGCTCACAGGGAAAAAACAGCTCTTGCTCCCTTCATTAAAATACCTATTTAACCAACACCCATCTATTTTTCTGACTACATGGACCTACCATTTGGTTTTGAAGTATTGAAACCAAACCATATTATTTGAATGAAAAGTATTATAATAAACATGAAAAGGTGAATATAAGAAGCACTCAATTTCAAATAGGCTACATGTCATGTTAAACATATAAACACTAAATAGGTCAGGAGACAAATGGAGTCTAAGAAGGAATGGAAATGAATTATTTAGGCTATATTATTTATATTATTTCAAGCCAATAGCCTACAAAGAAATACATTGCTAGTGCGGCACAATAGGCTGGCAGGGACAAAGTGTATTAAATCATTATGGTCTAGAAACTGTGCAAATAGGCTGTGACTTACATAAAATAAAATACAAATTAAATAATGACTTATTAGTGCCTTCATTTTTAGAGTTTGGCCAGTCTGTGGCTTCAGGCTCATACGATGGTGTCTGAAGAGCAGGTCAGCAGCAGAGAATATCCTCTGGGGATGCAGGCTTGTTTTTACTTTTATATAGGTAGGCCTGAAGGTTTTTAGGCAAAATAACCCAATCAAAACAAAGCTCCTTAAACGTGGGAATATACCAGGCATATTGGGCCAAAATCAATTACGGTCGATGGTATGATTAATGGGACGTTTAAAAAGGTCCGATTTCTTTGTTGCTACAATGACATTTCGATATCTACCCACCTACTTTATTATTTTAGCATGTGCACGTAGTGAGTATACCGTTATGCTGTCTCAGGTTGTACAATGACTTTTTAGTTGTGGACACTAACGTTACATCATCTCTATTGCTCCTCTACTTTGGAAGTCACCTCGATTTTGCACCTGTGTGTTTTATCAGTTTCTTTATGAAAATATTCAGCAAACAGACAGTAGCTAAAGCAAGGGGCTATAGCAGCACACAAGTAGACTACAAGTGCATGCTGGGCCGGGCATGCCCTGAGCTCCTGAAGTAAGTGCTACTGGAGTGAAGTTGGAGCGGGCAAGAAGGCCGACTCTCCAGCCGCTGGGAATCTCGCTCGGCGCTCCAGTCATATTTGACGCGCTCAATTACTCCAGTGTGTGTGGTGTGGGTTACCTGTGACACCACAGTGTCCAGCTGTAGCAGTTGTGTAGTGAGCTGGCTCATCTTGTCGGCGTAGCTTTGTTCCTTCTGCTCGTGCTCAGAACTGAAGCTCTGCCTCTGTTCTGCTAGCTCCGCCTCCTTCTGCTCCTCAAACTCCGCCTTCAGAGGAAAGAGATGCTGGTAATGCTGTCCAAACTGCCAGCACTTCTGTTCTAGAACTTGTTCTAAAACTCACGCCAAGGATATTGGGTAACAGCTCTAACAGCTCTCCCTACAACCAAAAACTCACAAGCTGATTCAGACTGACTGACTAACAGACTGCTAGCTAACGCTCAGCACAAATGCATTTTTTTTGTTAAGTGTACAAAATAAAACCTTCTGCATCAGAGGATCAAAGGCTCAAATCCATCCCATTTAGCCACTGTTCACGTGGCAGCAACACACCCACAGAAATACTGATGTGAAAAACACACTGTCCTATATGAAGAAAGGATTATGATGGTTGTGTAAATCTCATGGGACACTGGCCAGGCATGGGCTAACCCTAGTCTTGCTGGGGTGTACACACACACACACAGAAAGAGAGAGACAAACCTCCAAAATCCAGCCCCATTATATAATGCAATCTGTCCGAATTCAGTTTCTCTCAGTGATCGACACAAAGAGCACGATGGCAGACTACTGTGACATCAAGACAGGGAAAGTGGATAACTAGTCAGATGCACAACTGAATGCGTTCAACCCAAATGTATCCTAAAAGACACCCACCACTGTTACATATGTTCCTGTATAGTTCATGAATATTTAAGGCTGATGAAGACCTCACGCCGTTTTCCCCCACCCTCGCTCTTCCTCTTAGTCGCCCTCTGCCCTAGGTATTTGTATAGTATTTGTATGAAAGGATTTGGTGGCTTCAAGCCATACGATGAATATTTCCTCTAGCCTATCAGACAGCAAGTTCATTACCCTCCCTCCACCTGTCATCCCTCTCTCCATATCTCTCCTCCTCTCACCTTGAGTTGGCTGGTCTTCTGCTCAAGTCTCTCCTCTGCTTGGGCCTTCAGAAGCTCAACCTCTTCCAGGAAGTGCAGCCGTTGCCGTGACGACTCCTCCTCCAGCTCCCGGCGACACGCCTGTAGCTCTCTCACAGACGCACTCTTTAGCTCCTACACAAACACACACACATTGACCCCTCATCTAATAGTGTGTGGAAGCACAGTGAGAGCGTAATCCCTTCACTTTTATAAGACTACTGACAAGAGGAATGGGATGTTCTGGGATGGTGTGTAAGTGTGTCAGACCTGAAGCTGCTGCTGGTGCTGTGTGTTGAGTTGCTGTGTCTCTGAGGTGTAGGTGCACGTGAGCTCCTCTAAGGCAGTGCAGTGCTGTTGCGCCAACTCCAAGACCTGGAGACAGACACAACCAGATCAAACAACTGAATGGATGGACGGATGCTCAGATTAATGGATAGACCAGCCAAGAGATGGAGGGATGAGTACCTTTTTCCTGAGGGCCTCCAGAGCCGTGTGGTGTTCAGCTTCTAAGGCCTCTTTCTGGATTGTCAACTCATTCTGACAGAGCGAGAGATTGAGCAAGAATGAGAGAACATCAGAATTGTCTCATGAATATACAAGACAGATTTTTTATATATTTTTTACTGTGGCGAATTTGCATATTTTCTTGACTTCAAATGACCACTTTGTTATCTCACCTGGTGGGTGTGGCTGAGCTCCGTTGCCATGGCGCTAAACTTCTCCATGTGAAGCTGAGCCAACTCCTTCCTCAGCTCCTCCCTGACGGACTGCTGCTCCAACCCATCACGCTCCACTTCCTGGTTAAGCCTTGACCTTTCACGCTCCACTTCCTGCTTATGCTCCGCCTCAAGCGCAGACTTCTGATCACGCAGAGTCTGAGATATGAGAACATTAAGATAAAATAGATGTGAAATGTAGAATATAGATATACAAGATTTAAAACTGTGTGTGTGTGTGTATGTTCTCACCTGGATCTCCCTCAGGTATGTGGTCTCCAGTGTGTCCATATTACCCAGCATCCTCTTCTCCAGCTCCTCCCTCTCTTCCTGATGCCTATGTTCTAACTCTGCCTCCTGTGCCTCTAGCTGAGCCTGATTGGTTTCCTGTAGGACTGCCTCCAGGTGATCGAGCTCTGACTTGCGTTTTGATTCAAGGCTGGTTTCCAAGACAACAAGCTCCTTGTGTTTTGTTGCGATCTCTGTTGCCATTGCTTTGAGATCAGCCTTGTGATTGGCCAACAAGGAGTCCAGTTCTGCTTTGTGATTGGTTCGTAGCGTGTCCATGTCCTTCGTGTGGTTGGTCAGTAGCGTGGTTTTCAGGAGTTCCATGGCGGTCATGTGTTCCTCCCTCAGCTCCCCCAGAGAAACCTCACCCTGCTGGGCCAGACGCTGCTCCAACTTCTCCCTCTCCTCCTGGAACCTACACACATGCAGAACAGGTCATTTCAAGATGAAAGGACAGATAGAGTGTTAACTCTCTGTGAATGCATTCGTTTACTATGGGGAAAACGTTCACTAGCTAGTGAGAATCTCTGGTATTACATGAAACGCACTGTATTAACCTCCAGACTCCCCTAGTCTCTCTGGGTGTTTTACCCCAGCCAGGTCTCACCTGTCCTGGGCTTGGCATAGCCTCTGGTCTCCCTGCTCCTGAAGTAGAGCAGTCAGCTCCTTGACCTCAGCAGCCATGGTGGACTTGGCCCTGGTCAGCTCAGCTTCGTACTGGGCCTCTAGTCTCTGTCTCACTGCCACCGCCTGGGGGTCTGGGGGAGAGACATGTGAGACGAAGGGCAAAGACCATGCAGAAGTGACAGTGAAATAAGGGAGGTTGAACTACATGAAACCTTTTCATGTACTTACTCAGGTCGTTGTCCAGTGAGGCTTGTAGACTCCTGAGCGCCGCTCTCGCCTCCTCAATCCCTTTCTCCAGAGCGCTCCTTTCCTCCGCCATCCCTCTCTCCAGCGCTTCTCTCAGGGCAGAGACCCGTGCCTCCCCCTCCTCCTGGAGCTCCTGTCTGAGCCTCTGCACCTCCTCCTCTCTCCTCAGGGTCATCTTCTCCATCACTCGCTCCCTCTCCTCCTTATGTTCCTCTGCTAGTTTCACAACCAGCTCCTCAGCAAAGCTCTGCTTCAGCTAAAAACATCCAGGTCAACATCCGGTCATTCCAGGTCAACATGTGGCAACACTCATTACGTTGTCACACATACTCACACAATTATGTATGCATGTACTTGCTGTGTGTGTGTGTAAGTAATCCTTCTCACCCCCCCCCCCCCCCCCTTAATGATTTAGATGCACTATTGTAAAGTGGCTGTTCCACTGGATGTCAGAAGGTGAATTCACCAATTTGTAAGTCGCTCTGGATAAGAGCGTCTGCTAAATGACTTAAATGTAAAATGTGTATTTTCAGTGTACGTGTGAGTGTACCTTCATAGTGTGTGAGCGTAGCTCCATGTTGTGTGTGTCTGCCAGGGCAGCCAGTCGTGTCTCCAAGTTCTGGATCATGGTCGTTCTGGTCTGCAGCTCCTCAGAGTGACACCACATCCTATGCTCCACCTCCACCTGTTCACATCACATTAGCAATCCTACTCCCACTGGAAACTTAACAGAACTTCGACTCACTTCGATTTACAGAATCTAATTCATTCACTATCATCATTCTTACCTCCACCTGTCTGGCAGCCTCCAGACGCACCCTCGTCAGCTCTGTGTGGAAGAGGAAAATTATAAATTGAGGGAAAGAGAAAATATTTTTATATGTTGAAGAATATTCCAATGTGTGTGTGTGAGAACGAGAGTCCGTATACCTCTGACATGGCTGTCTGACAGTCTAGCGCGGAGTTGTTCCATCTCGAGGGCGTGGCGAGTCTTCAGCTCCTGCAGGTCGCCATAGTAACGATCAGTCAGGTCTGAGCGCACCTAGAGAGAAAACAAAATCGTGAAGGAAAGACAAGGCCTGATCATGCTGGATCATAGGTGAGACTGCTCCTCTGTGTGTGTGTGTGTGTGTGGTTTCTGTTAGGAAAATGTAGCGCCGGACATTTATTGCATTTGCCGGACCAATATGCATTGGGTGTGTAACCTGATTAGGGCATCCACCCACAGTGCTCTGAATTCCAGAAATCCCATTTAGACTCGAGGATGCAATGGCTTTTGTCCTTAACGAATTCCGATGGACACTTTGAATATGTTAGAATCACTGTCCACATGTCCACTATTATTTCTTTACATTCTAAGAGCAGCAATGCACACAAGGCAGTAGGCTACGTGTGAATGTTCATTCCATAATGCAGTTAGCGGAAAACACTTGTCAAAAGGGTACTTCACATGCCACCGATTTCAAGAGATGAAAATATCTGTTAGAAATGTAGAAAAGGGGGAGATCTAAAGATGCAACAACTATCATGGGTTGGTAATATGACTAGGATTGTGCCTTTGGCTACTGGACAATGAAAGTTGATCTGAAAACCAATAGAACATAAGAGAAATAGGCTACTGGTTCAAATGGCATATATAAAATAATTGCCTGCACATTTGGTTGGATTTTGGCTATGCTACTTTGAAGCAAGGTAAGGCCTCATAATGTGTAGTTTCAAACAGTATATTTTCAAAATGCATACGGCCCCAAAATGCCTGTATTCAATCAATAAATTGACCTTACAGGTTAACCGTAAAACCCTGGTGTGTGTACCTGTAGCAGCTCCTCTCTGTAGGACAGGGCCATAGAGGACCGTAGGTTAGACAGTTCCTGAGTGTGTCTCTCCTCCAACTGGACACGCAGCTGGTCAAACGCCTCCTGGTGTTTCTCCAGTTTCAGTGTGATCTCAGCCAGAACATCGATCTTCTCCTCCTCCCCTCTCCCTTCAGACAGGAAACTACACACACGACAGCGGTCAGTAACATGGCCCACCACTGGCCCAGGCTTATAGATTGTGTGTAATTGGCAGCTGGTGGGCAGATTAGCCCGAGCGAGGCCTCTAGCATTAGCATACCTAGCATCCTGGGTCTTGAGTACAGAGTCCTCCAGGGCTCCCTCCACCAGTCTCAGCTGCAGCAGGGCTATCTCCTCCCGGTAGCTCTCCTCTGCTACTCGCAGACGCTGCTCAAAGTACCTGACCAGGTACACATTAATGGGTTGTAAGTGTGTGTTCACTTGCATGGGTTTACATTGGTGTGTGTAGGAGAGCACATTCAGCAGCATAGGTGTGTGTGTACCTCCTCAGGTTTTCCAGCTCAACCTCATTCTGCTCATTGATCTCCCGCCTCTGCACGTTAAACTCAGCCTTCAGACGCTCGATGTCATCCACCCGCGACGAACGAGCTAGCAGCTGCTCCTTCAACTCTGGAGAGAGAGGCGAGGGGAAAAGAGAGAGATGGAAAAAGACAAGGTATCTGAAATTCTGTTGGTTGACCAATCAAACCAATTTGTACTTCTTGACGAATTATGTTCTAGCATAGGTCCAGAGTGTGTGTGTGTGTGTGTGTGTGTGTGTGTGTGTGTGTGTACTCACCTCCCAGTTCCTGGCGGCTGGTCCTCATGTTGTCTAGCTGAGCCCAGAGCTGAGAGACCTCCTGGTCACAAGTCTGTCTCAGAGTCAACTGCTCTCCATGCAGACGACACACCTAGAGGAAGGAGAGAGAGTTTAGGAAAGGCACTATCCAAAGCATAAAGCAAATCTCAGAAACAGAAGTGTGTGTGTGTTCACCTCCTGCTGTAGCTGCCGTGTTTGTTCCTCTCTCTCCTGCAGCACCACTTGATGTCTGGACACCAGATCTTCCACTGCACCTGGAGAGTAGCAGTAACACATTCATAACATCCTTACCACGTGTTTATAACGTCCTTACAACATCAACAACACTTATTAATTGACTCACGGGCAGCAGCGTCCCTCTCGGTCCAGGCCTGGCTCAGCTCCCCCTCCAGCCTCTGGAGCTCCTCCAGGCTAGCCCGGGCCTCAGACAGCTCTGCCCCAGTCTGGGTGAAGGCTGCCTGGGTAGAGTGTGATACCCGAGCCTCTGACAGCTGTGTCTGGAGCTCTGACTGGGCCTTCTCTGACTCCTGCTGCCACCGGGATCTCAAGGCCACTATTTCTGCAGCCTGCCGCTCCTCCATGGACGCTCTCTCCTGGGAGAGACGACTCTCACACTCCTGCCTCAGAGCATCTACACACACACACACCAACTCAATCAGGTCAGATGAAGGTCCATTTATTAAACAGAGCTATGCATTGGAGCATCTGAGTGAGAAGGCCCTATTCTACTACCATCATCCTCACCCATGTTCCTGTGATACTCCTGCTGCTCTCGCTGGATCCTCTCCTCACTCTCAGCTCTCAGCCTCTCCACCTCAAACTGCTGTCTGGCCTGCAGCACGGCCCTCTCCTGGGCCCACTTCTCCCTGAGGGAAGCCTGGAGCTCGCTTAGAGAGGCCTCCCGCTCCCGCTGCAGGTTGGTCTGGGAGAGCTCTAGCTGGGTCGTTTGGTGGTTGGTCAGGCTCAGACGCAGCGCCTCCAGCTCCAGGGCCTGTTGGCTCTATAGCGCGATAGATAAAAGAGAGAGGTAGGTAGGGGGCAGGGTTTCCATTAGGAAAATGTGAAGCCGGATATTTGAAGAAAGCATTGTAATTTAACGGACATTTGAGAAATTTACCGGACCCATATGCATTGGGTGTGTAACCTGATTAAGGCATCCACTCACGGGGCTCAGAATGACAGAAAACACATTTACATTATGGTTATTCATTTTAAAGATCGCTCCTGCCATTTCCTGGTTGCTAAAATTCAAATAGCTGGCTTAATTTCAGTTGATGTAGCAAAGCAAGTAAAGTGTAGAGAGTCATTGTACCATCTAAACCACGGTGAAATATCATAATGGGAAGCATAGAAATACAGCACATAAAAACAGTTCTACCACTTCTTAGACTTGCTTTCAATGACAATGACAGATCTCTAACACATTTCTATGTGAATTTTCTCAGGTCTCCCAAAAAGTGACATATTGCAGCTTTAACAGAACATGCAACTTGATGCAACAACACGCATCCTTACTAAAAACTGATGCGCACTTTAGAGATGTTAGATTACCTGCCACAATTACTTTTCCTCAGCTAACAAGCTAACAAGTGTAACGAACAGCAAAATCACTAGCGTATGTCAATCTTCCCCATAAAAGAGTTAAGATAATCTATTGTTCACCTAGTCGTTCTGTGGGAGAAAGAAATAGACGATAGCAAACAGACTCTGGGACAGTTGTGGGATGATAGATCCCAAATTCATACAACCAGCAGGCTAAGTGACTTTTTTTTTGTAGCAATGAGGTCAATCGTAGCTCTTTTTAAATTGTGGCCATCGAAACATTTTTTCAAACACAAAATTTCATTTAGAATTGCTATTATATTGTTATTAAAAAAGCATGTTTCACTCCAGCAGGAAGGAATGAGCTGTTTGAGGACTTGTAGCAGCAGCTCTCGCCACTGACAGATTTTCCGCTCATATTAGGTTCTGTATCTGTATGCTGTGCGTGTGATAAACATAACGACCAACGAAAATACACACGCGCTAACGCAATTCTACTAAATTATGCAAATTAACCTGTAGACCAATAAGCATGACCGGTCAAATGTATTTACATTAAAAATAAAAAAATTTGCAATGATTATTATTTATTTTTGGGGACAACTGGCCAGCTCCAGTTTAATAAAAACTGGCTAACAGAAAACCTGGTAGGGGTGGTTGCGTGTGTACCTGTATCTGTAGTAGTTCTGCTTGGTGGGCTGCCTCCATGCTCTCCCTCTGGTCCCCTGATAGCTCTGCCTTCAAATGGCTAAGCTCCTCCCTCTGCTGTGACATCATCTCCGACAGCATCCTCTGGTGTTCTCTCTCGTTCACCTGGAGACAGAAAACAAGAGAGAGAGAGAAAGAGGGGGGGGGAGAGATGACGAGCAGCACACAGGTATGTGAATAGGTTGTTGTTGTTGCAGTGTGTACCTGTTTGATAAGGCTGATCTGTCTCTTCTGCTCCTCCTCCAGACTGTGTCTCTGCTCACACAGCTCTCTCTCCAGACGGCCGCTCAGCTCAGACACCTCCTCCTGGTGTTTCTCCTGCAGCTCCTGCACGTCCTCACTGTGAGATTTTCTCAGTCTCTCTGTGGCCTCCTCCACAGACCGCATCTGCTGCTCCAGGAGCGCTTTCACCTCCTGCTCCCTCTCCCTTCGCTGCTCCTCCAGCAGGCGTCTCACCCCCTGCACCTCCTTGTCCTTCTCCTGCCTCTCCTCCTCCCACTTCTCCCGCTCCTCCTCCACCTGAAAAAGAGATATCATGTCTGTTCAGTACTTCCTGAACAGGTCCAAACATATCATAGTCTAATCATCATCTTCATCCTCATCACAACCACCCTCCTCACCTCTTCCTCCTTGTCTCGGAGCTGTCTCTGGAACTCCTCCAGCTCCTCCGCCATCACCTTCTCCATTCTCCGCATGGTTCTGTCCATCTCCTCCTCTCTCCTTCTGCCCTCCTCCCTCTCCCTCACTCCCTGGGCCTGCACCTCCTCCAGGTTACACAGGTTCTGTCTCAGACACAGCAACTCAGACTCTACCTCTGTTTTCTCCCTCTCCGTCTGCTCTATCCTCCTCTCCCTCTCCTCCACCTCCTGCCTCGCTGACTCCGCCTCCTTCTGGACTCTGTGCATCTCTTTCTGAGCAGTGTCGAGCTCCAGGGTTTTCTGACCTAGGAGGGCAGTGGTGGTTTTGTGCCTGGATTTAGTTTCTTCCAGCAGGGCTAGAAGCTGGTCACGATGGGTCTGGAGAGGAGAGGTTATTAGCTTGGACCCAATTAGAACCAATCAAACCAATTAGAGAGAGAGAGAGAGAAAAAAAAACACCAGGATTAGCTAGTGGAAGATAGTGAATTGAGCAAGTGAGAAAAAGTAGAAACAAAAGAAAGAGAGGGAGGGAAGGAAGAGGGGAGGAGAGGGAGGAAGAGAGGAAAAAGTGAAAAGAAATGAGGAAGGAAGAAGAAAGCTCCGAACTACCTGTAGTGACTGTAGCTGTCGTCCAAACAGAGCATGGACTTCAGAGGAGACAGAGTCTCCCGCCTGTTTCACCTCCTGCAGAGAGGAGACCAGCTGCTCCTGCTGCCTCAACCTTGTGAGGAGAACACTCTTCTCTTCCTCCACCTCCCTCAGCTCCCCCTCTTTCTCCTTGTTGCTTCCTTTCTCCAACCGGACAGAGGAGAGCAGCTCTTCCTGCTGTTTTAGACGAGAGAGGAGGAGAGATTTTTCCTCTTTTAGCTGTTCCATCACTCGCTCCTGGCTGGGGAGGAGGGTACCTCCCTCCTTCTCTAGGAAAGGGGAGGAGATGAGACTCTCCATATCTTTCTCTCTCTCCTCCAATAAGGTGCAGAGTCTGTTCTTCAGATTGTCCTCCTCGTGTGTTTTCAGGCTGACCTCCTCCTCAGCTCGCCTCCTCTTCTCCCGCTCCTCCTCAAGCTCCCAGTGCGCCTCCTGCAGCTCCTCAGAGACCTGGGCCCACCTACACACACGATGAACATGAGCTGTAAGTTCTAACACATAAAGGTATGGTAGACAGGCACACACTATAACACACTCACCTGGCCCTGGCCTCCTCCAGATCCTCAGCACTCCTCCTCAACTCCTCCATCACCACCTCCTTCTCCCTCTCCCTCAGAGCCACCTCCTCCCTGAGGTCTCCACACTGCTGGATGAGCAGCTCCTTGCCCAGGTCTGAGATCTCCTGACTCTCTGACGTCTCACTGAGTCTCTCAGAGGTCTCGCTGGCGTCTCGTGAGACAGAGAGGGGGTTGTTCTGCCACTGGGAGGCGAAAGAGGGCAAGGTTTCGTTCTCAGGGTCGGGGGACCGTGCAGTGGATGGTGGGACGGGAAAGTGAGTTTGTTCTTCCTGCGAAAAGGACAGCTGGGATTGGTCACCACCACTGACGATATCACTGTCCAGCTCAAACCTGTGATGGGATGGAGGCAGAGAGGGATGAGAGGACTGAAAGGAGAGAGATTAGGAGATGTAATTCGTATGGGGGGAAAATCCACCATAAGGGAAAAACACACACACAGTAATGTCCCTCTAACCTGTAGTTGCCAGAGTTGTCCAGAATGTTGTGCTCTTCCAGAAGGCTGCACGCCTCCAGACTTTCATTGGCCCAGCATGAGTTTGAGGGGAGGGCCGAGGACAGGTAGCGCTCCAACAGCGGGGTGCCATCAGTGGGGAGGGACAAGTCCAGAAGGCACTCCTCTCTCTCCTCCTCCCCCTCTCCACCCTCTTCATCCACACTGGCCTTTGCCTGGTTCAGTTTGTCTTTAGAAGCCTTGAATCCCAACTCCTCCCTTGTTCTCCCTCTCTCCCCCAACAGCTGTCTGACTCTCTGCACCTCCTCTCCAAGTCTCCTCTTCTCATCTTCCTGTCTTTCCCTGATCTCTCGCTCATCCTCCCTCTCGTTCCTTCTCTCCCTCACCTCCTCCTCCAGTCTCCTCCTTAGCTCCTGCAATTCCCTATTCAACACCTCCTTCTCCTCCTTGTACTGGTGGATCTCTCTCCTCTCCTCCTCCCTCCCTGTCCTCTCCTCTTCTAGTTGGGAAAGCATGAGCTGGTTTAACTCCCTCTCCTCTAGCAGCTCTCTCCTCAATGTGTGTATCTGTGCATCCATCTCAGGATCAATACATTGTTCTAGGCTCTCACACCCAGCTCCGGTCTGTTCATGTCCCATTCGGAGTGTGCGTATTTGCTCCCCTGGTTCTGTTACTGGGACCTCTAGGTGGTTGGGAAGTGAGGTGAGGTCGTAGGAGCTGTGGTCAGGCTGGGAGGCCTTCCACTGGGCTAGGGAGAGCTCAGAGCCCCCTTGTGTCCTGGATCGAAAGAACTGAGAGGTCTGGAAAAGAAAACAGGGACATTGAAGAGCTTACATTCACTACTTCATTATTAGCAGTAAAAAAACCTAATGTTTTTAGACTTTTTGAAGTGTGTGTGGGTGTGTGTGTGTGTGTGTGTGTGTGTGTGTGTACCTGCTGTAGCTGCATCTTCAGGGCCTGTATCTGTCCAGTGAGGGAGAAGGCCTCCTGCTGTACCTGGTCTCTGCTCTTCAGCGCCTCCTGCAGGTTACAGCTCAGTCTGCTAATGATCTCATTACGCTTCTCTACTGCTGCCTGTAACTGCTGCAGAGAGAGAGAGACCAGAGTCAGACACACGCACACAGACAAACACACATTTTATTCTTAACATCTTACTTTATTACATTTTATTCTGATCACTTTGGATTAAAAGTGGCTGCTAAATGGCAAATATTTGATTGCAAGGGGAATGCAAAGTATAACAGAGAGAGAGGAACAGGCAGAGATGGAGAGAGAGAGCAGAGGGAGAGGGAGACTGATCAGAGAGAGGGAAATTGGGGAGGGAGGAAGGGAGGGAGACTGATCAGAGAGAGGGAAATTGGGGTGGGAGGGAGACTGATCAGAGAGAGAGGGAAATTGGGGAGGGAGACTGATCAGAGAGAGAGGGAAATTGGAGAGGGAGGGAGACTGATCAGAGAGAGGGAAATTGGGGAGGGAGGGAGACTGATCAGAGAGAGGGAAATTGGGGAGGGAGGGAGACTGATCAGAGAGAGAGGGAAATTGGGGAGGGAGGAAGGGAGGGAGACTGATCAGAGAGAGAGGGAAATTGGGGAGGGAGACTGATCAGAGAGAGAGGGAAATTGGAGAGGGAGGGAGACTGATCAGAGAGAGAGGGAAATTGGGGAGGGAGGAAGGGAGGGAGACTGATCAGAGAGAGGGAAATTGGGGTGGGAGGGAGACTGATCAGAGAGAGAGGGAAATTGGGGAGGGAGGGAGACTGAGCAGAGAGAGAGGGGAATTGGGGAGGGAGGGAGACTGAGCAGAGAGAGAGGGACATTGGGGAGGGAGGAAGACTGAGCAGAGAGAGAGGGAAATTGGGGAGGGAGGAAGACTGCGCAGAGAGAGGGAAATTGGGGAGGGAGGAAGACTGAGCAGAGAGAGAGGGAAATTGGGGAGGGAGGAAGACTGAGCAGAGAGAGAGAGGGTAATTGGGGAGGGAGAGAGCACAGAGAAAGATGTACCTTCAGAAAGTATTCACTAGACATTGTTGGTGTGTTACAGCCTGAATTTAAAATGGATTATATTAAGATTTGTCATCACTGGCCTACACGCAATACCCCAAAGTCAAAGTGGAATTATGTTTTTCTAAAATTTTCCAAATGAAAAGCTGAAATGTCTTGAGTCAATAAGTATGCAACCATTTTGTTATGACAAGCCTAAATTAGTTCAGGAGTAAAGATTTGTTTAACAACTCGCATTGACTCACTGTGTGCAATGTGTTGAACATTATTTGTTAAATGACTACCTCATCTCTGTGCCCCACACATAATTAACTCTAAGGTCCCTCAGATGAGTAGTGAATTACAAGCACAGATTCAACCACAATGACCAAGGAGGTTTTCAAATCAAATCAAATGTATTTATATAGCCCTTCGTACATCAGCTGATACAAAATCCTAGAGGAAAACCTGGTTCAGTCTGCTTTCTACCAGACACCCTGGGATACGAATTCACCTTTCAACAGGACAATAACCGAAAACACAAGGCCAAATCTACACTGGAGTAGCTTACCAATAAAACAGTGAATGTTCCCGAGTGACAGTTTTGACTTAAATCTGCTTGAGAATCTATGGCAAGACTTGAAAATGGTTTTCTAGCAATGGCAAACAACCACTCAGGGGTGTGAATACTTATGTAAATGAGATATTAATCTAATTAATTTTCAACAAATGTGCTAACATTTCTAAAAAACATGTTTTCACTTTGTCATTATGGGTTATTTGTGTTTAGATGGGCGAGAAAAATAATCTATTTAATCCATTTTTAATTGAAGCTGTAACAAAATGTGGAATAACTCAAGGGGTTTGAATACTTTCTGAAGGCACTCTATCAGCCCCGGGTTCTTATGGGTAAAAAGCATGAGAACAAATGAATCCAAACGAGAAAAAACAACCCAATTAGGAGTAGTGTGTGTGTGGTGTGTATGTGTGTGTTTGTGGGTGGTGTGTGTCAAACAAGTGCATCTAACCATAAAGTTAAGAATATACCTACTGTTTCCTGGCGGAGGGAAACGAGGTACAACACACGAGTGAAGTGTGTAACCTTTGTTGCAGGGCATGCATATGAACACACGTCTAACCCATTTTTAACCCATATAACATGATTATGTCATTTCTCCAGCAATAATGGAAATATAATTCAAGCCGTTTCTCTCCCATCCATCCTCTACAATAGGAAAAGCTTTCCATATTTCCTAATTTATAGACAAAGACTGAATGTTGATTGTCTGAAAGACGTGGTATATCAGACCGTATACCATGTGTATGACAATAAAATATTTAAAAAATGTTTTACTGGTCTAATTATGTTAGTAACCAGTTTATAATAAGGCACCTTGGGGGTTTGTGGTATATGGCCAATATACCACAGCTAAGAACTGTATCCAGGCACTGTATCCTTAGCCGTGGTATATTGGCCATATACCACACCTCCTCAGGCCTTATTAAATAAACTGTATGTATGTATGGTTAAGTACCTTGAGTTGATCTCTTCCAGTGTGAACCACTAGGACCTCGTCTCCCACAACCTCCATCTCCACAGGCTGCCCACCGAACGCCTGCTCGCCCAGGACACTGCTTCCCTCCTGGGGATGGTGTTGCTCCAAGTGCCCCTGGAACTCTGGAAGTTGGCTCGGATCTGTCTCACCAGAACGTTGTGGTTCCTTAAGGGTTACATTTGAACAAACTCAATAGATGACTTGCTTTGTTATTTCCATGAAATTAGATGGACTTCCCCTTTAAAGCCTGTACATAGAGTTGACAGTAATCACATTCATGTTGCTATGACAACCAACCGCCAGAAGCATCTTTGTGTTTAGTGACCCATTTTTACCCTGTGTGTGTGGGGGTTGCTAAAGCATAGGAGGCTGCTGAGTTGACATCCATACGTTGAGACATATGGGTCAGACACCGTAGCCAATCGGTCTCCTGAATCGTTTTCACTCCACAGAGAAACAAATGACATGTTCTGACCCACAGAGAGATACATGCTCATAGAGTTGGGATTGGCATACAATCAAATCTGACAAAGACCTTATGATCGAAATGCTGCATTAAACTATAGAGTCAGCCTATGCAACAGTGTGGATATTTACATTCCTTTCATTCATTCAGCCAGAGGCTCACCTCATTGTTACACATGTCGTCCTGCTGTGTGGCGCTGCCGTCTGTCTGGAGGTCCATCCCTAGGGGGCGACCTTGCGCTGGGCCGTCATTCTGCGTTGGAGACGGGCCCTTCCTCTTCTGCGTCTTTTTCTGCGCGACTTGACCGTCCCCTTTAGCCCTTTTCTGTTGGAAGCTAACAAGCTACGCAGGAAGGACAGGGAGAGGTAGAGGGACACGTAGGTCAGGAGGGCTGAACACCACCACACTATCAGCATGTCAGGGGTTAACATAGAAGTCATGGGTTAGAGTCCACCAAAAGTCCATCAAAGTTCAAATCCATCATTCCGATCAGGGAATAAAAAGGTCAAAGTTTCAATAAATCATCCCAGTGACTTAAGTCAGAAAAGGCTATAGGTTTAAGGGATGAAGGTTTTCATCCGCCCAAGGAGCAAGAACAAGAGTTTGATTCAGATCATCTTCCCAGCACACAGGTAACATCCCTGATTGAACCAGCAGAGAGAATGAAAGCCACAGCACATTGCCAGTCCAAAGCAGTCAACTAGCCACAGTCTCCACTTAGTCCTAGCAGTCAACCTCCCAGCATCGCTCCATAGATCTCCCAAAACCACTATCACTGGACAACAAGGTTCCCAACAGAGCGATCAGAAAAACATTACATTTTGAAGTCCAAGTGCACTGATTTAGTCAGTGTAATTGTGCATCCAATCTCACTTTGCATCTCTTTCAGCATCCCGGTCTCTCTCTCTCCCCTCTTCTATAAGCAGCTTAAATCAGATTACAGTGGTTCAGAGACCCTCGTATAACACTCCACCTCTGACTCTCGCTCACTCCCTCCCCCTCTCTCGCTCCCACCCACAGCCTTTCTCTCCCTCCCTTTCAAACCATCAGACCAATCTATCAATCACACACAGTTGAGACAAAAAACACACACGGCAGACAAGCACACGAGTCTCAATATGACACTTCAACCTCCCGCCGAGGGTTGGGATAGCAGTGTAATGCAGAGAACACAGGAGGAACTTTGTCCCGAGCCCAAAGTGTGTGCCAGTGTGTTAGCACGTGCTTTGTTCTAACCCAAGCAAACCCGTAACAAGCCGACCCATGTCATGTCCAGCCCCAGGACTCATGTTGCATTGAGCAGTGCTACTGACCCACGTGTGTGTGTGTGTGTGTGTGTGTGTGTGTGTGTGTGTGTGTGTGTGTGTATGCCTGATCTCTACATGTGGTTGGTTCTACTCGATTGAAGTCTGCCCAGCTTTCAGCAGATCCTGTACACACCCACTCACCATCCACAGCCTCCTGTGTCTGTATTAAAGTGAGGCTAGACTTGGCTGTAGTCGAACATGCTGCTCTACACACTAATACAATCAGACAGGCAGCTGTGTGTGTACGCATGTAGGCTATTTGTGTTCAAACTGAAGAAGAGAGCTTGGTTTGCCTCAAAGCAAAAGAAAACTGATGCAGACGTGGCATGTCACCATAGCAACAGCTGCCATAAGTGGCCAACTGACGATTTTACAATTCAGACAAGCATGAAAAAGCCTACTGCAGCCTATGTCATGGCCATTTGTTGATTAATTTTCAACTTTTCTAATACTGTTGCTATATTTGAGGGCATACTAGCTCCTTCAGAAGTGCCATGTCAGGGTTGGGATGCTAACTGCATGAAGGCCGACTGGGATCCAATGTGTTCGATTATGTCTGAAACGGCACCCTTTTTTCTATACTATTTTGGACCAATGTTTCCCAACCCTGTTTCTCAAGTACCCCGAAAAACAGTACACAGTTTCGTTGTAGCCCTCAGACACATCTCACTGAGGACTTGATGATTAATTGACAAGTTGAATCAGGTGTGCTTGTCTAGGGTTACAATAAAAATGTGTACTGTTGGGAGTCCTCGAGGACCAGAGGCCAGCTTTAGTGTCATGGCACCATCTGATGGTGTGTGTTCACAATGACACATCTGCTATGATGGCCCTCCACAAATTCAACCATTAGGGGGGACAACTGAAGACTGCTGGTGGATCAGTGTCTAGGGGGACAACTGAAGACTGCTGGTGGATCAGTGTCTAGGGGGACAACTGAAGACTGCTGGTGGATCAGTGTCTAGGGGGACAAGTCCAATCATGTGGAAATAAATGAACAGAAGTCTCTGAGTGGGGCATTTCTATCTGCAAAGTTTTATAAATGTGTCCCATCCACAAAGCAGAATCCAATTGAAAAATAGATAGAGACGCAAGACAGTGATGAAAGACAGTGACTAGTCAACAACATCCCAAAACAGATGAATAGAGCCCATAGATAGACCAGGGGGTGGCAAAACCCTCCGCATGCAGAGCTACCACAGGCTTTTTGCTGCTAATCAGCTGCTCACCAGGACCTTGATTGGCTGAATCAGATGTGTTGTAGCAGGCCTGGTGCATATGCCTGAATAATACTCAGTATCTCTCCTGGATGAAGGTTGCCCACCCCTGTTCTAGATCAATAGACAGAATCACCACAACCCAAGAGCCTGTATCTCATACCACTTACCAACTGACTGCGCTGCATGTTGGTGGATTTCTGTCATAAGGTATAACAATGGTTTATCAATTAAGTTATTGTGAAGGAAGTCATACCAACTCAGCTGTGAGAATCGCCCAGGTTTGAGGTGTGCCAAAAAAATAGGTAGGTCATGCATCCGTTCAAGACTCTGGTGAGGCGGTCAAATTCCTCATAATCTATAGCACATGCTTATCTAAATTAACAACAACTGCTGGGAGAATGCCACCCCAAGGAGAGGCCATACCTGAAGCGATATAGACACCGTTGTGGGGAACGGTAGGGTTGATGCTCAGGTGACAGGTCAAGACATTTTCGTTAAAGTCTACGCGGATTATAGGGTCGTTATATTACTTTGGCCTTCCTGGTCCTGAGATTTTAAACCTCAGTGGTAGTGTTTCACACCTCTCCATGCATTGCAAATATTGGATCATATGCGCAGAGTTGTGCAGAGAATGTGTATCTTAAACGCAACCACATAACGTTACAGATTCTCCTGCCATCATCACCTGCATCGACTTGATAAACCGGGATGATACTCTCCAAGTAAGCGGCCCACACTAGTCAGTAAACAGAAGGGGAATTTATTTGGGCCGGGTAGCAAACTGAATAGGAATCCGTTTCTACAGCAACAAGCCAAATACTAACGAAGTTAATAAACAGTAGTAATCTGGGTGCATTTAGTTAAGCCATTTATCAAAGTAAGTTATTAAAATAGTAGATGAGACAATAGGGTAGTTAAAATGGGCAGTATAACGTCAGCTGGGTTGGTGAGTCAACGATGGAACAATACCAACATTTGTTTAGCAAGCCACAAAGTGGGGCATTATAATTCGTGAATAGCAAAGTGTTTAGCTAGTAACTATACTGTAGCTAGTTTAGACTCGGCTAACCATAGTTACATGTAATGTAGTTAGCTAGCTTTGTTAGCGATTCAATTTGAAGCTAAAACTTTAACTTACTCAAATCCCTCTATCAAGCAACTGCAACCTATTACTTTATTGTACGACAATGTTGCTGATACTGATACGTTTAGCTAGGTTAGCTTGTTAGCTACTTTGATGCATTACCCATAAATCGTTACAAACCTTTGCTCTTCCAGCTTCTATTTTCCTCTGTCGTTCATCTTCGTCCATGTCTTGGTTGAAACACAACCATTAAAGTTTACGGACAAATGTCCTGAAATCGCTGATTATTCCACTAAAACCTTTTACTTTCTTGTACCTCGGATGGAAAATCTTCGGAACAACTGTCAATATGAAATTCAATATGGCCGCCATGTCGTTTTAGCACCGCCCTTATCAAGTTTCCTCCGCTAATATGGCCAATCAACACACTCGGAGCGAATTTCCCAGCCAATAACATTCATGCTCTCTTTCTGTTTACATGCACTGAAAAAAACTCCCTCCCACATTCTACAGGTCCCTGACTGACAGGTTACAAACCAATCAGAGGATTGAATGGTGAAGCTAAACTTTGATTGAAAAGGGAATTAGCCAATACACGTAGAGAGTCACAGAAATAGTCCACCCATACACCTCTATTTTAAAAATGTGTGCCTGTTTTTGATTGGATCATGAAGCTTTTTAAACCAACTACTCCACCTATGCAAACGGCGCACTAAATGCCCGGGGGAAATGAATTAACCAGTAGTAGCATAGCGTTGGCTTTCATAAATTCTACTATCAACTGAGGTATCTTGACTATGGATTTTGTCCACTAACTACATATTAGAGCTATTCATGGGTTTACCCGGACACGACTACCCGAGACCAGGTCCGGGTCCAAATCTCAAACGTATGCGGGTTGGTTCCCGTTTAGTTGCATTCACGCAGCACAATTCTGATATTTTTTTTCCTCTAATCTTTTCAGAGCTGATCTGATTGGTCAAAATAGACACATCGAAATGTACTGGGGGAGGGGTGGTCCAAATAGGGAGGGTTGTCAAAGTATTATTTCTTTGCTTTGGGGGGATGTTGTATTGTTATTTTATTGAGCACATGGGAGGGTAGTGCGTTTTTCCCCTCGTTTACATTTGCTCTTCTGCTCATACTTTCCCTATAAATAATGGTTGGACTTACTTTTGATATTACGATAATAAAGTTTAGAAATGTTTGTGAAGGTTTGGTATGGTGTGGCTATTATTAAGCTTTAGCCACTGCAGGCCTATGATATGACGGCACTGCGCCCCAGAGCTCCAACTGACTCCTACCTACAGGTGAACTTGAGGGGAGGAAGACTGTTTCAGGCCTACGAGAGTTACTCCTGTAATCTAACAATATAATACTTATCTTTATTCATTTTTTTTAATCAAAATATTTTGTATGTCTATATCTGTATAGCAGACGCAGCAGCCATCTGTCATAAAGAAATGCATGGTGGTGTCCTAGCATGCCACTGGCATTTCTCTACCTCTCTCTCGGGTTGGGCCTAAGCTTCTCTCTTTTCTCTCCCCCCCTCCCCTCCATCCCCCTAACATGGAAGACGCTGGGACAATTGTGTGCTGCCTTGTGTGCTGCCAATTGTGTGCTGGGCCAATTGTGTGCTGTCTCCCAGCTACAGCCAGCTCAAACAAGGACTGTAGTGACTTGGGAGGCCCTAGGCATATTGTTTTATTTTGAATATTCGCATAAAAATCTGTTTTCAATTGGATGGAAACCTAGCTAATGTGCAAGTCCAGTGTCACTGAATATGCCTGCGCGTCACGGTTCACCAGCAGCCCCAAACATCTAAAGAATAAGCTACCAGCCAAACAAGCTTGTAAGAACTGAACTTAAACTCCCCCCTCATACCTATCTGGAGGATGAGCATTTTTTCACATCTTTCTCTGTAATGTGTCTATCTATGTATTTATGTTTTTTTTTTAAATAGGGACCACAATATCAGATTTTTTTTACTGACAAATAAAATCAACCAATCCAAACTGTGCAGCAGACAAATTGATGAATGGAAAGAGACATCTGTTACAAAACACCAAAAAGTCAAGCCCTACATTCTATACTGAGTAAGCCTACAAGGTAGGGAGGAATGTATTTTCTGTTTGTCGAGATTGACACTTGGTATTCATTAGGATCCCCATTAGCCACTGCAAAAGCATCAGCTACTCTTCCTGGGGTCCACATAAACATGACATAGTACAGAACATTATTAGTCAAGGACCGAAATACATTTAAAATGTCACACATAGTTTACATATCAGTACATACACACAATATCTAGGACTAATACAAAGTACAGTGCAAATTACAATATATTTAACATGTCTGTCTCTTCTCAGTCCCCTTTGTGCAGTAAGGTGTTTTTTATGTTTTTTAAAACTTGTTACCTGTTGTGGCAGAGTTGCATGTAGTCATGGCTCTATTTAATACTGTGCATTCCCCAGCCTCTGTTCTGGACTTGGGGACTAGACTATTTATTGTGGTGTTGAAAATGCAAACCATGACATTGAAGTGCACGAAGTCAGTATGCTTTGTTTATTGGTTGTGTGGTGCATTGGCACCGAAACCAGCCCCTCTTACCCAGTAAATTTTGATCAGAATTGGGCTGCCTGTGTGAACACAGCCTTTGATTGTCATCTGGTCTTGGGTCTATGTAACTACAGCCGATAGACCAGAGTGGGCCCGAATGGACACGATCATGGCTCAATATAAGCTATAGCCTTCAAACTCAACGCTGGACTTCAAAACCAGTTCGACTACCTTTTTTTTGTTCCCCTCCAATCAGGGCCTGATTTAGACCTGGGACACCAGCCGGGTGTACTTAACTGACAAGGTCATAACTATCAGGTAGAACGGAAAATCAGTAGGCTCCAGACCTCATAAGGTAAGAGTTGATAACCCCTGACCTATAGCATATTTATTTGAAGCTATTAAGGTGAATGTATTGACTTATAGAAGAAGAGCAACTTGGCTGATACATTTTTTTTGTCACTCTGGTATGTTAGGATGTGGGTCGTGTCTAGCTCGGGTTGTCCTCAGGTCCATTCAGGTATGGGTCGTGTCTTGCTCGGGTTGTCCTCGGGTCCATTCAGGTATGGGTCGTGTCTAGCTCAGGTTGTCCTCGGGTCATTTCGGGTATGGGTCTGATTGTTTTCAGGTCCGGGCACCGGCGGACTTACCATTAAACAGAAATAAAAACCTCTGCTTGAGGCATAAATAAATAATACAAAAAACAGCAGTAAGGCCAAATTCAATGTTTCATCAAATCATTTTTTTCAAATATATTTTTGATACCTACATGGATCCTACAATTCTAAAGTAAATAGCTAAATGATCCTTGGTATGACCATCTTAAAACAATTCCATATGTTAGCTCAGTAGAAACCCAGCCCCGGGCCCATAGACTCGAGGGGGTTAAAAGGTCATATATTTTTACAGTTAAATTATGTCTGTACTATAAATATTTTTTTTAAACGAGGAGGGGTGGGGCCTCCAAATGATTAAGTTTGTCCCTAGGTCCAGGTCCAACTTTTTGGACAGGAGAAGACCTCAAATCTCTCCAATAAAGACTCAATTTATACATTTTCAGCCCAGAGCTTCTCATTCCAGACCCTATTAGGGTGCCAATCAGGTATGATTAAATGACCACCCAAGTTTAAACCAATTTCTACCAGTCTGTATGTTGATTGCATATATTACTTTCTATTATTATCCCAAACAATTTCACTGACCCTTGCTTTTAAATTTCTTTAATTACCTTACTGGGTTGTTGTTCAAGAGAAATAGACTGCTTGTGTTGGCTCAGATGGTAAACGATCACCTAGGATCAAGACCAAAACCAGGAAAGGTAACCAAGCAGTAGGCGTGGCTTGGTTGGCATAAACAGTTGTGTCTCTTCGTAACCAGGTAAGTGGTCTCAGTTTGGCGGAGAGACTGGAAGCTGATCGAAAGGTGTGTGACGTACGGCTCAAGAGCTACAGGTAAATTGGGGACGGGGGAGTATACAGCGGTGACCCCTCAGTCACTTATTGCTGTGTTTGTGTGTGTGTGTGTGTGTGTGTGTGTGTACAACTTCACAGTGTGGAGAATACAGTACTCTCAGAATGACCAATCTCATGCTTGACCAGATGACCCGACTCAAACTCAGGCTGCTGGAGAATGTCATTGATTATTTGATTGAGTTTTTAAAGTTTTGGATATCAAATAATCATCTGATCATTTACTTTGATAGACAAAAATGCCATGTTTTTTACTTATGAGTGAAACAAAAAGTAGTAAAAGAGGCAATATTTTCTGATGTTGTGAGTTCTGGCTGCACATGGCCTCATTGACTGCTGACTACTCCCCTCCTGCTTGTCTTCATGTCCACAGTGACTGGAGAATGAGAGGGACAACAAGGACAGCAGAGCAGAGTCTGCCCTATCCACCAGTAAGACTACAAAATGTTTGAAAATAAATATTTTAATGAAACGTTGAAGTACAAGCAAACCCTGATTGTTCCTTTTTGTGTGACTGTGTTTTCTGATGTTACTCCTAATTCTGATTGGCCAAGGAGTTTTGATGGACAGGCGGATATGCTGCACAGTGTGCTTAGACGAAAAAAGGACCTGCTGCAAAGACTGAGGGTATGACATCATTATTAAGTTATTTATCAACATCACCATTATCATCATCATCAAACTCACATAACTTTGTCTGTGTGTGTGTGTTGCCTGCAGGAGCAGCACATTTTGGAGAACCTTAGCAGACCTTACACCTGGGGTGGGACAGGGAGGCAGTACCGCCCAGACCTCCTACTGACCTTCTGCCTGCTCTTCCGGCCCCCATCCATATCTACCAGCCTGTCCCTGCACCCCCAGCAAATGGTGATACAAAAATCCTTCTCTTTCCCTCCCTCTTGCTCTGCTTTTTCTATTTGTCTCTTACACACAGACAGCGGATGCTATTTGTCTCTTACACACAGACAGCGGATGCTATTTGTCTCTTACACACAGACAGCGGATGCTATTTCTCTCTTACACACAGACAGCGGATGCTATTTCTCTCTTACACAGACAGCTGATGCTATTTCGCTCTGACACAGACAGCTGATGCTATTTCGCTCTGACACAGACAGCTGATGCTATTTCTCTCTTACACAGACAGCAGATGCTATTTCTCTCTTACACAGACAGCGGATGCTATTTCTCTCTTACACAGACAGCGGATGCTATTTCTCTCTTGGTCTGTAGTTGCCCCAGCAGCCTACTACCTTCATACAGCAGTTACCACAGCAATAGCCCCTCATACAACAGATGCCCCCTCCTCAGCCAAACCATGCACCACGGTCCGGGAGCATCAAAGGTAAACACACACACACAAATGTCAAATGCAGCTACTTGTGTGTGTGCATAATGTTCATTTTCATGTATGTGAGTGTTAGACATGGTGGAGCTGATGTTGATGTAGAATGCACAACATGATGCTGAAAGCAATGTCTCCCACGGCCCTGTCGCCACCTAACCCAGGACAGGTCCTTTTCACACACACCCACATCATTTATGTCAAATCAAATCGTATTTATCACAAGCGCCGAATACAACAGTTGTAGACCTTACTGTGAAATGCTTACTTACAAGCTCTTAACCAACAATGTAGCTCAAGAAAGAGTCAAGAAAATATTTACTAAGTAAACTAAAGTAAAAAATAAAAGTAACAGAATAAAAATAACGAGGCTATATAAAGGGGGTACCAGTACCGAGTCAGTGTGCAGGGGTACAGGTTAGTCGAGGTCATTTGTATATGTAGGTAGTGGTAAAGTGGCTATGCATAGATAATAAACAGCGAGTAGCAGCAGAGTAAAAACGGGGGGGGGGGGGGGGGGGTCAGTCAATGTAAATAGTCCAGATGGCCACTTGATTAATTGTTCAGCATGTTTGATAAGCATTGTTTTGGTATAGCCAAATATGATGGTTTTATGGAGAATTTGCTTCTTGGTACTGGCAACATGTTGTAAATTCAAATGTGTAGGCCTACTATGATTCGTAGTTGCTCCAGAGAATATGCAAATGATAAAGGTCTGTAAACATGCATCATGACTTCAAAATAAATAAAACAAGATTTGCAAACATGCATCTTGATCGGTTTTATTCTGTATTTAATCCAAAACACATCTGTCAAACCTTGCCTCTTGGCGATGACCCTCGCCACAAGTAGAAGTCAAACTGTACTCAAAACTAACAAGTTATTCTTACAGCAAATGCAAAAATAAAAACATCAGATTAGTTAGGAAACCAAATAATCTCATAATCCAAAACAAACTTGCTCTTATTCATTGTCCAACCGTCATTTCTAAAAGTTATGTATGACGTATTAGTCAAATGATCCATTCATCATTTTAACTCCCTGAAGTCCGACACACCGCATGCACATGGAACAAACATAACTATCGCATGATTAACATGATCAACTCTGGTACAGAGGCATGATGGGATACAGAGAAAACACTTGGAACTCTTTCCCATGTAAGGAAAATGGCGAGAGGGTGAGACCACTAAGCGAAGATGAAGTTAGGAGGGAAAGAAAGGTAGAGCGCAAGAGGGCACAACAGAGAGGTAGAGAAATGAGGTAGGGAGGACTATTCTGGACTGAGCTGAATTGTGGCTTGTCCATGTTAAGGCATGGATATAAATCCACTAACTCTTATTAGAAATATAGGTGTATATATTATCTATAATCTACTGGTACATATCTATACCACTGTGGTGTGTACCATTGCAAACTAGTCAGCAGATACTGTAAATACATACCAATATATATGTAATACACCCAGTACTATGAGTGGAAATACTGGTTCCTATTGGATCTCATGTAGAAATACTGGTTCCTATTGGATCTCGTCTAGAGGGGAGAAGGGATCCAGGTGTAGTGACAGAGAGATGGAAGGAGAATCAGAGACTGCAGCTTGTGACACCGAGTTGACAGAGGTCTGTATAGCGAACCAGTAAGTCATCCCACCACCAGACCTACACTAACAGTAGATAGCAGATGTATGGGGGGGTCATGCTGTGTGAACACATTATAAAAAATGTTTGGCACACAAACACATGTCCCGAAGATTTTTCATTATGTTGAGCGATGCCACGGTGAGAAAGTCTGTATGTGCGCATGTGTGTGTGTGTGTGTAAGGCGAGGCTATCGGAACACCCCCACGTTGATTGACAGGGCCACCTCTGTCTTCCTGGTCTTGATTGGCCCCATCTTCTTCTCTGGTCCCACCCCTCGGTTGGTCTCACCTTCAGCCCCCACACCCTGCCCTCTACAGGAGTAAAGAGGAAATATTATCAAAGTAAACTGTAGACTTTTACTTATGTATTTATATTAACTTTAACTATAAATACACTTTCTTGTAAAGCTAATGTCATACACGAAAAGCAGTGCCAACACTGTGACCTGAGTCTCATTGGATATTTTAAGAAGCCCCACCCTTTCCTGCGTTGCTCCTTCTCTTCCCTCAACCTCTGCTCATCCTGTTGGGTGCTAAAGTCCCGGTTATTGTCAATCAACAGGTTCTGTCCAATCAGAAAAACACCATGTTACTGTCAACGTATTATCTAATCAGAAAACCAAGTCACTTTCAATATGCAAGTTTTGTCCAATTATAGCAGAGCAGGCTGGAAAGCAACCAATACGATGAACCACAGAGGTACATTTGTTACCTTGACACCGATGATGTCACCGTCTTTAAGGTGGAAAGGCGCTCCAAGCAGAGACTCTGCCTTTTTCTTCTTCTTCCGTTTGGACACCTGCTGGCTCTGTGTGCACGCATCAATAACAAGCGCCAGGAAGAGTCATAAAATAAACCACAGGAGAGTGACAACAAAACATCAGGCTCCCTCCCTTCCTCCCTCCACATCTCTTACCCAGTTGGAGAAAGTCTCCCAGGTGTGTGTGTGTGGCTGGTGCTTGGCCAGTAGCAGGGAGTCAGGAGAGAGGCCGTATGTTGAGGCCAAGGCAGAGCGTAGCGATCTGGGGGAAGGGTCTCGAGAAGCATCCCAGACCAGGTCCTCTGGAGGGTAGTAGCCCCGCTCCCCTGGCACCCCCATCTGGACACGCAGCAACACCTCCTTAGGACTGGGGTAGGGAGGAATGGGGCAATAAGATGGAGTGAGAGGAAGAAAAGAGCGAGGGAGGGAGGGATAACAACAGATCCAGAAATCATGCTTCCGGTATCTGCTTAACTGACCAATGAGAGTAGAATAACCCCAGGCTTACCCAAGATCCTCTTCTCTCAGTAGCTGCTGCACACAAAACTCCACCCCACTGCTCAACTTCAACTTCCTGTGAACAGATACTTGTTGAGAAAAAGAAAGGGACGAGAGGAGATGACAGAAGTGAGAGGGAGGAGTGTGTGTGTACCTGAGTGTGTGTTGTTGTCCTCTGAGGATACGGGTTAGTCTCTGTCCCTCCAGCTGCCACACACGCAGAAACGCAGGAGTGGGCACACAAACATACTGCAGCTCCGGCAGGGTCAGCACCTAACACACAGAGTATTAACACACACAGCATGGACATACACAGACTGGAAGAAGCAGTATCAACAAACACACTACCTGAGTCTTCAGTTCTTCCAGTGTAGCCTCCTCTGAGATCTCCACCTGTCCCACAGTCCTCAGCTCCACCATGGCCCCGCCCACTAAACACACACACATTTTAACCAGTGGACTGAGTTTCATACTGTGTGTGTGTGTGTGTCTCACCTGTAGTCATATCCTCCAACCTCTGAACCTCCGTGGACCCCGCGGCCATGCCGTTGACCTCTGTTTCCGTGGAGACAACGGAGTAGGCGCTCGGCTCCACATACAGCCAGACTGACAGCTTCAGAAAACCCTGAGAGAGAGAAGGGGGACGTGAGAGAGGGAATACATGTCTGTAGAGAGTAAATGGGGTTGAAAGAGAACAGGAAGTTGAGTGTACCTTGGGAGGAAGTCGTCCCTCAGTAATCACCAGAGCGTCTCCATGACTCATCTTCAGCTCTGAGAGAGACGCCTCCTGGGAAAGAAACGAGAGAGATTGTGGCAGTGAGTGAAAAAGAGTGCGGAAAATGTATCCCACTTCCTGATTTCGCTGAAGCAATCATTTATTAGGACCCAGGGATTATCGTGAGAATAACACCCAACTATGGCCTGTTCTTAAGCCTGACGCGAAGCAGAGGTCAGAGGAAACAGCCCTTAGGAGGGTGTTAATCACTGATAATCCTGGGTTCGAGGGCCCTCATTGCTTTAACAAAACAATTGCCGGCATATAAAAAAGATGAACAACCTCTTTTCATAAAAAATATATATGTTTTAGACAAACCTCAACTGTTGAGACACATTTTTTCCCCAGGGAGATCAAGCTTATTAATTGGCTGGCTGGGCTGTGGGACGCTGAAGGAGCATTGCTAATTCAAATTAAACTGTTAACAGGCATTACCCGGGGGATTGTCGTGAATAACTCCCTGTATCAACCAATCAGCATCCAAACAACCAGTTTTATAATTCTGGACACTTACCTCATCCATCAAAGCCTCTCCCACCTCCTCACACCAGTCCAGCCTCCTTAGATGCCACCCGTCCCCTGTACACACAACACACATACCATTACACCATTACCCCTACACCATTACCCTTACACCATTAACACAAAAGCACACAAAAGGGAGAAGGGACACACTCTTATAATCCAATAGTTTTACCTTCAAGTCTTGCTGACTCCAACATTTTCTTGAGACACTACAATAGAATGTATAGATAGGATTAGCACTCATTAGCAGAGAAGCAGATACACTGTCTGACAGAGAGACAGACACAGGCAGGCAGGCAGATAGATAGACCGACCAGCAGTCATTCCCCACCTGTTTAACTGTGCTGGAGCGCTCGACAATGATTTCCCCCTCCAAGCCAGAGGAGGGTGCTGTCCCCACACTGAAGTACAGGAACAGCTGTGTGTCTTTGGGGGCCGTTCCAGGACAGAGGAACAGGGAGGTCATCAGCCTAACCCCAGCGTCACGAACACTCAGCTCCTCACACACTGTGGGAGGCAACACACACACACACACAAACGGCTTGACGTTCAGGTAAATACATTCAGGTAAATTGCCAGTGGCACACCGGGCCATTGCCAACTGAAAGCTACTCCCCCCCCCCCACCCACCCTCCATACACAAATAATTACAATTTACTTGACAATATCACATTTAAATTGATTGGATGGAAAAATAAAACGTCTCGCAATCTCAAAAAGGGTGTTGTTATTGTTGCGATTTTGAACAGTCAGCAGGCTACAGTTGTAGGGCCAATAAAATCAGTTTTATCTTTAGCTACATTTTTCACAGTTTCCGAGTTCTCAGGTTTTCACTATCAAAATCACTCTTATTTATTTATAGAAAAACAACAGAAATTGAATATTTTAAATCCACAACAATGCTTAAACCACATCGGTAGACCACTTTTAAGATCTGGGAAAAATCCCAAATGTTTTTTTTTTATTAAATTGCTCACCTTGCAAGAGACCATTGTGTTTGTCTAGCGGTGTAGAGCTACTGTACCATGGAGCCTACAATATACATGTGATGGCAGAGTTTGCAAAACAAATGCCCACCCTATTTATACAAATCTTCCTGAAATAATTGTGCCAGGTAGGCCTCCTGTGCAGTCAACATTTAACTGGGAAGGTTATGGAAAGCCTTGAGAAACTTTCATTCAAACAGAGCATGATGACAAAACTGTGCATTGCAAAGATTTAACCAAGACTTTGGCCAAACATCTTAAATACCTGTGTTTCATACCCATTGTTGTCTTATATCTAACAGTAAATGCTAAGTTGAAACATATTTCCTTCATACCCTACCAACAACCCTACTACTGTCCTTCTTCTGTGTGCAGCTCCACACAACAACCAGTGGTGAGCTGCTCACTCTTGCTGCCCGACAGATGAACAAGTCAGTGAGCGTGTGATAATCTACATAAAGAACTAACAGCTTTGGGAATTTTTTTTTTTTCCAACAATTATACATATAACCTAGATTGAAAATAGAATTATTACAATATTATTTTGGGGGGGCCATTGAAGTGGAGGTTTGACTGGCCTGGAGGGCTTCCAAAACCTACCCGGGCCAGCAGGCAGCCCTGTATGTCGAGCCCTGCATCAATACATACATACAATTAGGACGAAGTAAGAGTTAGATGTGTTTATGTGTGAGCGTCATTGGGTGTTACAGTACCTGGGGGCAGGAGTTTCCCTGTACGGTCCACCTGCCTCAGACAGCATGCCACACCTGGACAGAGATACACACACCAGTGAAGAGACAACAAACACATATCTACCATAATAATACTGGCTGTATTAGGAGTGGTAACGGTAACAGTACCTTAACTATAGCTGATGATATTAGGAGTGGTAACAGTACCTTAACTATAGCTGATGATATTAGGAGTGGTAACAGTACCTTAACAAAAGCTGATGGTATTAGGAGTGGTAACAGTACCTTAACTATAGCTGATGATATTAGGAGTGGTAACAGTACCTTAACTATAGCTGCTGATATTAGGAGTGGTAACAGTACCTTAACTATAGCTGATGATATTAGGAGTGGTAACAGTACCTTAACTATAGCTGATGATATTAGGAGTGGTAACAGTACCTTAACTATAGCTGATGATATTAGGAGTGGTAACAGTACCTTAACTATAGCTGATGATATTAGGAGTGGTAATAGTAACAGTACCTTAACTATAGCTGATGGTATTAGGAGTGGTAACAGTACCTTAACTATAGCTGATGATATTAGGAGTGGTAACAGTACCTTAACTATAGCTGATGATATTAGGAGTGGTAACAGTACCTTAACTATAGCTGATGATATTAGGAGTGGCAACAGTACCTTAACTATAGCTGATGATATTAGGAGTGGTAACAGTACCTTAACTATAGCTGATGATATTAGGAGTGGTAACAGTACCTTAACTATAGCTGATGATATTAGGAGTGGCAACAGTACCTTAACTATAGCTGATGATATTAGGAGTGGTAACAGTACCTTAACTATAGCTGATGATATTAGGAGTGGCAACAATACCTTAACTATAGCTGATGATATTAGGAGTGGTAACAGTACCTTAACTATAGCTGATGATATTAGGAGTGGTAACAGTAACAGTACCTTAACTATAGCTGATGATATTAGGAGTGGTAACAGTACCTTAACTATAGCTGATGATATTAGGAGTGGTAACAGTACCTTAACTATAGCTGATGATATTAGGAGTGGTAACAGTACCTTAACTATAGCTGATGATATTAGGAGTGGTAACAGTACCTTAACTATAGCTGATGCTATTAGGAGTGGTAACAGTACCTTAACTATAGCTGATGATATTAGGAGTGGTAACAGTACCTTAACTATAGCTGATGCTATTAGGAGTGGTAACAGTACCTTAACTATAGCTGATGATATTAGGAGTGGTAACAGTACCTTAACTATAGCTGCTGATATTAGGAGTGGTAACAGTAACAGTACCTTAACTATAGCTGCTGCTATTAGGAGTGGTAACAGTACCTTAACTATAGCTGATGATATTAGGAGTGGTAACAGTACCTTAACTATAGCTGATGATATTAGGAGTGGTAACAGTACCTTAACTATAGCTGATGATATTAGGAGTGGTAACAGTACCTTAACTATAGCTGATGATATTAGGAGTGGCAACAGTACCTTAACTATAGCTGATGATATTAGGAGTGGTAACAGTACCTTAACTATAGCTGATGATATTAGGAGTGGCAACAGTACCTTAACTATAGCTGATGATATTAGGAGTGGTAACAGTACCTTAACTATAGCTGATGATATTAGGAGTGGTAACAGTACCTTAACTATAGCTGATGATATTAGGAGTGGCAACAGTACCTTAACTATAGCTGATGATATTAGGAGTGGTAACAGTACCTTAACTATAGCTGATGATATTAGGAGTGGTAACAGTAACAGTACCTTAACTATAGCTGATGCTATTAGGAGTGGTAACAGTACCTTAACTATAGCTGATGATATTAGGAGTGGTAACAGTACCTTAACTATAGCTGATGATATTAGGAGTGGTAACAGTACCTTAACTATAGCTGATGCTATTAGGAGTGGTAACAGTACCTTAACTATAGCTGATGATATTAGGAGTGGTAACAGTACCTTAACTATAGCTGATGATATTAGGAGTGGTAACAGTACCTTAACTATAGCTGATGATATTAGGAGTGGTAACAGTACCTTAACTATAGCTGATGATATTAGGAGTGGTAATAGTACCTTAACTATAGCTGATGCTATTAGGAGTGGTAACAGTACCTTAACTATAGCTGATGATATTAGGAGTGGTAACAGTACCTTAACTATAGCTGATGATATTAGGAGTGGTAATAGTACCTTAACTGTAGCTGATGATATTAGGAGTGGCAACAGTACCTTAACTATAGCTGATGATATTAGGAGTGGTAACAGTACCTTAACTATAGCTGATGATATTAGGAGTGGTAATAGTACCTTAACTATAGCTGATGCTATTAGGAGTGGTAATAGTACCTTAACTATAGCTGATGATATTAGGAGTGGTAACAGTAACAGTACCTTAACTATAGCTGATGCTATTAGGAGTGGTAACAGTACCTTAACTATAGCTGCTGCTATTAGGAGTGGTAACAGTACCTTAACTATAGCTGATGATATTAGGAGTGGTAACAGTACCTTAACTATAGCTGCTGCTATTAGGAGTGGTAACAGTACCTTAACTATAGCTGATGATATTAGGAGTGGTAACAGTACCTTAACTATAGCTGCTGCTATTAGGAGTGGTAACAGTACCTTAACTATAGCTGATGATATTAGGAGTGGTAACAGTACCTTAACTATAGCTGCTGCTATTAGGAGTGGTAACAGTACCTTAACTATAGCTGATGATATTAGGAGTGGTAACAGTAACAGTACATTAACTATAGCTGCTGCTATTAGGAGTGGTAACAGTACCTTAACTATAGCTGATGATATTAGGAGTGGTAACAGTACCTTAAGTATAGCTGATGATATTAGGAGTGGTAACAGTACCTTAACTATAGCTGCTGCTATTAGGAGTGGTAACAGTACCTTAACTATAGCTGATGATATTAGGAGTGGTAACAGTACCTTAACTATAGCTGCTGCTATTAGGAGTGGTAACAGTACCTTAACTATAGCTGATGATATTAGGAGTGGTAACAGTAACAGTACCTTAAATATAGCTGCTGCTATTAGGAGTGGTAACAGTACCTTAACTATAGCTGCTGCTATTAGGAGTGGTAACAGTACCTTAACTATAGCTGATGATATTAGGAGTGGCAACAGTACCTTAACTATAGCTGATGATATTAGGAGTGGTAACAGTACCTTAACTATAGCTGATGATATTAGGAGTGGTAATAGTACCTTAACTATAGCTGATGATATTAGGAGTGGTAACAGTAACAGTACCTTAACTATAGCTGCTGCTATTAGGAGTGGTAACAGTACCTTAACTATAGCTGATGATATTAGGAGTGGTAACAGTAACAGTACCTTAACTATAGCTGATGATATTAGGAGTGGTAACAGTACCTTAACTATAGCTGATGATATTAGGAGTGGTAATAGTACCTTAACTATAGCTGATGCTATTAGGAGTGGTAATAGTACCTTAACTATAGCTGATGATATTAGGAGTGGTAACAGTAACAGTACCTTAACTATAGCTGCTGCTATTAGGAGTGGTAACAGTACCTTAACTATAGCTGATGATATTAGGAGTGGTAACAGAACCTTAACTATAGCTGATGATATTAGGAGTGGTAACAGTACCTTAACTATAGCTGCTGCTATTAGGAGTGGTAACAGTACCTTAACTATAGCTGATGATATTAGGAGTGGCAACAGTACCTTATCTATAGCTGATGATATTAGGAGTGGTAACAGTACCTTAACTATAGCTGCTGCTATTAGGAGTGGTAACAGTACCTTAACTATAGCTGATGATATTAGGAGTGGCAACAGTACCTTAACTATAGCTGATGATATTAGGAGTGGTAACAGTACCTTAACTATAGCTGATGATATTAGGAGTGGTAACAGTACCTTAACTATAGCTGATGATATTAGGAGTGGCAACAGTACCTTAACTATAGCTGATGATATTAGGAGTGGTAATAGTACCTTAACTATAGCTGATGATATTAGGAGTGGTAACAGTAACAGTACCTTAACTATAGCTGCTGCTATTAGGAGTGGTAACAGTACCTTAACTATAGCTGATGATATTAGGAGTGGTAACAGAACCTTAACTATAGCTGATGATATTAGGAGTGGTAACAGTACCTTAACTATAGCTGCTGCTATTAGGAGTGGTAACAGTACCTTAACTATAGCTGATGATATTAGGAGTGGTAACAGTAACAGTACCTTAATTATAGCTGATGATATTAGGAGTGGTAACAGTACCTTAACTATAGCTGATGATATTAGGAGTGGCAACAGTACCTTAACTATAGCTGATGATATTAGGAGTGGTAACAGTACCTTAACTATAGCTGATGATATTAGGAGTGGTAATAGTACCTTAACTATAGCTGATGCTATTAGGAGTGGTAATAGTACCTTAACTATAGCTGATGATATTAGGAGTGGTAACAGTAACAGTACCTTAACTATAGCTGATGCTATTAGGAGTGGTAACAGTACCTTAACTATAGCTGCTGCTATTAGGAGTGGTAACAGTACCTTAACTATAGCTGATGATATTAGGAGTGGTAACAGTACCTTAACTATAGCTGCTGCTATTAGGAGTGGTAACAGTACCTTAACTATAGCTGATGATATTAGGAGTGGTAACAGTAACAGTACCTTAACTATAGCTGCTGCTATTAGGAGTGGTAACAGTACCTTAACTATAGCTGATGATATTAGGAGTGGTAACAGTAACAGTACCTTAACTATAGCTGATGATATTAGGAGTGGTAACAGTACCTTAACTATAGCTGATGATATTAGGAGTGGCAACAGTACCTTAACTATAGCTGATGATATTAGGAGTGGTAACAGTACCTTAACTATAGCTGATGATATTAGGAGTGGTAATAGTACCTTAACTATAGCTGATGCTATTAGGAGTGGTAATAGTACCTTAACTATAGCTGATGATATTAGGAGTGGTAACAGTAACAGTACCTTAACTATAGCTGACGCTATTAGGAGTGGTAACAGTACCTTAACTATAGCTGCTGCTATTAGGAGTGGTAACAGTACCTTAACTATAGCTGATGATATTAGGAGTGGTAACAGTACCTTAACTAAAGCTGCTGCTATTAGGAGTGGTAACAGTACCTTAACTATAGCTGATGATATTAGGAGTGGTAACAGTAACAGTACCTTAACTATAGCTGCTGCTATTAGGAGTGGTAACAGTACCTTAACTATAGCTGATGATATTAGGAGTGGTAACAGTAACACTACATTAACTATAGCTGATGATATTAGGAGTGGTAACAGTACCTTAACTATAGCTGATGATATTAGGAGTGGTAACAGTACCTTAACTATAGCTGATGATATTAGGAGTGGTAACAGTACCTTAACTATAGCTGATGATATTAGGAGTGGTAACAGTACCTTAACTATAGCTGCTGCTATTAGGAGTGGTAACAGTACCTTAACTATAGCTGATGCTATTAGGAGTGGTAACAGTACCTTAACTATAGCTGATGATATTAGGAGTGGTAACAGTACCTTAACTATAGCTGCTGCTATTAGGAGTGGTAACAGTACCTTAACTATAGCTGATGATATTAGGAGTGGTAACAGTACCTTAACTATAGCTGATGATATTAGGAGTGGCAACAGTACCTTAACTATAGCTGATGATATTAGGAGTGGTAACAGTACCTTAACTATAGCTGATGATATTAGGAGTGGTAATAGTACCTTAACTATAGCTGATGATATTAGGAGTGGTAATAGTACCTTAACTATAGCTGATGCTATTAGGAGTGGTAACAGTACCTTAACTATAGCTGCTGCTATTAGGAGTGGTAACAGTACCTTAACTATAGCTGATGATATTAGGAGTGGTAACAGTACCTTAACTATAGCTGATGATATTAGGAGTGGTAATAGTACCTTAACTATAGCTGATGCTATTAGGAGTGGTAACAGTACCTTAACTATAGCTGATGATATTAGGAGTGGTAACAGTACCTTAACTATAGCTGCTGCTATTAGGAGTGGTAACAGTACCTTAACTATAGCTGATGATATTAGGAGTGGTAACAGTAACAGTACATTAACTATAGCTGCTGCTATTAGGAGTGGTAACAGTACCTTAACTATAGCTGATGCTATTAGGAGTGGTAACAGTACCTTAACTATAGCTGATGCTATTAGGAGTGGTAACAGTACCTTAACTATAGCTGATGATATTAGGAGTGGTAACAGTACCTTAACTATAGCTGATGATATTAGGAGTGGTAACAGTACCTTAACTATAGCTGATGATATTAGGAGTGGTAACAGTACCTTAACTATAGCTGATGATATTAGGAGTGGTAACAGTACCTTAACTATAGCTGATGCTATTAGGAGTGGTAACAGTACCTTAACTATAGCTGATGATATTAGGAGTGGTAACAGTACCTTAACTATAGCTGATGCTATTAGGAGTGGTAATAGTAACAGTACCTTAACTATAGCTGATGATATTAGGAGTGGTAACAGTACCTTAACTATAGCTGATGCTATTAGGAGTGGTAATAGTAACAGTACCTTAACTATAGCTGATGATATTAGGAGTGGTAACAGTACCTTAACTATTGCTGATGCTATTAGGAGTGGTAATAGTAACAGTACCTTAACTATAGCTGATGATATTAGGAGTGGTAACAGTACCTTAACTATAGCTGATGCTATTAGGAGTGGTAACAGTACCTTAACTATAGCTGATGATATTAGGAGTGGTAACAGTACCTTAACTATAGCTGATGCTATTAGGAGTGGTAATAGTAACAGTACCTTAACTATAGCTGATGATATTAGGAGTGGTAACAGTACCTTAACTATAGCTGATGATATTAGGAGTGGTAACAGTACCTTAACTATAGCTGATGATATTAGGAGTGGTAACAGTAACAGTACATTAACTATAGCTGCTGCTATTAGGAGTGGTAACAGTACCTTAACTATAGCTGATGCTATTAGGAGTGGTAACAGTACCTTAACTATAGCTGATGATATTAGGAGTGGTAACAGTACCTTAACTATAGCTGATGATATTAGGAGTGGTAACAGTACCTTAACTATAGCTGATGCTATTAGGAGTGGTAACAGTACCTTAACTATAGCTGATGATATTAGGAGTGGTAACAGTACCTTAACTATAGCTGATGCTATTAGGAGTGGTAATAGTAACAGTACCTTAACTATAGCTGATGATATTAGGAGTGGTAACAGTACCTTAACTATAGCTGATGCTATTAGGAGTGGTAACAGTACCTTAACTATAGCTGATGATATTAGGAGTGGTAACAGTACCTTAACTATAGCTGATGCTATTAGGAGTGGTAATAGTAACAGTACCTTAACTATAGCTGATGATATCAGGAGTGGTAACAGTACCTTAACTATAGCTGATGCTATTAGGAGTGGTAATAGTAACAGTACCTTAACTATAGCTGATGATATTAGGAGTGGTAACAGTACCTTAACTATAGCTGATGCTATTAGGAGTGGTAATAGTAACAGTACCTTAACTATAGATGATGATATTAGGAGTGGTAACAGTACCTTAACTATAGCTGATGCTATTAGGAGTGGTAATAGTAACAGTACCTTAACTATAGCTGATGATATTAGGAGTGGTAACAGTACCTTAACTATAGCTGATGCTATTAGGAGTGGTAACAGTACCTTAACTATAGCTGATGATATTAGGAGTGGTAACAGTACCTTAACTATAGCTGATGCTATTAGGAGTGGTAACAGTACCTTAACTATAGCTGATGATATTAGGAGTGGTAACAGTACCTTAACTATAGCTGATGATATTAGGAGTGGTAACAGTACCTTAACTATAGCTGATGCTATTAGGAGTGGTAATAGTAACAGTACCTTAACTATAGCTGATGCTATTAGGAGTGGTAATAGTAACAGTACCTTAACTATAGCTGATGATATTAGGAGTGGTAACAGTACCTTAACTATAGCTGATGATATTAGGAGTGGTAACAGTACCTTAACGATAGCTGATGATATTAGGAGTGGTAACAGTACCTTAACTATAGCTGATGCTATTAGGAGTGGTAACAGTAACAGTACCTTAACTATAGCTGATGATATTAGGAGTGGTAACAGTACCTTAACTATAGCTGATGATATTAGGAGTGGTAACAGTACCTTAACTATAGCTGATGCTATTAGGAGTGGTAACAGTACCTTAACTATAGCTGATGCTATTAGGAGTGGTAATAGTAACAGTACCTTAACTATAGCTGATGATATTAGGAGTGGTAATAGTACCTTAACTATAGCTGATGCTATTAGGAGTGGTAACAGTACCTTAACTATAGCTGATGATATTAGGAGTGGTAACAGTACCTTAACTATAGCTGATGCTATTAGGAGTGGTAATAGTACCTTAACTATAGCTGATGATATTAGGAGTGGTAACAGTAACAGTACCTTAACTATAGCTGATGCTATTAGGAGTGGTAACAGTACCTTAACTATAGCTGCTGCTATTAGGAGTGGTAACAGTACCTTAACTATAGCTGATGATATTAGGAGTGGTAACAGTACCTTAACTATAGCTGCTGCTATTAGGAGTGGTAACAGTACCTTAATTATAGCTGATGATATTAGGAGTGGTAACAGTACCTTAACTATAGCTGCTGCTATTAGGAGTGGTAACAGTACCTTAACTATAGCTGATGATATTAGGAGTGGTAACAGTACCTTAACTATAGCTGCTGCTATTAGGAGTGGTAACAGTAACAGTACATTAACTATAGCTGCTGCTATTAGGAGTGGTAACAGTACCTTAACTATAGCTGATGATATTAGGAGTGGTAACAGTACCTTAAGTATAGCTGATGATATTAGGAGTGGTAACAGTACCTTAACTATAGCTGCTGCTATTAGGAGTGGTAACAGTACCTTAACTATAGCTGATGATATTAGGAGTGGTAACAGTACCTTAACTATAGCTGCTGCTATTAGGAGTGGTAACAGTACCTTAACTATAGCTGATGATATTAGGAGTGGCAACAGTACCTTAACTATAGCTGATGATATTAGGAGTGGTAACAGTAACAGTACCTTAAATATAGCTGCTGCTATTAGGAGTGGTAACAGTACCTTAACTATAGCTGCTGCTATTAGGAGTGGTAACAGTACCTTAACTATAGCTGATGATATTAGGAGTGGCAACAGTACCTTAACTATAGCTGATGATATTAGGAGTGGTAACAGTACCTTAACTATAGCTGATGATATTAGGAGTGGCAACAGTACCTTATCTATAGCTGCTGCTATTAGGAGTGGTAACAGTACCTTAACTATAGCTGATGATATTAGGAGTGGTAACAGAACCTTAACTATAGCTGATGATATTAGGAGTGGTAACAGTACCTTAACTATAGCTGCTGCTATTAGGAGTGGTAACAGTACCTTAACTATAGCTGATGATATTAGGAGTGGCAACAGTACCTTATCTATAGCTGATGATATTAGGAGTGGTAACAGTACCTTAACTATAGCTGCTGCTATTAGGAGTGGTAACAGTACCTTAACTATAGCTGATGATATTAGGAGTGGCAACAGTACCTTAACTATAGCTGATGATATTAGGAGTGGTAACAGTACCTTAACTATAGCTGATGATATTAGGAGTGGTAACAGTACCTTAACTATAGCTGATGATATTAGGAGTGGCAACAGTACCTTAACTATAGCTGATGATATTAGGAGTGGTAACAGTACCTTAACTATAGCTGATGATATTAGGAGTGGTAATAGTACCTTAACTATAGCTGATGCTATTAGGAGTGGTAATAGTACCTTAACTATAGCTGATGATATTAGGAGTGGTAACAGTAACAGTACCTTAACTATAGCTGCTGCTATTTGGAGTGGTAACAGTACCTTAACTATAGCTGATGATATTAGGAGTGGTAACAGAACCTTAACTATAGCTGATGATATTAGGAGTGGTAACAGTACCTTAACTATAGCTGCTGCTATTAGGAGTGGTAACAGTACCTTAACTATAGCTGATGATATTAGGAGTGGTAACAGTAACAGTACCTTAACTATAGCTGAGGATATTAGGAGTGGTAACAGTACCTTAACTATAGCTGATGATATTAGGAGTGGCAACAGTACCTTAACTATAGCTGATGATATTAGGAGTGGTAACAGTACCTTAACTATAGCTGATGATATTAGGAGTGGTAATAGTACCTTAACTATAGCTGATGCTATTAGGAGTGGTAATAGTACCTTAACTATAGCTGATGATATTAGGAGTGGTAACAGTAACAGTACCTTAACTATAGCTGATGCTATTAGGAGTGGTAACAGTACCTTAACTATAGCTGCTGCTATTAGGAGTGGTAACAGTACCTTAACTATAGCTGATGATATTGGGAGTGGTAACAGTACCTTAACTATAGCTGATGATATTAGGAGTGGCAACAGTACCTTAACTATAGCTGATGATATTAGGAGTGGTAACAGTACCTTAACTATAGCTGATGATATTAGGAGTGGTAATAGTACCTTAACTATAGCTGATGCTATTAGGAGTGGTAATAGTACCTTAACTATAGCTGATGATATTAGGAGTGGTAACAGTAACAGTACCTTAACTATAGCTGATGCTATTAGGAGTGGTAACAGTACCTTAACTATAGCTGCTGCTATTAGGAGTGGTAACAGTACCTTAACTATAGCTGATGATATTAGGAGTGGTAACAGTACCTTAACTATAGCTGCTGCTATTAGGAGTGGTAACAGTACCTTAACTATAGCTGATGATATTAGGAGTGGTAACAGTAACAGTACCTTAACTATAGCTGCTGCTATTAGGAGTGGTAACAGTACCTTAACTATAGCTGATGATATTAGGAGTGGTAACAGTAACACTACATTAACTATAGCTGATGATATTAGGAGTGGTAACAGTACCTTAACTATAGCTGATGATATTAGGAGTGGTAACAGTACCTTAACTATAGCTGATGATATTAGGAGTGGTAACAGTACCTTAACTACAGCTGATGATATTAGGAGTGGTAACAGTACCTTAACTATAGCTGCTGCTATTAGGAGTGGTAACAGTACCTTAACTATAGCTGATGCTATTAGGAGTGGTAACAGTACCTTAACTATAGCTGATGATATTAGGAGTGGTAACAGTACCTTAACTATAGCTGCTGCTATTAGGAGTGGTAACAGTACCTTAACTATAGCTGATGATATTAGGAGTGGTAACAGTAACAGTACCTTAACTATAGCTGCTGCTATTAGGAGTGGTAACAGTACCTTAACTATAGCTGATGATATTAGGAGTGGTAACAGTACCTTAACTATAGCTGCTGCTATTAGGAGTGGTAACAGTACCTTAACTATAGCTGATGATATTAGGAGTGGTAACAGTACCTTAACTATAGCTGATGATATTAGGAGTGGCAACAGTACCTTAACTATAGCTGATGCTATTAGGAGTGGTAACAGTACCTTAACTATAGCTGATGATATTAGGAGTGGTAACAGTACCTTAACTATAGCTGATGCTATTAGGAGTGGTAATAGTAACAGTACCTTAACTATAGCTGATGATATTAGGAGTGGTAACAGTACCTTAACTATAGCTGATGCTATTAGGAGTGGTAATAGTAACAGTACCTTAACTATAGCTGATGATATTAGGAGTGGTAACAGTACCTTAACTATAGCTGATGCTATTAGGAGTGGTAATAGTAACAGTACCTTAACTATAGCTGATGATATTAGGAGTGGTAACAGTACCTTAACTATAGCTGATGCTATTAGGAGTGGTAACAGTACCTTAACTATAGCTGATGATATTAGGAGTGGTAACAGTACCTTAACTATAGCTGATGCTATTAAGAGTGGTAATAGTAACAGTACCTTAACTATAGCTGATGATATTAGGAGTGGTAACAGTACCTTAACTATAGCTGATGCTATTAGGAGTGGTAATAGTAACAGTACCTTAACTATAGCTGATGATATTAGGAGTGGTAACAGTACCTTAACTATAGCTGATGATATTAGGAGTGGTAACAGTACCTTAACGATAGCTGATGATATTAGGAGTGGTAACAGTACCTTAACTATAGCTGATGCTATTAGGAGTGGTAACAGTAACAGTACCTTAACTATAGCTGATGATATTAGGAGTGGTAACAGTACCTTAACTATAGCTGATGATATTAGGAGTGGTAACAGTACCTTAACTATAGCTGATGCTATTAGGAGTGGTAACAGTACCTTAACTATAGCTGATGATATTAGGAGTGGTAACAGTACCTTAACTATAGCTGATGATATTCGGAGTGGTAACAGTACCTTAACTATAGCTGATGCTATTAGGAGTGGTAACAGTAACAGTACCTTAACTATAGCTGATGATATTAGGAGTGGTAACAGTACCTTAACTATAGCTGATGATATTAGGAGTGGTAACAGTACCTTAACGATAGCTGATGATATTAGGAGTGGTAACAGTACCTTAACTATAGCTGATGCTATTAGGAGTGGTAACAGTAACAGTACCTTAACTATAGCTGATGATATTAGGAGTGGTAACAGTACCTTAACTATAGCTGATGATATTAGGAGTGGTAACAGTACCTTAACTATAGCTGATGCTATTAGGAGTGGTAATAGTACCTTAACTATAGCTGATGCTATTAGGAGTGGTAACAGTACCTTAACTATAGCTGATGATATTCGGAGTGGTAACAGTACCTTAACTATAGCTGATGCTATTAGGAGTGGTAACAGTACCTTAACTATAGCTGATGATATTAGGAGTGGTAACAGTACCTTAACTATAGCTGATGATATTAGGAGTGGTAACAGTACCTTAAGTATAGCTGCTGCTATTAGGAGTGGTAACAGTACCTTAACTATAGCTGATGCTATTAGGAGTGGTAACAGTACCTTAACTATAGCTGATGATATTAGGAGTGGTAACAGTACCTTAACTATAGCTGATGATATTAGGAGTGGTAACAGTACCTTAACTATAGCTGATGCTATTAGGAGTGGTAACAGTAACAGTACCTTAACTATAGCTGATGATATTAGGAGTGGCAACAGTACCTTAACTATAGCTGATGATATTAGGAGTGGTAACAGTACCTTAACTATAGCTGATGATATTAGGAGTGGTAACAGTACCTTAACTATAGCTGATGATATTAGGAGTGGCAACAGTACCTTAACTATAGCTGATGATATTAGGAGTGGTAACAGTACCTTAACTATAGCTGATGCTATTAGGAGTGGTAACAGTACCTTAACTATAGCTGATGCTATTAGGAGTGGTAACAGTACCTTAACTATAGCTGATGCTATTAGGAGTGGTAACAGTACCTTAACTATAGCTGATGCTATTAGGAGTGGTAACAGTACCTTAACTATAGCTGATGCTATTAGGAGTGGTAACAGTAACAGTACCTTAACTATAGCTGATGATATTAGGAGTGGTAATAGTACCTTAACTATAGCTGATGATATTAGGAGTGGTAATAGTACCTTAACTATAGCTGATGATATTAGGAGTGGTAATAGTACCTTAACTATAGCTGATGCTATTAGGAGTGGTAACAGTACCTTAACTATAGCTGATGCTATTAGGAGTGGTAACAGTACCTTAACTATAGCTGATGCTATTAGGAGTGGTAACAGTACCTTAACTATAGCTGATGCTATTAGGAGTGGTAACAGTACCTTAACTATAGCTGATGCTATTAGGAGTGGTAACAGTACCTTAACTATAGCTGATGCTATTAGGAGTGGTAACAGTAACAGTACCTTAACTATAGCTGATGATATTAGGAGTGGTAATAGTACCTTAACTATAGCTGATGATATTAGGAGTGGTAATAGTACCTTAACTATAGCTGATGATATTAGGAGTGGTAATAGTACCTTAACTATAGCTGATGCTATTAGGAGTGGTAATAGTAACAGTACCTTAACTATAGCTGATGATATTAGGAGTGGTAACAGTACCTTAACTATAGCTGATGCTATTAGGAGTGGTAACAGTACCTTAACTATAGCTGATGATATTAGGAGTGGTAACAGTACCTTAACTATAGCTGATGCTATTAGGAGTGGTAATAGTAACAGTACCTTAACTATAGCTGCTGCTATTAGGAGTGGTAATAGTAACAGTACCTTAACTATAGCTGCTGCTATTAGGAGTGGTAACAGTACCTTAACTATAGCTGATGATATTAGGAGTGGTAATAGTACCTTAACTATAGCTGATGCTATTAGGAGTGGTAACAGTACCTTAACTATAGCTGATGATATTAGGAGTGGTAACAGTAACAGTACATTAACTATAGCTGCTGCTATTAGGAGTGGTAACAGTACCTTAACTATAGCTGATGCTATTAGGAGTGGTAACAGTACCTTAACTATAGCTGATGCTATTAGGAGTGGTAACAGTACCTTAACTATAGCTGATGATATTAGGAGTGGTAACAGTACCTTAACTATAGCTGATGATATTAGGAGTGGTAACAGTACCTTAACTATAGCTGATGATATTAGGAGTGGTAACAGTACCTTAGCTATAGCTGATGATATTAGGAGTGGTAACAGTACCTTAACTATAGCTGATGCTATTAGGAGTGGTAACAGTACCTTAACTATAGCTGATGATATTAGGAGTGGTAACAGTACCTTAACTATAGCTGATGCTATTAGGAGTGGTAATAGTAACAGTACCTTAACTATAGCTGATGATATTAGGAGTGGTAACAGTACCTTAACTATAGCTGATGCTATTAGGAGTGGTAATAGTAACAGTACCTTAACTATAGCTGATGATATTAGGAGTGGTAACAGTACCTTAACTATAGCTGATGCTATTAGGAGTGGTAATAGTAACAGTACCTTAACTATAGCTGATGATATTAGGAGTGGTAACAGTACCTTAACTATAGCTGATGCTATTAGGAGTGGTAACAGTACCTTAACTATAGCTGATGCTATTAGGAGTGGTAACAGTACCTTAACTATAGCTGATGATATTAGGAGTGGTAACAGTACCTTAACTATAGCTGATGATATTAGGAGTGGTAACAGTACCTTAACTATAGCTGATGCTATTAGGAGTGGTAATAGTAACAGTACCTTAACTATAGCTGATGCTATTAGGAGTGGTAATAGTAACAGTACCTTAACTATAGCTGATGATATTAGGAGTGGTAACAGTACCTTAACTATAGCTGATGATATTAGGAGTGGTAACAGTACCTTAACTATAGCTGATGCTATTAGGAGTGGTAACAGTACCTTAACTATAGCTGATGATATTAGGAGTGGTAACAGTACCTTAACTATAGCTGATGCTATTAGGAGTGGTAACAGTACCTTAACTATAGCTGATGATATTAGGAGTGGTAACAGTACCTTAACTATAGCTGCTGCTATTAGGAGTGGTAACAGTACCTTAACTATAGCTGATGATATTAGGAGTGGTAACAGTAACAGTACATTAACTATAGCTGCTGCTATTAGGAGTGGTAACAGTACCTTAACTATAGCTGATGCTATTAGGAGTGGTAACAGTACCTTAACTATAGCTGATGATATTAGGAGTGGTAACAGTACCTTAACTATAGCTGATGCTATTAGGAGTGGTAATAGTAACAGTACCTTAACTATAGCTGATGATATTAGGAGTGGTAACAGTACCTTAACTATAGCTGATGCTATTAGGAGTGGTAATAGTAACAGTACCTTAACTATAGCTGATGATATTAGGAGTGGTAACAGTACCTTAACTATAGCTGATGCTATTAGGAGTGGTAATAGTAACAGTACCTTAACTATAGCTGATGCTATTAGGAGTGGTAATAGTAACAGTACCTTAACTATAGCTGATGCTATTAGGAGTGGTAATAGTAACAGTACCTTAACTATAGCTGATGATATTAGGAGTGGTAACAGTACCTTAACTATAGCTGATGATATTAGGAGTGGTAACAGTACCTTAACTATAGCTGATGCTATTAGGAGTGGTAACAGTACCTTAACTATAGCTGATGATATTAGGAGTGGTAACAGTACCTTAACTATAGCTGCTGCTATTAGGAGTGGTAACAGTACCTTAACTATAGCTGATGATATTAGGAGTGGTAACAGTAACAGTACATTAACTATAGCTGCTGCTATTAGGAGTGGTAACAGTACCTTAACTATAGCTGATGCTATTAGGAGTGATAACAGTACCTTAACTATAGCTGATGATATTAGGAGTGGTAACAGTACCTTAACTATAGCTGATGATATTAGGAGTGGTAACAGTACCTTAACTATAGCTGATGCTATTAGGAGTGGTAACAGTACCTTAACTATAGCTGATGATATTAGGAGTGGTAACAGTACCTTAACTATAGCTGATGCTATTAGGAGTGGTAATAGTAACAGTACCTTAACTATAGCTGATGATATTAGGAGTGGTAACAGTACCTTAACTATAGCTGATGCTATTAGGAGTGGTAACAGTACCTTAACTATAGCTGATGATATTAGGAGTGGTAACAGTACCTTAACTATAGCTGATGCTATTAGGAGTGGTAATAGTAACAGTACCTTAACTATAGCTGATGATATTAGGAGTGGTAACAGTACCTTAACTATAGCTGATGCTATTAGGAGTGGTAATAGTAACAGTACCTTAACTATAGCTGATGATATTAGGAGTGGTAACAGTACCTTAACTATAGCTGATGCTATTAGGAGTGGTAATAGTAACAGTACCTTAACTATAGCTGATGATATTAGGAGTGGTAACAGTACCTTAACTATAGCTGATGCTATTAGGAGTGGTAACAGTACCTTAACTATAGCTGATGATATTAGGAGTGGTAACAGTACCTTAACTATAGCTGATGATATTAGGAGTGGTAACAGTACCTTAACTATAGCTGATGCTATTAGGAGTGGTAACAGTACCTTAACTATAGCTGATGCTATTAGGAGTGGTAATAGTAACAGTACCTTAACTATAGCTGATGATATTAGGAGTGGTAATAGTAACAGTACCTTAACTATAGCTGATGATATTAGGAGTGGTAACAGTACCTTAACTATAGCTGATGATATTAGGAGTGGTAACAGTACCTTAACTATAGCTGATGATATTAGGAGTGGTAACAGTACCTTAACTATAGCTGATGCTATTAGGAGTGGTAACAGTAACAGTACCTTAACTATAGCTGATGATATTAGGAGTGGTAACAGTACCTTAACTATAGCTGATGCTATTAGGAGTGGTAACAGTACCTTAACTATAGCTGATGCTATTAGGAGTGGTAACAGTACCTTAACTATAGCTGATGATATTAGGAGTGGTAACAGTACCTTAACTATAGCTGATGCTATTAGGAGTGGTAACAGTACCTTAACTATAGCTGATGCTATTAGGAGTGGTAACAGTACCTTAACTATAGCTGATGCTATTAGGAGTGGTAACAGTACCTTAACTATAGCTGCTGCTATTAGGAGTGGTAACAGTACCTTAACTATAGCTGATGCTATTAGGAGTGGTAACAGTACCTTAACTATAGCTGATGATATTAGGAGTGGTAACAGTACCTTAACTATAGCTGATGCTATTAGGAGTGGTAACAGTACCTTAACTATAGCTGATGATATTAGGAGTGGCAACAGTACCTTAACTATAGCTGATGATATTAGGAGTGGTAACAGTACCTTAACTATAGCTGATGATATTAGGAGTGGTAACAGTACCTTAACTATAGCTGATGATATTAGGAGTGGCAACAGTACCTTAACTATAGCTGATGATATTAGGAGTGGTAACAGTACCTTAACTATAGCTGATGCTATTAGGAGTGGTAACAGTACCTTAACTATAGCTGATGCTATTAGGAGTGGTAACAGTACCTTAACTATAGCTGATGCTATTAGGAGTGGTAACAGTAACAGTACCTTAACTATAGCTGATGCTATTAGGAGTGGTAACAGTACCTTAACTATAGCTGATGATATTAGGAGTGGTAATAGTACCTTAACTATAGCTGATGCTATTAGGAGTGGTAACAGTACCTTAACTATAGCTGATGCTATTAGGAGTGGTAACAGTACCTTAACTATAGCTGATGATATTAGGAGTGGTAACAGTACCTTAACTATAGCTGATGATATTAGGAGTGGTAACAGTACCTTAACTATAGCTGATGATATTAGGAGTGGTAACAGTACCTTAACTATAGCTGATGCTATTAGGAGTGGTAATAGTAACAGTACCTTAACTATAGCTGATGCTATTAGGAGTGGTAATAGTAACAGTACCTTAACTATAGCTGATGATATTAGGAGTGGTAACAGTACCTTAACTATAGCTGATGATATTAGGAGTGGTAACAGTACCTTAACTATAGCTGATGATATTAGGAGTGGTAACAGTACCTTAACTATAGCTGATGATATTAGGAGTGGTAACAGTACCTTAACTATAGCTGATGCTATTAGGAGTGGAAATAGTAACAGTACCTTAACTATAGCTGATGCTATTAGGAGTGGTAATAGTAACAGTACCTTAACTATAGCTGATGATATTAGGAGTGGTAACAGTACCTTAACTATAGCTGATGATATTAGGAGTGGTAACAGTACCTTAACTATAGCTGATGCTATTAGGAGTGGTAACAGTACCTTAACTATAGCTGATGATATTAGGAGTGGTAACAGTACCTTAACTATAGCTGATGCTATTAGGAGTGGTAACAGTACCTTAACTATAGCTGATGATATTAGGAGTGGTAACAGTACCTTAACTATAGCTGCTGCTATTAGGAGTGGTAACAGTACCTTAACTATAGCTGATGATATTAGGAGTGGTAACAGTAACAGTACATTAACTATAGCTGCTGCTATTAGGAGTGGTAACAGTACCTTAACTATAGCTGATGCTATTAGGAGTGGTAACAGTACCTTAACTATAGCTGATGATATTAGGAGTGGTAACAGTACCTTAACTATAGCTGATGCTATTAGGAGTGGTAATAGTAACAGTACCTTAACTATAGCTGATGATATTAGGAGTGGTAACAGTACCTTAACTATAGCTGATGCTATTAGGAGTGGTAATAGTAACAGTACCTTAACTATAGCTGATGATATTAGGAGTGGTAACAGTACCTTAACTATAGCTGATGCTATTAGGAGTGGAAATAGTAACAGTACCTTAACTATAGCTGATGATATTAGGAGTGGTAACAGTACCTTAACTATAGCTGATGCTATTAGGAGTGGTAACAGTACCTTAACTATAGCTGATGATATTAGGAGTGGTAACAGTACCTTAACTATAGCTGATGATATTAGGAGTGGTAACAGTACCTTAACTATAGCTGATGCTATTAGGAGTGGTAATAGTAACAGTACCTTAACTATAGCTGATGCTATTAGGAGTGGTAATAGTAACAGTACCTTAACTATAGCTGATGATATTAGGAGTGGTAACAGTACCTTAACTATAGCTGATGATATTAGGAGTGGTAACAGTACCTTAACTATAGCTGATGCTATTAGGAGTGGTAACAGTACCTTAACTATAGCTGATGATATTAGGAGTGGTAACAGTACCTTAACTATAGCTGATGCTATTAGGAGTGGTAACAGTACCTTAACTATAGCTGATGATATTAGGAGTGGTAACAGTACCTTAACTATAGCTGCTGCTATTAGGAGTGGTAACAGTACCTTAACTATAGCTGATGATATTAGGAGTGGTAACAGTAACAGTACATTAACTATAGCTGCTGCTATTAGGAGTGGTAACAGTACCTTAACTATAGCTGATGCTATTAGGAGTGGTAACAGTACCTTAACTATAGCTGATGATATTAGGAGTGGTAACAGTACCTTAACTATAGCTGATGATATTAGGAGTGGTAACAGTACCTTAACTATAGCTGATGCTATTAGGAGTGGTAACAGTACCTTAACTATAGCTGATGATATTAGGAGTGGTAACAGTACCTTAACTATAGCTGCTGCTATTAGGAGTGGTAACAGTACCTTAACTATAGCTGATGATATTAGGAGTGGTAACAGTAACAGTACATTAACTATAGCTGCTGCTATTAGGAGTGGTAACAGTACCTTAACTATAGCTGATGCTATTAGGAGTGGTAACAGTACCTTAACTATAGCTGATGATATTAGGAGTGGTAACAGTACCTTAACTATAGCTGATGATATTAGGAGTGGTAACAGTACCTTAACTATAGCTGATGATATTAGGAGTGGTAACAGTACCTTAACTATAGCTGATGCTATTAGGAGTGGTAACAGTACCTTAACTATAGCTGATGATATTAGGAGTGGTAACAGTACCTTAACTATAGCTGATGCTATTAGGAGTGGTAACAGTACCTTAACTATAGCTGATGCTATTAGGAGTGGTAACAGTACCTTAACTATAGCTGCTGCTATTAGGAGTGGTAACAGTACCTTAACTATAGCTGATGCTATTAGGAGTGGTAACAGTACCTTAACTATAGCTGATGATATTAGGAGTGGTAACAGTACCTTAACTATAGCTGATGCTATTAGGAGTGGTAATAGTAACAGTACCTTAACTATAGCTGATGATATTAGGAGTGGTAACAGTACCTTAACTATAGCTGATGCTATTAGGAGTGGTAATAGTAACAGTACCTTAACTATAGCTGATGATATTAGGAGTGGTAACAGTACCTTAACTATAGCTGATGCTATTAGGAGTGGTAATAGTAACAGTACCTTAACTATAGCTGATGATATTAGGAGTGGTAACAGTACCTTAACTATAGCTGATGCTATTAGGAGTGGTAACAGTACCTTAACTATAGCTGATGATATTAGGAGTGGTAACAGTACCTTAACTATAGCTGATGATATTAGGAGTGGTAACAGTACCTTAACTATAGCTGATGCTATTAGGAGTGGTAATAGTAACAGTACCTTAACTATAGCTGATGCTATTAGGAGTGGTAATAGTAACAGTACCTTAACTATAGCTGATGATATTAGGAGTGGTAACAGTACCTTAACTATAGCTGATGATATTAGGAGTGGTAACAGTACCTTAACTATAGCTGATGCTATTAGGAGTGGTAACAGTACCTCAACTATAGCTGATGATATTAGGAGTGGTAACAGTACCTTAACTATAGCTGATGCTATTAGGAGTGGTAACAGTACCTTAACTATAGCTGATGATATTAGGAGTGGTAACAGTACCTTAACTATAGCTGCTGCTATTAGGAGTGGTAACAGTACCTTAACTATAGCTGATGATATTAGGAGTGGTAACAGTAACAGTACATTAACTATAGCTGCTGCTATTAGGAGTGGTAACAGTACCTTAACTATAGCTGATGCTATTAGGAGTGGTAACAGTACCTTAACTATAGCTGATGATATTAGGAGTGGTAACAGTACCTTAACTATAGCTGATGCTATTAGGAGTGGTAATAGTAACAGTACCTTAACTATAGCTGATGATATTAGGAGTGGTAACAGTACCTTAACTATAGCTGATGCTATTAGGAGTGGTAATAGTAACAGTACCTTAACTATAGCTGATGATATTAGGAGTGGTAACAGTACCTTAACTATAGCTGATGCTATTAGGAGTGGTAATAGTAACAGTACCTTAACTATAGCTGATGATATTAGGAGTGGTAACAGTACCTTAACTATAGCTGATGCTATTAGGAGTGGTAACAGTACCTTAACTATAGCTGATGATATTAGGAGTGGTAACAGTACCTTAACTATAGCTGATGCTATTAGGAGTGGTAATAGTAACAGTACCTTAACTATAGCTGATGCTATTAGGAGTGGTAATAGTAACAGTACCTTAACTATAGCTGATGATATTAGGAGTGGTAACAGTACCTTAACTATAGCTGATGCTATTAGGAGTGGTAACAGTACCTTAACTATAGCTGATGATATTAGGAGTGGTAACAGTACCTTAACTATAGCTGATGCTATTAGGAGTGGTAACAGTACCTTAACTATAGCTGATGATATTAGGAGTGGTAACAGTACCTTAACTATAGCTGCTGCTATTAGGAGTGGTAACAGTACCTTAACTATAGCTGATGATATTAGGAGTGGTAACAGTAACAGTACATTAACTATAGCTGCTGCTATTAGGAGTGGTAACAGTACCTTAACTATAGCTGATGATATTAGGAGTGGTAACAGTACCTTAACTATAGCTGATGATATTAGGAGTGGTAACAGTACCTTAACTATAGCTGATGATATTAGGAGTGGTAACAGTACCTTAACTATAGCTGATGCTATTAGGAGTGGTAACAGTACCTTAACTATAGCTGATGATATTAGGAGTGGTAACAGTACCTTAACTATAGCTGATGCTATTAGGAGTGGTAATAGTAACAGTACCTTAACTATAGCTGATGATATTAGGAGTGGTAACAGTACCTTAACTATAGCTGATGCTATTAGGAGTGGTAACAGTACCTTAACTATAGCTGATGATATTAGGAGTGGTAACAGTACCTTAACTATAGCTGATGCTATTAGGAGTGGTAATAGTAACAGTACCTTAACTATAGCTGATGATATTAGGAGTGGTAACAGTACCTTAACTATAGCTGATGCTATTAGGAGTGGTAATAGTAACAGTACCTTAACTATAGCTGATGATATTAGGAGTGGTAACAGTACCTTAACTATAGCTGATGCTATTAGGAGTGGTAATAGTAACAGTACCTTAACTATAGCTGATGATATTAGGAGTGGTAACAGTACCTTAACTATAGCTGATGCTATTAGGAGTGGTAATAGTAACAGTACCTTAACTATAGCTGATGATATTAGGAGTGGTAACAGTACCTTAACTATAGCTGATGCTATTAGGAGTGGAAATAGTAACAGTACCTTAACTATAGCTGATGATATTAGGAGTGGTAACAGTACCTTAACTATAGCTGATGCTATTAGGAGTGGTAACAGTACCTTAACTATAGCTGATGATATTAGGAGTGGTAACAGTACCTTAACTATAGCTGATGATATTAGGAGTGGTAACAGTACCTTAACTATAGCTGATGCTATTAGGAGTGGTAATAGTAACAGTACCTTAACTATAGCTGATGCTATTAGGAGTGGTAATAGTAACAGTACCTTAACTATAGCTGATGATATTAGGAGTGGTAACAGTACCTTAACTATAGCTGATGATATTAGGAGTGGTAACAGTACCTTAACTATAGCTGATGCTATTAGAGTGGTAACAGTACCTTAACTATAGCTGATGATATTAGGAGTGGTAACAGTACCTTAACTATAGCTGATGCTATTAGGAGTGGTAACAGTACCTTAACTATAGCTGATGATATTAGGAGTGGTAACAGTACCTTAACTATAGCTGCTGCTATTAGGAGTGGTAACAGTACCTTAACTATAGCTGATGATATTAGGAGTGGTAACAGTAACAGTACATTAACTATAGCTGCTGCTATTAGGAGTGGTAACAGTACCTTAACTATAGCTGATGCTATTAGGAGTGGTAACAGTACCTTAACTATAGCTGATGATATTAGGAGTGGTAACAGTACCTTAACTATAGCTGATGATATTAGGAGTGGTAACAGTACCTTAACTATAGCTGATGCTATTAGGAGTGGTAACAGTACCTTAACTATAGCTGATGATATTAGGAGTGGTAACAGTACCTTAACTATAGCTGCTGCTATTAGGAGTGGTAACAGTACCTTAACTATAGCTGATGATATTAGGAGTGGTAACAGTAACAGTACATTAACTATAGCTGCTGCTATTAGGAGTGGTAACAGTACCTTAACTATAGCTGATGCTATTAGGAGTGGTAACAGTACCTTAACTATAGCTGATGATATTAGGAGTGGTAACAGTACCTTAACTATAGCTGATGATATTAGGAGTGGTAACAGTACCTTAACTATAGCTGATGATATTAGGAGTGGTAACAGTACCTTAACTATAGCTGATGCTATTAGGAGTGGTAACAGTACCTTAACTATAGCTGATGATATTAGGAGTGGTAACAGTACCTTAACTATAGCTGATGCTATTAGGAGTGGTAACAGTACCTTAACTATAGCTGATGCTATTAACTATTAACTATAGCTGCTGCTATTAGGAGTGGTAACAGTACCTTAACTATAGCTGATGCTATTAGGAGTGGTAACAGTACCTTAACTATAGCTGATGATATTAGGAGTGGTAACAGTACCTTAACTATAGCTGATGCTATTAGGAGTGGTAATAGTAACAGTACCTTAACTATAGCTGATGATATTAGGAGTGGTAACAGTACCTTAACTATAGCTGATGCTATTAGGAGTGGTAATAGTAACAGTACCTTAACTATAGCTGATGATATTAGGAGTGGTAACAGTACCTTAACTATAGCTGATGCTATTAGGAGTGGTAATAGTAACAGTACCTTAACTATAGCTGATGATATTAGGAGTGGTAACAGTACCTTAACTATAGCTGATGCTATTAGGAGTGGTAACAGTACCTTAACTATAGCTGATGATATTAGGAGTGGTAACAGTACCTTAACTATAGCTGATGATATTAGGAGTGGTAACAGTACCTTAACTATAGCTGATGCTATTAGGAGTGGTAATAGTAACAGTACCTTAACTATAGCTGATGCTATTAGGAGTGGTAATAGTAACAGTACCTTAACTATAGCTGATGATATTAGGAGTGGTAACAGTACCTTAACTATAGCTGATGATATTAGGAGTGGTAACAGTACCTTAACTATAGCTGATGCTATTAGGAGTGGTAACAGTACCTCAACTATAGCTGATGATATTAGGAGTGGTAACAGTACCTTAACTATAGCTGATGCTATTAGGAGTGGTAACAGTACCTTAACTATAGCTGATGATATTAGGAGTGGTAACAGTACCTTAACTATAGCTGCTGCTATTAGGAGTGGTAACAGTACCTTAACTATAGCTGATGATATTAGGAGTGGTAACAGTAACAGTACATTAACTATAGCTGCTGCTATTAGGAGTGGTAACAGTACCTTAACTATAGCTGATGCTATTAGGAGTGGTAACAGTACCTTAACTATAGCTGATGATATTAGGAGTGGTAACAGTACCTTAACTATAGCTGATGCTATTAGGAGTGGTAATAGTAACAGTACCTTAACTATAGCTGATGATATTAGGAGTGGTAACAGTACCTTAACTATAGCTGATGCTATTAGGAGTGGTAATAGTAACAGTACCTTAACTATAGCTGATGATATTAGGAGTGGTAACAGTACCTTAACTATAGCTGATGCTATTAGGAGTGGTAATAGTAACAGTACCTTAACTATAGCTGATGATATTAGGAGTGGTAACAGTACCTTAACTATAGCTGATGCTATTAGGAGTGGTAACAGTACCTTAACTATAGCTGATGATATTAGGAGTGGTAACAGTACCTTAACTATAGCTGATGATATTAGGAGTGGTAACAGTACCTTAACTATAGCTGATGCTATTAGGAGTGGTAATAGTAACAGTACCTTAACTATAGCTGATGCTATTAGGAGTGGTAATAGTAACAGTACCTTAACTATAGCTGATGATATTAGGAGTGGTAACAGTACCTTAACTATAGCTGATGCTATTAGGAGTGGTAACAGTACCTTAACTATAGCTGATGATATTAGGAGTGGTAACAGTACCTTAACTATAGCTGATGCTATTAGGAGTGGTAACAGTACCTTAACTATAGCTGATGATATTAGGAGTGGTAACAGTACCTTAACTATAGCTGCTGCTATTAGGAGTGGTAACAGTACCTTAACTATAGCTGATGATATTAGGAGTGGTAACAGTAACAGTACATTAACTATAGCTGCTGCTATTAGGAGTGGTAACAGTACCTTAACTATAGCTGATGCTATTAGGAGTGGTAACAGTACCTTAACTATAGCTGATGATATTAGGAGTGGTAACAGTACCTTAACTATAGCTGATGATATTAGGAGTGGTAACAGTACCTTAACTATAGCTGATGCTATTAGGAGTGGTAACAGTACCTTAACTATAGCTGATGATATTAGGAGTGGTAACAGTACCTTAACTATAGCTGATGCTATTAGGAGTGGTAATAGTAACAGTACCTTAACTATAGCTGATGATATTAGGAGTGGTAACAGTACCTTAACTATAGCTGATGCTATTAGGAGTGGTAACAGTACCTTAACTATAGCTGATGATATTAGGAGTGGTAACAGTACCTTAACTATAGCTGATGCTATTAGGAGTGGTAATAGTAACAGTACCTTAACTATAGCTGATGATATTAGGAGTGGTAACAGTACCTTAACTATAGCTGATGCTATTAGGAGTGGTAATAGTAACAGTACCTTAACTATAGCTGATGATATTAGGAGTGGTAACAGTACCTTAACTATAGCTGATGCTATTAGGAGTGGTAACAGTACCTTAACTATAGCTGATGATATTAGGAGTGGTAACAGTACCTTAACTATAGCTGATGATATTAGGAGTGGTAACAGTACCTTAACTATAGCTGATGCTATTAGGAGTGGTAATAGTAACAGTACCTTAACTATAGCTGATGATATTAGGAGTGGTAATAGTAACAGTACCTTAACTATAGCTGATGATATTAGGAGTGGTAACAGTACCTTAACTATAGCTGATGATATTAGGAGTGGTAACAGTACCTTAACTATAGCTGATGATATTAGGAGTGGTAACAGTACCTTAACTATAGCTGATGCTATTAGGAGTGGTAATAGTAACAGTACCTTAACTATAGCTGATGATATTAGGAGTGGTAACAGTACCTTAACTATAGCTGATGCTATTAGGAGTGGTAACAGTACCTTAACTATAGCTGATGATATTAGGAGTGGTAACAGTACCTTAACTATAGCTGATGATATTAGGAGTGGTAACAGTACCTTAACTATAGCTGATGCTATTAGGAGTGGTAATAGTAACAGTACCTTAACTATAGCTGATGATATTAGGAGTGGTAATAGTAACAGTACCTTAACTATAGCTGATGATATTAGGAGTGGTAACAGTACCTTAACTATAGCTGATGATATTAGGAGTGGTAACAGTACCTTAACTATAGCTGATGATATTAGGAGTGGTAACAGTACCTTAACTATAGCTGATGCTATTAGGAGTGGTAACAGTAACAGTACCTTAACTATAGCTGATGATATTAGGAGTGGTAACAGTACCTTAACTATAGCTGATGATATTAGGAGTGGTAACAGTACCTTAACTATAGCTGATGATATTAGGAGTGGTAACAGTACCTTAACTATAGCTGATGCTATTAGGAGTGGTAACAGTACCTTAACTATAGCTGATGCTATTAGGAGTGGTAACAGTACCTTAACTATAGCTGATGATATTAGGAGTGGTAACAGTACCTTAACTATAGCTGATGATATTAGGAGTGGTAACAGTACCTTAACTATAGCTGATGCTATTAGGAGTGGTAACAGTACCTTAACTATAGCTGATGATATTAGGAGTGGTAACAGTACCTTAACTATAGCTGATGATATTAGGAGTGGTAACAGTACCTTAACTATAGCTGATGATATTAGGAGTGGCAACAGTACCTTAACTATAGCTGATGATATTAGGAGTGGTAACAGTACCTTAACTATAGCTGATGATATTAGGAGTGGTAATAGTACCTTAACTATAGCTGATGCTATTAGGAGTGGTAACAGTACCTTAACTATAGCTGATGATATTAGGAGTGGTAACAGTACCTTAACTATAGCTGATGATATTAGGAGTGGTAATAGTACCTTAACTATAGCTGATGCTATTAGGAGTGGTAATAGTAACAGTATTCTTTATTTCACCTTTATTTAACCAGATAGGCAAGTTGAGAACAAGTTCTCATTTTCAATTGCGACCTGGCCAAGATAAAGCAAAGCAGTTCGACACATACAACACAGAGTTGCACATGGAGTAAAACAAACATACAGTCAATAATACAGTAGAAAAATAAGTCTATATACAATATGAGCAAATGAGGGGAGATAAGGGCGGTAAAGGCAAAAAAGGCCATGGTGGCGAAGTAAATACAATATAGCAAGTAAAACACTGGAATGGTTGGTTTGCAGTGGAAGAATGTGCAAAGTAGAAATAGAAATAATGGGGTACAAAGGAGCAAAATAAATAAATACAGTAGGGGGAGAGGTAGTTGTTTGGGCTAAGTACAGGTGCAGTAATCTGTAAACTGCACTGACAGCTGGTGCTTAAAGCTAGTGAGGGAGATAAGTGTTTCCAGTTTCAGAGATTTTTGTAGTTCGTTCCAGTCATTGGCAGCAGAGAACTGGAAGGAGAGGAGGAATTAGAGGAATTGGTTTTGGGGGTGACCAGAGATATACCTACTGGAGCACGTGCTACAGGTGGGTGCTGCTATGGTGACCAGCGAGCTGAGATAAGGGGGAACTTTACCTAGCAGGGTCTTGTAGATGACCTGGAGCCAGTGGGTTTGGCAACGAGTATGAAGCGAGGGCCAGGCAACGAGAGCGTACAGGTCGCAGTGGTGGGTAGTATATGGGGCTTTGGTGACAAAATGTATGGCACTGTGATAGACTGCATCAAATCTGTTGAGTAGAGTGTTGGAGGCTATTTTATAGATGACATCACCAAAGTTGAGGATCGGTAGGATGGTCAGTTTTACGAGGGTATGTTTGGCAGCATGAGTGAAGGATGCTTTGTTGCGAAATAGGAAGCCAATTCTAGATTTAACTTTGGATTTGAGATGTTTGATGTGAGTCTGGAAGGAGAGTTTACAGTCTAACCAGACACCTAGGTATTTGTAGTTGTCCACATATTCTAAGTCAGAACCGTCCAGAGTAGTGATACTGGACGGGCGGGCAAGTGCTGGTAGCGATCGGTTGAAGAGCATGCTTTTAGTTTTACTTGCATTTAAGAGCAGTTGGAGGCCACGGAAGGAGAGTTGTATGGCATTGAAGCTCGTCTGGAGGGTTGTTAACAGTGTCCAAAGAAGGGCAAGAAGTATACAGAATGGTGTCGTCTACGTAGAGGTGGATCAGAGACTCACCAGCAGCAAGAGCAATATCATTGATGTATAAAGAGAAGAGAGTCGGCCCAAGAATTGAACCCTGTGGTACCCCCATAGAGACTGCCAGAGACCCGGACAACAGGCCCTCCGATTTGACACACTGAACTCTATCAGAGAAGAAGTTGGTGAACCAGTAATGGTAATGGTAGGGAGTGGTAACAATAACAGTATCTGACCTATAGCTGCTGCTAGTAGGAGTGGTAACAGTAACAGTATCTGACCTATAGCTGCTGCTATTAGGAGTGGTAACAGTATCTGACCTATAGCTGCTGCTATTAGGAGTGGTAACAGTATCTGACCTATAGCTGCTGCTATTAGGAGTGGTATCAGTATCTGACCTATAGCTGCTGCTATTAGGAGTGGTAACAGTATCTGACCTATAGCTGCTGCTATTAGGAGTGGTTACAGTATCTGATCTATAGCTGCTGCTAGTAGGAGTGGTATCAGTATCTGACCTATAGCTGCTGCTAGTAGGAGTGGTATCAGTATCTGACCTACAGCTGCTGCTAGTAGGAGTGGTAACAGTATCTGACCTATAGCTGCTGCTATTAGGAGTGGTAACAGTATCTGACCGATAGCTGCTGCTATTAGGAGTGGTAACAGTATCTGACCTATAGCTGCTGCTAGTAGGAGTGGTAACAGTATCTGACCTAAAGCTGCTGCTAGTAGGAGTGGTATCAGTATCTGACCTATAGCTGCTGTTAGTAGGAGTGGTATCAGTATGTGACCTATAGCTGCTGCTATTAGGAGTGGTAACAGTAACAGTATCTGACCTATGGCTGCTGCTATTAGGAGTGGTAACAGTATCTGACCTATAGCTGCTGCTAGTAGGAGTGGTAACAGTATCTGACCGATAGCTGCTGCTATTAGGAGTGGTATCAGTATCTGACCTATAGCTGCTGCTAGTAGGAGTGGTAACAGTAACAGTATTTGACCTGCTAGATGCTCCTGTAGCTGCAGCTCCACTATGGCCCTCTGTTTCACCTCACATAGGAGCTAGAAAAGAACACACACACATTAACATACTAAACACACACATTAACATACTAAACACACATACCACCGCCACACGCACCCACACACTTGCAAGCTCACCATGTTTCCAGAGGCAGGGACCTTTGCCCTCATCCTCTCCTCCTCTTCCTCCCCCCCTCCTCTTCTTCTTCTCTCTGGTCGGTATTCCACCAGAAGCCAGCGACAGTCTGATGGTGTTGTCACGGTTACCATATCACCACTCACACTGAACACACTGGGAGAGAGAGACATTACACACACAGCCATAACAAACACACCAACCACACCTCATATCTGTCAGTCACTTACACAGACTGACACAATGCCACGCACACACACCACGCTGCCCACCTGCTGTCCTGTGTCTGTGGCTCCAGCACCAGCAGTGCGTCTCCATCCTTCAAGGCCAGCTCCTTCAGGGTCCTCTGCATGTCTCCAGGAGGGAATACCCTCCACCCGCTGGCCCCCCCTCCCTCCCCTCCCCTCTTCTCCTGACACAGGAGGCTCTCCTGTGGCTCCCCTAATGCCTCCCTCACCTCTCCTAGAGTCACCCTCCCAGCGAAACCCCTCGACTGCTTCGTCAGCCCCGAGCCTCCTTCCTCTCCCACTCCTCCTCCCTCCCCCTCCTCTTCTTCTCCCAGAGAGGGGCGAACCACGGTCAGCAACACTGGTTCCCACTCGGCTCCTGTTTGGACAGTCGCCCCACAAACCTGAGGAAATAAAGGGGATATGATATGACCCGACAGCTGTTTTGGTTCTAGGAGGTCCAGTAGCAGTATGTACAACGGTGGATTGTGTTGATTAGAGTGTGTCTCCTCACCTCTCTGCCGTTCCACACAAACAGATCAGTGCCGGATAAGATGCCTGCACTGTAAAGAGACACCTCGTCATCTGAAACACACACGTACTAAAGTTCAGAATCAACTCTCACAGAATGGACATGCTGCAAATGTGTGCGTGTTTAAGTGTGTGTATGTCTCACCTGTGAGAGTGTTGTAGAGGTGAAGGCCGGCTGGCAGACTTCTGGCCACAGTCAGAGCCATATCCCCCTCCCAGAGATCCTGCTTCTGAACACACACACACACAGGTTTGAGCTTTTTGCTCAGTGCCATGGCGGCATTAAGGAAGTGCGTTAATGAGTCGGAGGGATGACGTCACCTGGTAGATGATCATTCGCAGGTCTCCTACAGTCCTGCAGCGGTCGAAGGTGAGGTTGGTGGCCTCTTTCTGCTCTATGCTGATTGGCTTAAGAGCTCCGTTCTCCAACCTATAGTGTGGCGCTAGGTGGAGACGCAGCTCAACACTATTATTGCTGGCCTCAAACTCCTCCCTATAGCAGAGTACACACACACACACACACACACACACACACACACAGATAGTCGCAAAACATTGCAAAATACAGTCTTCGTTTATGTGTGTGTGTGTGTGTGTGTACACGTGAGTACCGCCTCTGTTGTAGTCTTCTGTTCTCCTCTTCAGCCATCTCTAATAGGTGAGGGGGAACCTGATACCCAGGATTCCTCAGGGCTGCCAGGGGGAAAATCTAATTTGAAAGACTGTGTATGTTTTCATGTCTCTCCTTCACCATCTCTCTTCCTCTCCCACTCGCATCAAGTTTGGATGTGGCTCTCCTTTCCTTGCGCTCACTCACTCACTTTCTCCCTCCCTTTCCTTCTTACGCCTCTCTCCCACACACACAAACACACACACGAACACCCACGTACCTCCAGAAGGCCTGCGTAGCAGTGTCTTCCTATAGAACAGCATGTAGGCACTCTCCTTTCCCTGGTACATTTTCTCTATGTCTCTCTCATGGATCGACGTCACTGTGGAGTCATTCAGATCAAACCAGTGGCTGCCCTGTGGAGAGATGGAGAGAGGAAGAAAGATGCATGGATGAATGGAGAGTCAGAGAGAGAGAGAGAAAAAAGATTTAAACATAACCAATTGCAGCATCAACATAGCAGACACACCATCATTAAAGCAGAACCATGAGAGGTCTAACTAGTGTACCTGTGGTTCTGGTGCCGTCTCCGGTTCTGTCTCCAGTCCTGGTTCTGGTAGGTGGTTGGCTGTGTTGTTGTGGACTGGGTCTGGGGTAGAGCTAGAGCCAGGGGTTGGGTGGGCTGGGCTGGAGGGCTGGGTCACCGGGCTAGGGGGGTTGGCTTTCAGTGCCACCCAAGTGCCATTATTGACCAACACAAACACATCACTGTGGTTCTGGAGGAACTGCAGAGGGAGAGAGGAGGCGAGAGGGAGAGGGGGATGAGTGGAAGGATAACATGTAGAACGATGTAGAGGAGATAAGGAAAGTGAAGTGTTTATGTGGCATTGTGGAGCTCTTGGAGGACACCCATCAGTCATGTCCTACCTTGCCTATGGGGCCGTGGAGTTTCCTGTACTTCTTGCTCCAGGAAGAACCGATCTTGTCCATCAGTCTCTGACCCAGCTGGTCCAGCAGCACGCTCCTGCTCTCCTCCTAAAGGCCAGGAGGGGAACAACACCACATTAAGATCAGATACAGTCACTGGACCTACTGATGATGTGGCCCGTGGTGCTCTCGTTCCATTGGGTTGAACCAGCATGCTTTGCGTTACCTGGGCTATTATGGAGGAGAGTACAGATAGAGGGTCGTCTTTCTCCGGCTCAGTATACGCTCTCACTTCCTTCTTCTTCTGAACCTTGGGTTTGGAATCCTCCTCCTGATACAAACGCATGCGCGAAAATACAAAGACACACACAAACACACAATTCGCTATTGGCATATTTAGTGACATACTCTAAGCCTCGATTGTCTGATATGCAATTGTTGTTCTCTCCACCTCCCTCCCGCGCTCTCTCACCGGCGGTTCCCACAAGCCGAGGTGGTCCATGTCTTTGATGTAGACGTGGTAATGGCCGCCATAACAGCCTCCCTTATGGATGATGACAGAGAAGAGTTCATAGGAGTACTCCGAGTCCTCGTCTTCAGTCTGGGAGAGAGGGTGACATAGCATAGTCATTATAATGCGACATAACATGTTCTTAAATGGTTTGACATTATATGTACTCTACATGACTTAGTTAAAACAAGAGTAAGTGGCAGTGAAGAAATGCAGATCAATGTGTGTGGTTGTCCAGTACCTGTTCACAGAAGGGCCTGAGGTTGATGTTGAGAGGGAAGGTGTAGCGACCAGTCTCCTTGTAACGCTCGCACCTGGCAAAGTCAAAGTTAAACCTCAACAGAGACACTGTCAGGAAGGGAGGGAGCTTCCTCAGCTTGGCAGACTGCAGAGGGAGAGGGGGAGAGAGAGAGAACGGAGGAGGGGGAGGGAAAGAGGGAGCAAGGGAGAGAGAGTCCTGGAATCAGTACCAATTCTAGAATAAACAAGTACAATTTAAATCCATGCCAATACTCCTACTAACCTTAGCAGCAGTGACTAGTTGGTCACACTGGCCACAGCGGTAGAGGTTACTGCCTTCAAACATCTCCTCTTCCACAAACATGTCCCAGAGCGCCCCTTCCAGGCCACACACACCACGTACACACACCGTCAAATCCAGGAAGTCCTCCTGAGAGGGAAAGAGAGAGCCAAGAGAAAGAGGTGTAAGCAACACAAAGATAGGCGCAGGCACAGATAAACACATGTACCCGTGTTATCTCAATCTCTTCATTCAATGACTCAATCATGGACACTCTTACTGATAGTTGTGGCTGCTTTGTGTGATGTATTGTTGTCTCTACCTTCTTGCCCTTTGTGCTGTTGTCTGTGCCCAATAATGTTTGTACCCTGTTTTGTGTTGCTACCACGTCGTGCTGCTGCCATGTTGTGTTGCTACCATGCCGTGTTGTCATGTGCTGCTGCCATGCTGTTGTTGTCTTAGGGCTCTCTTTATGTAGTGTTGCCTCTCTTGTCGTGATGTGTGTTTTGTCCTATATTTTTAATCCCCCGTCCCCGCAGGAGACCTTTTCTTTGCCTTTTGGTAGGTCATCATTATGAATAATAATTTGTCCTTAACTGACTTGCCTAGTTCAATAAAGGTTAAATAAATAAAAACCTGTCTCTGGCTGATGTTGCCACACTCTTTGCAGAGAATGCTGTTGACAGTGGTGCCATGGTAGAGGCGCTGGATGAACGCACTGCCGCTGGTGTCCACTAGGGAGTGCTCTAGGGCACTGAACAGAATCCTGTTCAACTCCTGCACATCATGTTGCCTGCTCTCCTACGGGAGAGAGATGAGAGAAAGTGGTAAGCAAAATACTGTAGGAGAAAGCGATGTAGCATTATATAAAGCAAGCCTCATTCTCTAGTTTAGTCCCTGCGTCACACACACCGCCATTCATACACGCGCTCGTTCACATGCTCGTGTTCACACACACTACCTCGCTGTTGTTCCATCCGAAGCTGTCAGTGAGATCAGTAGTAGAAGCACTCTGTTGGTCCACCAAGAGTAGACGAGCAAACAGCCTCTGGAGCTCCAATGGAATAACCCTGACCTGAGAGACAGAGTTAATGTACTACTCAAACACACCAATACAAATAAAGACATGCACACAGTGAGGAACACACACACTCCCACGGTTGGTTCTTTACCTTGGCCTCTGGTTTGTCTTTGTCCTCCAGGCAGCCCAATTCCTTTGGACCCAGACTGAACAGCTCCGCTACACACACACACACACACACACACACACACACACACACACACACACACACACACACACACACACACAGTATTTCAAATACAGTATGAACCAAAGACAGAACACCAAGTGACCTGACTTGACCTCTCACCTCTGAACTCCGGGGTGAAGAGCAGGGTCTGGAGCAGGGAGTTGAGGTAGCACGTCCCTCCCTGGTTTTTAATCCCACTGAGGTTCACTCTTCCCCGGGGTGGAGGTGGCTCCCCTTCCCCCTTTACAACTCTACCTCCGGAGGGAGCCAGAGAATATCCCTCCCCCTCTTCCTCGAAAAGACTCCCAAACATGGCTGGGCATGCGTCTGTGTTTCTCTTTCCTGTGAAACGCACCTTCTGGGGACTGAATTGAATGTCTAATTGTGTTCACGATCGCGTAGCTAGCTAACCAATGACTCCTCTTGCTATCTCATCTTGGTCTTGCCTAGCTCTCTGTTGATAGTAGTGGGACTGACTCTGAAATAAGACGACTTTACAGGGGTAAACATAGCTATGAATAGAAAAATAGTGTGTTCCCGTATTGTGCTCGAGTAAAAGCAATTATTGTAGTGGTTAACAAACAAGCTATACAATCATTGCCTTTACAACACGAGTTAATTTAGTGTGAACCGAGTTTACAACAGCTAAATTCGGACCGGTGACAGACAACTATCCTACCTGGCTATCTGACTCGTTAGCTATCAAGCAAAACGTGTTTCAGCGTTCCTGACGCAAATAGAGCTTTAACTCCAGAAATATCCTGATGCTTTTTTGTTAAGTTATACTCGAAACCAAACTCTGTCTACATTCCTCTGTTTTAAATAAGAGAAAACACGAAAAAACGTAAATAAAAACACCATTGATGAACAGTGCGCAGCCATAATGTCCAAAGGGTAGAGTGGGGCATTGTGGTAGTTGTAGTGTCGTTTTGAAATCACAGGTTGGCACCTCGGCTGAATAAACTACATGTCCACCAAGTCTCCTCTTCGATTTTGCAAGAGCATCAAGCCTCTTGTAGTTTTTATGACATGGCTTGTCTGTCATCCAGTGGATGTCTCAAACACACACAACAGATAACTCTGAACTGAAATGTGATGTATTTTCTGCTGGTATTCTTAAAGAAGGTTCATATGTGGCTACAAACCTGCTGGTCTTTTAACCACCTGTTCAGTTTTTGTGTAAAAGCACTGACACAAGCCACACATTTTAAAGGGATACTTTGGGATTTTGGCAATGAAGCCATTTGTCTACTTCCCCAGGGTCAGATGAACTCATGGATAGCATTTTTGTCTCTGTGTTAAGAATTCCCTGTCGGTGACTGTTAGCACCTCACAACCCTGAGCAAACTCCCCTCCCCATCCACCACAACCAGAGCCTGAGAGTCTAGGGGGAACCGTAAACCTGCCTCTGACCTGTGCCTTGATAGGTTGCTAGGGAGGTTACTAGGGGGCAGGACATCTACCCATCCTCTTGACACTACAGGTCACACAATACGTGCAGTCTCCCTCAAGCAGCGGCAGAGAGCAACATCTGTCTCTGCTGATCAACAACTGGACTCACTCATATCTCTGGACTTGTGGGATGGTGTTGGTATTGTTCTTAATAGTTAGTTGTTGTTGCATTATGTATAGCTTGTAACCTATAAACATGTTCAGGGATTATATGCCATGTATACATACCTTTATTACTGTTATTATGCTCTTGTGTTATCGTATGTACAGTATATTCATTTCCTTCAACAGAACTATTACCATTCAACTACCCTTCCCACTTTTCATCCCCATGTTCATCTTCCTCAGTGTGTTTACAGTTCCTGTGTGTTAACTCTTGGGCAGTTTTATTCCCCTCTAACCGGGGACGGTGTCGGTGAGTCACAAACCACTAAAATACCTCGAGCCAGATCACTCTCTTTCACTCTGCATCCAGTAGTTAGAAGTTCGAATTAGTTTGCTAGTAGTTATCATAGGCTACCAGACTACCTCAATAAATAATTTTCACAAAATGATAGGCAACAAATGTGACTAATGTTAAAGTTATATGCAGTACTTATGCACAAAAATGTGTATCTACTAATACTTTCTCTTTCTCTGCAAATGTCGCCCAGTACAACAACATAATGTAACATTCATTATTACATCAGCTGAGATTTCATTTTGTATGTTTCTCACTGTTGTCCCTGATTTCCAATGATATTGTGTCACGTGTCAGTGTGTTTTCAGACGGAGGACTTTGGAGAGAGGTGCTGTGGCGCTGGAGAAGATCAGACAGGAACCCTCTCCGGAAGTAAAGAATTCTTAGTCCCTGCATCCGATGATGGGAAGCCGATGAATGGGAACAAACCCCTCGTATCCCTGCCACCTGCACACATCCATATCATGTTCAAGTTCATCAAAACACAAATCGTGTTAATGATGAGTATATATATATATATATATATTTTTTTTTTTTTTGTATAGATTTTGTTTGTATAGATTTGTACACAGCTCGGGGATATCAACTTGAAACCTTTCGGTTACTCGTCCAACGCTCTAACCACCAGGCAACCCTGCCGCCCCAGTTACTAGAATTGCAACTCATCACAGGAGGCTGCTAAGGGGAGGACGGCTCACAATAATGTCTGGAATGGAGTAAATGAAATGTGGTAACCATCACACAGTGGGAAGAGGCAATATAAAAAAATTCACTGAACCTTCCCCACGTCATCGATGATGTCACTTCCTGCTGTAATGCTACCGCAGGTGTTTCGAACCCCTGGCCCTTACCTTAGGGGCGACGAGGCTGACCTTCAGGGTGGTGACGATGGAGAACTCTCTGGGGAAGAGGTGACAGTTGACGAGGTGCTGGGTGAACAGGAAGTCCAGGGAAGGGTGAGAACGGGACAGACGGACACCCCTCACACCCCCAGACTGGATCAGATGCACCCCCCCTCGTTACCCCCCTCACCCCTGCCCTGGGGAGAACACGGGACAGAAGGTCTAGGGGGAGCAGGTCTACGGAGAGAGAGAAAGAAACAGAGAAAGCAAGAAAAAAATAGAGAAAGAGTGAGAAAGTGAGGAAGAAAGGGAAGGGGAGTGAGAGAGAGAGAGAGATAGTTAGCATTTCCTAAAGAATGGTTAACTGCTTTAGGTGGTGAGAGCAGCAAGATCGTGTGTTGTAGTTTCTTGAGTATTCATTATATCAGGTAAGGTTAGTCAGAGTTTACTGGATGGCTGGGAAATGTCTGGTAGGTTATTGGCATGATCTGTACATACGTGTAGAAGAATTATCTATGTGTAGAAGAGTTATCTGTGCATGAGTGATTTGCATCAAAGTTTTGGAAAATCAAGTTAAACACGCCAAACACTCACACACACGACTGCTATTTGTCTTACACACGACTGCTATTTGTCTTACACACGCATACACAAACACACAAACTCACAGTGGTGGAAAAATTACTCAGTTGTCGTACTTCAGTAAAAGTATAGACACATTCATAGAAAGTGACTCAAGTAAAAGTAAGTCACCTAGTAAAATAATACTTGAGTAAAAGTCTAAAAGTATTTGGTTCTAAATGTAACTGCTAAATTATACATAAGTATCACATTTCTTACATTAAGTGAAGCAGACACCACCATTTTCTTGTTTTTAAAATGTACGGAAAAACAGGGGCACACTCCAACACAGACATAATTGACAAAAGATGCATTTGTGTTTAGTGAGTCTGTCAGATCAGAGGCAGTAGGGATGACCACGTGTTCTCTTGATAAGTGTGTGAATTGGACCATTTTCTTGTACTGCTAAGCATTCAGTACTTTTGGGTGTCAGGGAAAATGTAAGGAGTTACTATTTGAACTAGCATCCCTACTGCATGCAAACAAGAGAAAGAAATAGTGGTGTGTTTAATGCCACTCTACAGTATAACCTGAGAGAGCCGCTATCTGACTGGAAGTAGTGTTATGTGTCACAATCAAATGTGTCCCTGGATAGGTTACAACACCCACGCAGATATTTTCATAGCACATTTAATAGAATGTACCTCTGCATGGTCTCCATGTCTCTGCAGCTGAGTTGATGACCCTTAACCTGAGGAACAGCAGCAGAGGCAACAGCAGCATCAGAGATGACATAACAGCTTGCTCCAGCCAATCGAAAGCACTGTGACTGATCCGAACGCCAATTGATGCTCATCTCCAACACGTGTGTGTGTGTGTGAGTATGTGTGGGGTAGCGTGTACTTTTGTGTGTGAGGTGTGTCTAGAGATGGTCCTTAGAGAGTATCTGTAGAAAAAATAATCTTCCAACAGACAGAGTCCAGATGACAAAGTAAAGCTTGGATCTAAACTACTCTACATCATCTGACTTCAGCCGAGGCAGACAGGCAGGCTCCGAATGAGTCAGTTCTGTGTGGTCCAGCCCCTTCTCTTATATACCAGGCCCATGCAAATCACTAACCAGTCTGTCAACCATTTCAGAGTAGAACGGAAGCCAGCTGTATCGCTCACATACTCTTCTGAGAGTGTGAGAAAGAGAGAGAGCAAGATGAAGTTGTATGGGTTTAGATACAGAAATAAGGAGCTGTACTACAAAAACCTTTGCATTAGATAAACACCATAAAGAGTTGAAGTAGTCATTTTTAGAAGGAAAATAAATACATTTGAAAACATGCATACCACCTGTGATCTCTGCTCCACCAAGAGTGCTTGATACCAGCTAAGCTATTACCATATTAACCAAGATCCCTGTTATTAAGACCTTTATTATTGTAGTAGCTGAGTGGATGACTATGCATTGTGTTCTTTTGGTGAGTTTATTTACACAAGACACATGCTTTCATAACAGATTTGCAAATATTACATTGAGAAAATGTAATACAAATTGTAGAGGGGAATTAGGTACAACTCCCAGGTGCAGACCCGGGAGGGTGGAGCAATGTGCATGTACGCGTGTATTTCAGCCATGCCCAGGCTTCAAATAGCTATTCTGATACAGATCAGGGAGAGAAAGGAGGGGTGTTCACTCTCTGTTCTACACCTTTTACTGCTGTTTTGCCTTTTCTTCAAGAGCAGGTTTGTGTGTTTTGGTGGATACTGGGCAGGAGGACGTGTCCTATAGAGACTAGTCTAGTGTTTCTCCTAGCCATTTATATTCAAGGCTACAGGATCTGACAGGATCATGATATAACTTTCTCCCTTCTCGTATCTCTATCCCATCAGGCTATCAATCGACTGTGCTTAATCTGACTGCATCAGCCAATCACAGAGTGATCTAACATCCTGACAGATGGCTGACCGCAGGCAGAGGTGTAATAAAAACAGGGAGATTTAATTGGTTTTGCTAACTCCTCGGTCCTCTCCTCCTTTTGAAAAAGGTCAAAGGTTATCAAGAAGAAACAAACGCAAATACATTTAATTATTCTCCTCCGCAAGGATGACATTTACAGAGGAATCCCAAAATACAAGTTCAAAGTGGTAAAAATGAATTCGAATGTACATCACTTTTTAAATGTGTTCATCTAGTCCTTTGAGAACACAGCAGCTTATTCAAGGGAGTGTAGTGGATTTCAGAGGAGATTTACAATAAACAGTAGCACCCCCTGCCGGTCTCTTTATGCAGCTAAGAAAACATTTGTGACCATACTGTGAAATACTGCTGGACAGGGCCTAACATATACACAATAGGTAGAACATACACGACTATAGACAATACATTGAAGATATAATTCATGATTCGCATGTGTAATTGGTAGTCCACTGAATAAGACCGTTTTCTATCTGACACAAATTTAAAGGAGGAGCTGGACAGGGAGCCTGAGTACCAAACTATATTTATTGTTTACAGTAGTAAAAGACGCCAAACAATGTACAAATCAGTAGAGAAACCAAACTAATACCATGACAAAACATGTGGGTAAAGAACTTAACTGCCCCTCCCCTTATGCTCCAAGTAGACGTAGCCCCTAACCACAGTTCTAGGATCAGAAAACCGGAACCCCCAAAACATTAACCATTACGGGGATGCAAATTATCTGACCCCGTATCAGTGTTTAAGGATGACTTCTCCTTCCCACCTTAAAACCCCACCCAAAAGAAGAGTCACTGACAGGGTTGCTATAAGAACTGACCACTGAACAACAAAAAACCCCATATGGAATCAGGGAATATTCCCTTTTGACTGCCCTCTAAAAAACTAGGGGTGCATCTCAATAGTACAAGTAGCTTCCTTGTGACAATGGGTCTCCTCTCCTTCATTCTTGTAAAACTGACACTAAAGAACTGGACAGGTGAAAGCTTATTCCATGGTCAGCATCCACCTTAGCCTGAATGTTCACATTGGTGCCAAATGAAGGAGGCAACACAAGACTTGAGATGCACCCTTGGTTTCCACCCTCATAAAAAAACTTGCCCCCCCCCCCCATGTCAAACCATTGGAAGGGTCCAGAAGCCATGCCTAACCCCTAGGCCTTTGTAGATTTGAGGTGTTGGATAAATACAAAACACTACACAAGTAGCTTAGGTGTAGGGAGTTGTTTCTAAATCAAAACCCATGATTCTTAGCATTGGAAAGACGCAGAAGCTGTCCAAGACTGTTGAAGAGATCAATGTTGACTAAGACAGACATTTGAGGGGAGCACCCCCACCCAAAACTGCGCCAGACATATTTTAAAATAAGAACAAGGAAACAGACGATGGGGAAGCCTCAAAGTAGAAGTTGCCCCTTACCACAGATCTAGGATCAGCTCATTGTGTCCTAATATTAACCTCATCCAATATGGGGTAAACTAATAACTGACCTTAAATCAGTGTTTAGGGGGCAAGTTCATCCCACTCCCCTCAGGACAAAACCGAGACAGACATATTTAAAAAACAACAATGGAACACAGAAGCTGAAGAGGAGCAGTGGGCGTGGTTTGGATATGTCAATCACTGTAACGGGAGGGGATTAGCAGAGGCCGCCTGTCTGCTGTTGGAAAACATCTATGGTGTCTTCATCCTCCATCTCCAGCTAAAGAGAGAGAATTAACATGTGTGAGATGGAACGAGAGAGGGATCTAGTAAAGAGTGATTCCATGAGAGGGGAGATTCTGTGAGTGGGAAGTCCTGTGAGAAAGTAATCAAGTTAATTGGGAGCAGGTGTGCTTTAGTTGAGACAAGATAATGGCGCCAGAGAAGCTGTGCTTTAGAGTGATTAAGAATGAGATAAAATAGTGAGTAGAGGGTGTTTAGAGAGAATAGAGAGCTGCCAGTTGTCTGCAGTGTACCTGTGAAGGTGTGTCCGTCTCGTTGATTGGCTGTCCGTCAAACCTGAACCTGATCTGCCTTATCGAGAGCCCCTGCAGGAGAGAGAGGACACATTAGAAATACATGGGACATATTCCTACAGTATTAGGAATCAGGTCAGCTCTATTGACAATATTTCTATGAGCAATGTTCAGTGTGCCCCTGCTCCAGTCTTCACCATTGAGGCAGCAGGTAGGAGGGCAAGGTGTCTGATTGGCTACTGTGCTAACCTGACGTTCGCAGTAGGCCTTCATCAGTTTGCTGAGCGGAGTGTGCCTCTTGATTTTGAACTGAACCACAGAGCCGTCCTGACCGGCTACCTTTAAGTTAATGTGGTCGTTCTCAGTCTTCACGCCCTCCTGAAACACAACCAAACAGCAATTAAAAGATTAACAATGTAGTTTTTCAGTCTTCAATGCTTCGGTCTTGGAGAGCCAAACAATTGATGAGTTGTGCAACCACTGTTAGGCCTCATATGTCTCTGGTAAGATCTGGACATAGGGTAGGTAGTGTTCTTGCCCAGTGAATTAGGATTGCTTGTGGGTAGAACTGGGTCTGGTGAATGCGCGGAACCTGTAGGCTGTGACTGAGGCAGCCAGCTACTAGACCCAGGCGTTATCCACAGCAAAATCCACGTTAAGCTTCTCCTAGTGCCTCAAATCGAAAACAAATTATATCCAAACACTATCAATCAGTGGTTAGGAACCATTTCGTACAGACCACTTATGATCAAGCTAGCTTTACCTGGTCTTACCGGCGCCTGGCCAACGCCATGCGTGTTTACTGGCCTAAAAGATAAACAGTGCAATAACTAGGTTATTTAGCCATTTCAATAAGTGGATGCCGACGAATGCATCTAAATCACTCGAATACGGCTTCCAAATTGTGTCACATTTTGTGCCGCTTGCCTTGCGGCGTTTAGCTAGCTAGCTGCTAGCATGGTATGGCTTCCACAAAGAAAAACCCGCAAACGGTATCGGTGTATTCAACTTCGAAATGTAAGTGTTAGTTGTTACAACAATTCTATTATCTGGTCGAAATATTTCGTATAACATCTCTAATAGTTTTTATATCTGATAAACTTAAATATCGTATCCGGAGGCAGCACTCCATTCATTTAACTACGAAACAAACAGTGCGCCGATTCAGACAAACGTGCAAACCGGGCCATTTTTTATTGCATATTTCAGGCGCTATTTGACATTAGACTGTTCTAATCACCTTAAATACCCACCACATGCTGATAGACGGCTAGCCTTACCTTTGGTTTCTCCTCCGACATTTTGATGGGTTTTCTTTAAAGGATTTGCTGGTTAAAATGCAATTTTTGTGTTTTCGTTTGCACCTCTTTAAGCTATATGCTCTTCTCCTCCGCAAACACGGGAACGCGCTTTGGTCTCTCGTTCCGCAGACACTGATTGGCTTTCGTGGAAACACGTGACATATTCTCTCTGGGACGGGGATGCGTAATTCAACCAAATAATCGGCCACGCGACATTAAGAACCCGCCAAAGGCAGGGCTGAGTGTGGCCCTTGGTTAATCTCAAATAAATACACACATTACACTCAGATCAAATTGTATTTGTCACATGCTTCGTAAAGAACAGGTGTAGACTACAATACTTACAAGTCCTTAACCAACAGTGCAGTTCAAGAAGAGTTAAGAATAGATTTACCAAATAAACTAAAGTAAACAAATAAAAAGTAACACAAAAAAGAACAATAACTGGGCTATATACAGGGCGGTACCGAGTCAACGTGCGGGGGTACAGGTTCGTCGAGGTAATTTGTACATGTTGGTAGGGGTGAAGTGACTATGCATAGATAATAAACAGCGAGTAGCAGCAGAGTAAAAACAACTGGAGGGAGGGAGTGTCAATGTAAATAGTCCGGTGGCCATTTGATTAATTGTTCAGCAGTCTTGCGGCTTGGAGGTAGAAGCTGTTAAGGAGCCTTTTGGTCCTAAACTTGGCGTTCCGGTACAGCTTGCCGTGCGGTATCAGAGAAAACATTCTATGACTTGGTTGACTGGAGTCTCTGACCATTTTTTAACATGGCTATGTACAGGGAGTACCACAATAATGTTGTAAAATACAAATTATATCAAGCCAAATCTTCCATCTTCATCACAATGGATAGAGAAATGGGGTGTATTCATTACAGAAGCAAACTGAGAGTGGGGGAATGGCTTTTGATGACCAGTCGGGGGCGCTCCAACTCAACATGTCATTTCTCTCTTAACGGAGAAAAGGGAAGGATTGGACTGGGTAGGGATCGAGGCCTGGGTTTACATTCCAGAAAAACATTATCTCTCTGTGGCTCTGGTCATAGAAAATGCTTGAATAAAGAGTACACGTATCCTTGATAAAAAATAGTATATTGAGATTAAGAATTAAGGTTTGAGTCAGAACTGCAGGAATTCCTGTTTATTCACATCTCTACTATTGTTGAGGTTACGATCACTGGTCTGATATGGTTGTTGTAGGTTTCTCACTATGAGGTAGAGGTTATTGTAGGAGCTAGGAGTTGATAAGATCCAAAGAGACAAGTCTTACATAGTGGAAAGTTTATTTGACTAAAAATATATTTGTTCAATCAACAGACAAAGGGTAGTTTATTACACAATTAGACATTAATAAAACGTTGATTAATTTGGCCTGACAATATTCTAACTGAAGTAGCTGGTGTCTGTAAATGAGAAAGCTGTCACCGGTAGAAAAATATTACTTAGATCTGACATTCGTCATTTTACAAGGTGTGTACATTCTATATGGTAGGGTACATTTCTATCTGCAATTCTGAGCATTCAACTCTTCTGAATAGCCTCCTATTTAAAGCTGCAATATGTAACTTTTTGGGCGACCTGACCAAATTCACATACAAATGTGAGTTATAGATCTGTGACTCTTTGAAAACAAGTTTAAGAAGCAGATCTATGCTTACCGTATGGAAAATATATTTCACAGCTGTTTAGATGGTACAATGACTTTCTTGCTTGTTTTGTCACAAACTGAAATAAGGTGAACTATTAATAATTTAGCAAGCAGGAAATGGCAGAGGAATTTCTGCATAGTGCTTCATTAAGGACAATTCTGGTTAAAATTAGAAAAACAATACATCTATACAAGTTTATTGTTTGATGGAGTACAGGTGTGCGTGCACTGGACACATTTCTGATTCAGTTCACCATCAGATAAATATACATAGAAAAAGGTCAACTTTCCTGGAGTGCATCTTCTCATTCAAGTAGAGCATAGGCAAGATCTCATACAACCAAGTAGTAACCCTCAAGTACCATCATCATTATGAGTTTATAATACAGTAGTAGTCACAGAAGGTATATAAGGTACATTTAAGGCTACTGCACCTCTCCACTGCCCTCACAGTCTGCACTGCAAGACATGTTCTGCACTGCACCACTCACCAAGCAGCGCAGAACTTGTTCTAGCTAAGTATTCGTAGAAGACTTTGTTCATTACATTCAACACAATGTTTAATGACCTGTGTTACATGGGAAGATAATGTTGTATATCAGGTTGTCCCAAAACTTTGATCTAAGGCCAGTTTCATGTATTCCCCTCAAAACGGTTAAAGATATTGAACGGGATTTTAAGAACTTACAAAATCGGAACATATTGTACAAATTGGAATTTGTTACATCATACGAATTGCAGGAAATATATTTTTTTGCAGGACATAACATACGAAATAAGAGATGTGCACAATTTTACGGTCTGAAATTATACAAATCCTTTAAAAACACCTAAGACTTTTTATGATTAATGGGGGGGGGTTTTGAAAGGTCAGCTGTAAAGAGAAGGAAGGCAGTTGATAGTACAGTGTCCAAATATCAGCTCAGGAGAACTTGGAGTACGGGTTGGACCCACTGAGACCTGGAAGAAAGAGAGCGAGAGAACGAGAAAGCAGGAGTTTGAGATCACCTTTCATTTTAAATTCCATCAGGAGTTTGAGATCATCTTTCATTTTAAATTCCATCAGGAGTTCGAGATCATCTTTCATTTTAAATTCCATCAGAGTAGTGATGGTGCTTTTCCACAGACAGGAATGGGGAAACATGACAGGAGTGGCATTTGTGTTTGTGTGCGTGTATCTCAAGTCGTACCATATTTCGTTCTGATTTCCTCATGCCTCATCTTCATCTCTGCCTTTCTGTTAACACAAAGACAAGCAGCTGGTTAGACACACACTTCGTATTTTAAGAGGACTGCACAACCTTTCAGACCAGCCAGGTAGAGCACAAACCGGTTTGGGCGGTTAGCTTAGCTGTGACGTATGTAAAGGTTTGTTCCAGTAATGCTTTTGTGTCACTCTGGCTGTAACTGATATGGAACTAACAAAAGAAACTTGGGGCATTGTTCTGATCGCAGTCACATTGTCAGAGACACACTAAGGTCAAATACAGCACACACAGGGTAACTGGGTAACGTTTACCATATCTCCCTGAGGAATTTGTTGTATGTCAGCTGAACACACACACACACACGTAAATACTGACACTTAGAATAACAAAACACTTTCTTTAATTGTACATTTCTTCACATAGATAGACAAATACGCAGATGTTTGTGTGCCATGATGACATCTTACCTCTCTTCCTGTTTTCCCTTCATCTTATTGGTCCGTCTCTCCATCTTGGCATCGAACCTCGTAGACCTGACACACACACACACACACACACGGGCGGATAAGTACTTATACATGTGCCTGGAGGTCATTCCATGGGGTAGGTCAGTGCGTGTATGTGTGTGAAGAATTACACACTTTAGTTGACCACGGCAAAGCAAACACAAGCTACACAGTTGAGGCCAAATATATAGGCACCCTTGCACTAAATTATTCCCTATTTCATTTAAAATAAATAGAAATTTTAAAAAACATTGATATTGGATTTTCGACATTGCAGAGACAATTTAATTTTTGCAAACCTAAGTTGAGAATTTTTATTAAGAAAATAAAGACAAATGGCAGCTCCTAAATTGGCTCCCTGGAGCTAGTACATGGTTGGACAGACCTTGGCCAAGATAACTGCAGACAAACGCTTCTTGAAGCAATCAATGAGTTTGCTGTAACTTTCTACTGGCATTTGGCCCACTTTTCAGCAGCAAATTGTTCCAATACTTAAATGTTTGAGGGGTTCCTTCCAACTACTAATCTCGCCATAGGTTTTGGATGTGATTCAGTTCTGGACTCTTGTCTGACATGTGGGAGATTTGATCATGCTGTGGGGTTGCTCTGCTGCCTCTGGTCCCGGTGGCCTTGAAGGGGTGCAAGGCATCATGAAATCAGCAGATTATCAGGTGTTTTGTTCAACCCAGTGTCCAAAAAATGGGTCTCCACTGAATGTTGTGTATCTTCCAGCAGGACAACAACCCCAAACATGAAAAAACACACAGGAATGGTTCAAGAAGAGATGCTGGAATGTTCCGGAGTGGCAAGCCAAGAGTGCAGATTTGAACCACATCCAAAACCTACGGAGAGATCTGAAAACATCAGTTGAGGGGGGTAACCCTCAAACATAGAAGATTTAGAGCAGTTTTCTGCTGAACAGTGGGTTACATCATTGATGGCTACAAGACGTGTTTGTCTGCAGTTACCTTGGACAAAGGCTGTGCAACCAAGTATTAGCTCCGGAGTGCCAATCATTTAGTCCATGCCATTTGCCTTCATTTTCTAAATTAAAATTGTCAACTTAAGTTTACAAAAATACAATTGGTTCTGCAATGTTGAAAATCTAATAAGGTGTGAAGACCAGATGTTTTTATTTGTTACTTATTTTAGAAGGGGACACACACACATACATCATGTTTTAGTTGTATTGTTTATTATTTTGCTGTTGTATTGTTTGTATATCTTTCTATTTTAAATTTGTGTTACTGTTTTTGTCTATCACTGTTTCGTTACTTGTCATGTTTTGTGGACCTCAGGAAGAAACGCTTCTGCTTTGGCAAAAGCTAATGGGGATCTGAATAAACAAATAAGAAATAGAGACTTATCTAAGAAAAGTGCATATGGGTGCCAGTAGATTTAGCTGAAACTGGATATAAATACACTCAAGCAAGTCAACGATAAAAAATAAAAATAATAATATATATCATCCCAAACCGAGATGTGTTTTGGAAACAGACGACACAAATCAATGACGTGTGAGTGTGTGTGTTATAAGCACTATACCCGATGTGTTCACACTTGCAGCAGCAGAAGAGGCAGACCAGGAAGGCGATGATAATGACTCCACCCACCACCGCCATGGCGATGATCAATGACTGGAAGTTCACTGACACACACACAATCAACATTAGTTCCTACTCCAGCAGAAGTGTGTGTGTGTGTGTTTCTTACCCCAGCAGCGTCCCCAGCGTGCATCGTTGAGGGGACAGAGGGCGTGCGGCGGGAGGATGGTTTTGACTGGGTACGTGATACACATCTTAGTCTTCTGACACCACAGGCACTGTGACACAAACACACACAAGTCAAACTTAATGTAAATATATGTGGACTATGAATGAGTAGGGGTTTCAGGAATGGCAGGGATAGAGTTCACAATGCCAAGGATGGAGGGATGCAGAGAGAGAAATGAGGGCAGAGAGGTGTGTATTCAGTTTGTCCCCCAACCTGTCTGACAGGTGTGGAGGGTGGAGCTGATATGCTGATTCATGTGCAACAGAAAACATTTGTGACCCTGTTATTCCCATGAGCAAGAGGTATAGCGAAGTAAACTGGACCAGAACACATGTGACCCTGTTAGACCAATGAGCAGGAGGTATAGTGATGGAATCAGGACCAGGAAACCCAAAGTGTGCCTGACTCACGTGCCAGAATAATCCCAGACTCACCGTCACAATCTTTAGACATTCCTCACAGCTTGTTCCATTCTTAGTCTCACACACTGAGAGAGGGAGGGAGAGAAAATAGGTTGATTGAGGAAAAAAACAAACATTAGATCAGTAGTTCATAACACACGAAACAACTGCAGTTAGAAGCAGTAATAAAGCCTTCTCACCTGCAGTAAGACCAGGCCTACTGTAGATATTTCCATTTGTTGTTTGACTGTATGATTCCACAGAATTGTTTGTGTACATTCTGTTAGTTCTATGGCTCCAGATAAGAATGGGACGCCTGGTAGTCTGGTTTCTATGGGGCTAAAAGGCCGAAGGATTCTTCCAAGACAGGGAACAGGTGTCTCTTTGGACACTTCACCTGGTTTCACCCAAACACTTAACAGTTAAATGGGCCAGTCAGTCACGATTATAGCTACTGAAATGTGTCTGAGAAGGAACTGAAAACACTCCAACGTTCCTGCTTAAAGGTTTCAGTTACACGAGCATTTAGCAGAAAGCGAGAGCCAACTCCCTAACAGTGAATAGGCCAAATATGTTACCAATGTACCAAGCCACTTGCAATTAATGAGCCATTATCTGAATATAATAATCTACATGTTAAGGTTGATGGAAGTCTAAATTACATAATTATAAAAAGGAACTGAAAACAAGCATTGTCATTTTGTGTTTTACCTAAAGTCAAAGTCATTGTGAAATATGCTACAACGTGAAATCGGGGAAATTCTGGTTTGAGGGTACTCCACTACCAGCTGTATTTTCGGTGATTAATGTCATAGACTAACTAGAGCAAACATAATCAACTATAATATGTTGTCATATACATCAAAATAATCTATAAGCGACAATAAATCAATGGTTAAGAAAAACAACAAAATAAGTGTCACTGACTCACCTATCCGAGGTGCGGCAGTTTGCGCGAACACAGCGACTACACCGAAGAGTAGCAGAACAGCAGGTAGGCCAACCAAACTCCTTAAATCCATCATTTATTGAAACTTTAAAATCCAAACTCTGACAGTAAAATATCCCGTCGTGTATGGCACTACTCTTGAGTTGAAAAAGTTGTCTTATTTCAGTAACAACAGGGAGAAATTGAGGCAACCCGTTTGAGGAAAAGAAACCCTTGAAGTGCTGTTGAGGCGTAAAGGTCTGTCCTTCTTCCTCCCGGAGCGCGCCCAACCAATGACAGGTGGAATTAGGGCGACCACGTGTCCCAGATTGCTGGACAGACCCCAATGTTGGCGGTTTGTCTGATGTCCCGTATTTTACCAACAAATTAAAACACCACTCATTTACCAACAAAGTTAGATTTGTTGCGTATTTCAGTCAGACTTCCTATTCATTTGATGATAACTGACATTTCGAACTGTCTGCCAGAAACATGTATTCATGTAGGCTGCACTGGCCCGCAAAAACATTCCGTTGTCCCGCATTTGTGTATTTTACATATGGATCATTATGTGGTCACCCAAGCGGAAATATAACAACCAGGCTCTGTGTTCGCGTGCGTGTATAGAAGAGAAGACTGGACAATTTCCGATAATTTATTAAAGCATAAGTTTGTAAAGCCAGTTACAAATAAAAAAAAGAACAACAACTATTTTCTATCTCTTTCTCGGTTTTCTCTCAAAACAATCACAATGTTTCAATATATAATGATAATAATTAATATGAACCATGACAGATTACAGCCAGGGCCTGCTCTGGCCGCCTGCGGCTGGAAAAGGACCCCGGTATAGAGGTTGCTCATAGACACAGATCTCGGATCAGCTTACCCTTACCATTTGGGTGTGAAATGCAAAACTGACCTTCAATCACAGGAGGTTGGTGGCACCTTAATTGGGGAGGACGGGCATGTGGTAATGGAGCAAAATCAATGGAGTGGTATCAAATACATCAAACACATGGTTTCCATGTGTTTAATGCTATTCCTTTTGCTCAGTTCCAGCCATTATTATGAGCCTTCTTCGCCTCAGCAGCTTCTACTGCCTTAGATCAGTGTCAAGAGGCAACTTCGTCTTACTCTGTGTACTAGCAGTGTGAGAGGCAGGGCCATAGAAAGAGAATAACTCGATAGGACACAGTTCCCGAATTTGACTGGATTTGATGATAATTGACATTCCAACCTGTCTGCCAGAAACATGTATTCATGTAGGCTCCACTGGCCTGCAAAAATAGGATTTTTCAGTCATTCCAAATGGTCCAGTGGAACACAGGATGTAATGTTTTGAGTTGGAATGTCCTTTCCAGTCATTCTGATTCTATAGACTGGTTCTCCAGTGGGCTTAGGCCCACAAGCAGTGACAACACACAGTCAGAAACAAACACAATTCCCATGTTCCCAGAATTCTCATATTCCAACTATTCCTATTTCCAAGATGCATACCTCCTCAATGTGTGAACTTCTCTTCTTTAACAGAATACCATATCCCCTCCCTCCCTCTGCAATAATTCTAACAAACAAATACCCCATCCTCCACCCTCTCCCTCCCTTCCACCATTCCCAAACTCTTCCCCATTTAAAATCACAATCACAACACCATTATCTTATAAAGGTTACCCAGATACATAATACTGTTATTAGTCAACAACACACTTTCTTTCTTTTCTTCATATGGTTCCCTTCTTCCCCCGGTGGGGTAGTTAGTTAGTCACTTGCATTATGACACAGATACACACGCTCACGTTAGCATTCCAAACACAGCACTGCAGGAGGGGAGACACTGGGAACGTACAGTACACTAGTCACAATGACTTGAAACCGGTTCTATTCACACATGAACTGGAGAACAGTCACATAGCGTAGAAGCAGAATGGGTAGAGAAGACAAGACTAGATTCCTCGTGTTTTTTTAAAGTACCCACCGATATGGAAACGTGAGCCAGACGGATGATACGGAGGCTACATTTCACTAGAGCACAGAAAAACGCATGTAGGCAACCATCCCAAACCTCCCTACCAATATGGCCGCCGCGACTGAACTCTACCCATTCTACATCAAGAAGTGAAACCCCTCTATATATCTGTGATTTAGTCAGATGGCACTGCTAGTGAATAAGGGTGCGTTGGCATATTAGACATACAGCAGTGAATATCTCTGTTCCTTCGCATTTAGTTTACACATACAATAAATTAATCAAATGGCATTTATAATGATATTTATATACATACAGTACAGTGACCACCAAAATCTATGTAGGGTTCCTATGAGGTGCGATATACAAGAACGCTAAATGTTTGATTAGTGTATGTGTGTTTGTGTAGGTTGGACATGAATATGTTACATACAGTGCCTTGCGAAAGTATTCGGCCCCCTTGAACTTTGCGACCTTTTGCCACATTTCAGGCTTCAAACATAAAGATATAAAACTGTATTTTTTTGTGAAGAATCAACAACAAGTGGGACACAATCATGAAGTGGAACAACATTTATTGGATATTTCAAACTTTTTTAACAAATCAAAAACTGAAAAATTGGGCGTGCAAAATTATTCAGCCCCTTTACTTTCAGTGCAGCAAACTCTCTCCAGAAGTTCAGTGAGGATCTCTGAATGATCCAATGTTGACTTAAATGACTAATGATGATAAATACAATCCACCTGTGTGTAATCAAGTCTCCGTATAAATGCACCTGCACTGTGATAGTCTCAGAGGTCCGTTAAAAGCGCAGAGAGCATCATGAAGAACAAGGAACACACCAGGCAGGTCCGAGATACTGTTGTGAAGAAGTTTAAAGCCGGATTTGGATACGAAAAGATTTCCCAAGCTTTAAACATCCCAAGGAGCACTGTGCAAGCGATAATATTGAAATGGAAGGAGTATCAGACCACTGCAAATCTACCAAGACCTGGCCGTCCCTCTAAACTTTCAGCTCATACAAGGAGAAGACTGATCAGAGATGCAGCCAAGAGGCCCATGATCACTCTGGATGAACTGCAGAGATCTACAGCTGAGGTGGGAGACTCTGTCCATAGGACAACAATCAGTCGTATATTGCACAAATCTGGCCTTTATGGAAGAGTGGCAAGAAGAAAGCCATTTCTTAAAGATATCCATAAAAAGTGTTGTTTAAAGTTTGCCACAAGCCACCTGGGAGACACACCAAACATGTGGAAGAAGGTGCTCTGGTCAGATGAAACCAAAATTGAACTTTTTGGCAACAATGCAAAACGTTATGTTTGGCGTAAAAGCAACACAGCTCATCACCCTGACCACACCATTCCCACTGTCAAACATGGTGGTGGCAGCATCATTGTTTGGGCCTGCTTTTCTTCAGCAGGGACAGGGAAGATGGTTAAAATTGATGGGAAGATGGATGGTGCCAAATACAGGACCATTCTGGAAGAAAACCTGATGGAGTCTGCAAAAGACCTGAGACTGGGACGGAGATTTGTCTTCCAACAAGACAATGATACAAAACATAAAGCAAAATCTACAATGGAATGGTTCAAAAATAAACATATCCAGGTGTTAGAATGGCCAAGTCAAAGTCCAGACCTGAATCCAATCGAGAATCTGTGGAAAGAACTGAAAACTTCTGTTCACAAATGCTCTCCATCCAACCTCACTGAGCTCGAGCTGTTTTGCAAGGAGGAATGGGAAAAAATGTCAGTCTCTCGATGTGCAAAACTGATAGAGACATACCCCAAGCGACTTACAGCTGTAATCGCAGCAAAAGGTGGCGCTACAAAGTATTAACTTAAGGGGGCTGAATAATTTTGCACGCCCAATTTTTCAGTTTTTGATTTGTTAAAAAAGTTTGAAATATCCAATAAATGTCGTTCCACTTCATGATTGTGTCCCACTTGTTGTTGATTCTTCACAAAAAAATACAGTTTTATATCTTTGTTTGGCACTGTATGTGATGTTCATAGTCGACATATTACAGGAGACAGCTCTCTCAATCTCCCTTGGTTGATCTTGTAGTCGACTTTTGTCACTCTTTAGCATCATTCTCTCCTCTAGACCTCTCCACACCCACGGAGCCTCCCCCCCCAGACCGAGCCAGACAGCTACCCCTTGAAAGAGCCTCTGAGTCAGGATGATCCCGGGGAGAAGGCCCTGGGTGGGCCTCCAGCCCTGGTTCTCTTGAGGGGGTTTGTGTGAGGTCACTTCCTTTGACCATATGTCATGTCACTTCCTTTGACACAGGAAGTAAGTACTGTGCAGTCTGATGAAGAAGGAACCTGATTTTCCATTTGACCCCGAGATGAAAACACAAAACACAGTGAGTCCTTTATCTCAGTCACCACGGACGACAGCAGATGAACGAGAGAGTGAGTGAGAGAAAGAGAGAGGAAAGGAAGCAAGCAAGCAACAGAGAATAAATTAACATTTAACTGTAAAGAGAGGTGAAATGGGACACACAGACAGAGAAAAAGAGAGTTTAATCAAATGGGGGAGAGGGGTAAGAGACAGAGGAAGGAAGATAGAAATAGTAACAGGCTTCATTTGATCTCTCCGAGCTGGCAGTGTGTTGGGACTGCGACGGGGGGGGTCTGTTATTGGGGTGGAGAAGGGGGCGACGGAGCTTTACGGGTGGTATGGTTTGTCTGGGCTATTGTGCTTGTCGTTGGTATGGGTTTGGTCCAGAGAGAACAGAGAGAGAGGGATGACAGAGTAGAGAGAGAGAGAGATTAGAGATTGATACAAAAGGAGTAATAAGAGATATTTAGATGAAGTAAGGTTGAGTTAGAATGTGCTGGACCTGCTGTCTGTAAGACAGTGACATGCAGGGTAACTGGGGGTTGGTGGTGCTGGAGTTGTCCTCCCCAAAATGGGTCATTTTCCATGCTCATTGTTAACGAACAGATATTTAACCCAATCCACCCAATTCCCAAGTCTAGAATAGTTAGCTGCAGTGTCCATCCCCTTTTCGCTTTGTGAAATCGGATGCCATTTTAGATCCCTCGCTGTCCGCAATCTGTGGATTGTATCCACTTCCTGCCTCACTCTGATAGGTCTGTGCTGTTGAATAGAGGGCCCTGATTGGCTGCTGGTTGATCACCTGACGAAGGCGCTGGCGACGCTGGAGACAGACATGATGCTGCAGCGTTTCTTCACCATCATGTTGATGTAGGCTTTCATGATCTTAGCAATCTCCATCACCTGAGAGAGAGAGAGAGAGAGAGAGAGAGAGAGAGGGATGGAGACAGAGGGAGAGGTAGAGAGAGAAAGAGAACAAGGAACACACCAGAGAGGTAGAGAGAGGGAGAGAGGAGAGAGAGCAAGAGAGAGAGGGGGAGAGAAAGAAAGAGAGAGTGGGAGAGAGAAAGAGTTAGATTACATCAGTGTTTGTGTTTGTGCAGTGTGCAGTATATTCCTGATTTATTTACATACATTTAAGTCATTTAGCAGACGCTCTTATCCAGAGCGACTTACAAATTATTCTTCCATTGTGTACGGTTGTTTTTGTTGTGACTGTCTGATACATGCGTGTGTGTATGTGTGTAAGTGTGTGTGTGTGTGTGTTTCAGAGTAAGCATGTGTGTGTTTCAAAATATGTGTGTGTTTACCAATGGAGTGTGGAAGAACAAGTCGTTGCCGTCGACAGTGATCTGGTAGGTGCAGGGTTGTGGAGCTCCAAAGAAGGTGATCTGCTCATACTGGAACGTCTGCAGAGGTTTGGGTTCCCCTCTCTTATACACAGACAGATTGTCAGCACTCACACCCAGCCACAGGTCATGGGGAAAACCTCCTTCCTTACACTGCAGGGGAGAGAGAGGGAGGAGAAGCAGACAGAGGAGGAGGAGGAGAGGGAGGGGAGGATGAGATAGAAGTAAAACACAAAGGTCCACACACACACACACACACACACACACACACACACACACCTCCACGTCAAACAGTGTAGAGCCATATCCGGGCCACTCTTTGACGATTGACATGTATTTGAGCAGAGCCTGGTGCTGGGGGAGTCCCTGTAACTTGGTCCATTTATCCAGAACATGGGCTCTGGTGGCCGATGTCTCCTCCTTCACCCACATCTCTACCTGCTGCCCCTCTTCCTCCTGGACAGGATTACAAACATATTTATCAATCAATCAATCAATTAATTATTCAATCAATCAATTAACCAACAAATCAATCAATCCTAAACCCAATCAGAGGCGACAGGGTAAGATATCGCTGTCTGAAATATGCGATGCCCCAGTCAATAGAGGATAATGTGTGATTTACGAGAGACGCCATCTCTAGGACATATGACAACTAAAGCTAGGAAAAATCTAATCAAATCAAATTTATTTGTCACATACACATGGTTAGCAGATGTTAATGCGAGTGTAGCGAAATGCTTGTGCTTCTCGTTCCGACAATGCAGTAATAACCAACGAGTAATCTAACCTAACAATTCCAAAACTACTACCTTATACACACAAGTGTAAAGGGATAAAGAATATGTACATAAAGATATATGAATGAGTGATGGTACAGAGCGGCATAGGCAAGATGCAGTAGATGGTACAGAGTACAGTATATACATATGAGATGAGTAATGTAGGGTATGTAAACATTATATAAAGTGGCATTGTTTAAAGTGGCTAGTGATACATGTATTACATAAAGATGGCAAGATGCAGTAGATGATATAGAGTACAGTATATACATATGAGATGAGTAATGTAGAGTATGTAAACATTATATTAAGTAGCACGGTTTAAAAATATAGCAATGGTGATGTCAGCATGTGCATGTGTGCATGTTTTATGCAAATGCATTGTGTGTTTGTGCGTGTGCCCATCGCCACCTTCTGTTTCTTCAGCGAGCCCGTCTTGAAGCTGCGCCTCAGACTTCCATCCAGGAAGCTGGGGGTTCTCCTTCTATCCTGCCCGTCCCCCTTGACACTTCCCACCTGCCCTCCTCCTGCCTCTCCTCCTGCCGCGCCTCCCTGTTTGGTGGAGTGGAAGATGCGCGTGCGGAGGCGCCCCATTGGGTAAACACTACCGAGGCTCCACCCAGCGCGGCTGGCCCCGTCTCCATGGAGATACTGCAGCCGTAAAGCGGCTAGCTGCTGCAAAGTTTCCTCTGGGGCCGGGAAGTGACCACTGATCAGAGACTCATGGGCCTGAAGGGAGGAGGGGGTGTCGAAAGGGGGGAGAGAGGGAGGGGGAGAGTGAAAGAGAGACATTTATTGAAATTGAGTGAGACGGAGTAGGACAAGGAGTGTGTGTATGTGTGTCTGTGTGTGTGTGTGTGTGTGTGTGTGTGTGTCTGTGTGTGTCTGTGTGTACTCACCTGCTCAAACATGAAGGCAAATTCTACCCCCTCCTTAGGCATGCTCTCCATGTCGAGGAAACAGTAAAGTTTAAAATAGAGTCTCCACTGTCCTTCCTCCTCAACCTCCTCAGTCCCTGACAGCCTGGAATACACACAGATAGGGTTAGCAACACACACACACACACACACGCACACACACACACACACACACACACGTTACGTACCTCTCAAACTTGGCGAGGACGTCAGCCACTATGACCCTGCTCTCCAGTGCTCGGTCCGTCACCTTGTTGTGCTCAAACAGAGAGAACAGATTCCTACTGTCCTCCATGGCCAGGCCGCGGATCAACTTCTCCACCACCTACACACACACACACACACACACACACACACACACACACACACACACACACACACACACACACACACACACACACACACACAGACACAACACACACAACACACACAACACACACACACACACACACACACACACAGTGTGAAAAACCCAGCAGCGTTGCAGTTCTTGACACAAACCGCTGCGCCTGGCACCTACTACCGTACCCCGTTCAAAGGCATGTCTTGCCCATTCACCCCACCTACACTGACTGAAGTGGATTTAACAAGTGACATCAAGAAGGGATCCTAGCTTTCACCTGGATTCACCTGGTCAGTCAATGTCATGGAAAGAGCAGGTGTTCTTAATGTTTTGTACAGTCAGTGTATGTCTCTGCCAGTGTGTGTGTGTGTGTGTGTGTGTGTGTGTGTGTGTGTGTGTGTACCTCTCCAGCGGTGGTGTGTGAATTGATGGAGATCTTGCAGGAGCCTCCTCCATGGCAGTAGACTGTAGTTGTCATCTCCTGCCTCACCAGTAGGGCCACAATCTCCTCCTGAGACGGAATAAAGTCCCTGGTCTTGGTCTTCTTCAGAGACTCATTGATAAAAGCAGAATAACGCTCAATCTCTGTGTTGGGGAAATGCTCTCGCACCCTGGGAGAACACACACAAAGACAGTCATGATATACACACACACATAACACACACACACACACACACACACACACACTACTAAAAATCTCTACACCTGTGATGGGTTCTGACTTCTAAAGTTGAAATATGAAATATCCCTGTTCATGGTACTGAGGGAGAGAAGGGAATGCAGAATGTTTTCTGTCAGAACATGTTATTGTTAGACATCAGGTATCCTATGGAAAGGAGAAGGGCCACAGTTTCAGTTGTTGGGTTGTAATTTGAAAGACTTGATTCACCGGAAGTGAATGGTGGGGTCAGTTAAAGGTTGGATATGAGCCAAGGGCTTGGAATGTTACCAAGTAAGGGAAAATGCAATCACACAGCTGCGGTCACTGTAAGGGTGGATAGCTGTGGATTAGGGAGGAATGTGGGCTGAGGTCAGATCAGGTCACATTTTAGGGAGAAGGAACGGTTTATTACCCACATAACTTAACTTCCTGCCTAGCAACAAAAAGTCATGTTTAGAGAAGAGGAGGAGACTTCACCTAAAGTGGGGTATATATACTTGTGCTGGTGAGAACATGTCTTTGTCTGTTCAGCTGTTTGACCCATTAGGTGAATAAACTTGGTTTGAGCTTTTCCAAGTCATCTGTTAGTTTTAACTGGGTTTATTTCGAACCTAACACCTGGGGGACACACACCCACCCACCCACCCACCCACGCACAACACACACACACACATCCACCCACCCACGCACAACACACACACCCACCCACCCACCCACCCATGCACAACACACACACACACCCACCCACCCACCCACGCACAACACACACACACACACACACACCCACCCACCCACGCACACAACACACACACACACCCACCCACCTACAACACACACACACACACCCACCCACCCACCACCCACCCACCCACCCACCACCCACCCACCCACCGCACAACACACACACACACACACCCACCCACAACACACACACACCCACCCACCCACCCACGCACAACACACACACACACCCACTCTCCCACCCACGCACATCACACACACACACACACAACACACACACACACACGCACAACACACAAGCACAACACACACACACACACACACCCACGCATGACACACAAACACACAACACACACACCCACACACAACACACACACACACACACACACACCCACCCACCCACCCACCCAGACACCCACCCACCCACCCACCCACCCACACATACACACCCACCCACCCACACACAACACAACACACAACACACACACACACAGACACACCTTTTGAGGTGGAAGCGCAGGTATCTGAGGATGGTCCGGCTTGGGAGGAAGGTACAGCTCATACAGGTGAGGAGGTGCCAATGAGCCCGCTGATTGGGCTGATTGGGCTGAGGCACGTGATTGGTCTGCTTGATCACCTGACAGTATACCTGGAGAGAGCGGAAAGACAGTGTATGTGTATCCGCCTGTGTATGTGTGTGTGTGTGTGTGTGTGTGTGTGTGTGTGTGTGTGTGTGTGTGGCTGTATGTGCACCCTTGTGTGTGTGTGTGTGTGTGTGTGTGTGTGTGTGTGTGTGTGTGTGTGTGTGTGGCTGTATACACTCTTAGAAAAGAGGGTCCCAAAAGCGTTCTTCAGCTGTCCCCATAAGATAACCCTTTTTGGTTCCAGGTAGAACCATTTTGGGTTCCATGTGGAAAGTCTTCTACCTGGAACCAAAAAGGGTTCTTCAAAGGGTTCTATTATGGGGACACCTGAAGAACCCTTTTAGGTTCTAGATAGCACCTTTTTTTCTAAGAGTGTATGTGCCCATGTGTGTGTACCTCGTCTCGGAGAGGTCTCAGGTCCTGACAGGTCTGCAGTACCCCCCGAATGATAGGAACAGGGTCTGCCAGAGTCTCCATCTCCTGAAGAGAGTTAAACACTCGGATCGCTTCATCCTGAAGACTGGCATAGCCCTGCTGCCTCTGGACTGGAGGGGAGAGGAGGGGTGGGGGAGGGGGAGGGGGTGGGAAAAGGGGAGGGGTGGGAGAGGGGGAGGGGGAGAGAAGGAAAGAAAGGTTCTCATCAAATCCATTCATGTTCAAGTCAGTGACAGTACAAGGAGGATTACCAGGAAGTGACAGTACCAGGTTTATGATGCAGGCTGTATTGTGACGGTCCACTCTACTTACTGACTTCTCCGTAGGGTAGTGGCAGTAGGGGGGAGTGTAGAGGGTGCTGAGTGTATCTGAGGATGGGATTCCTCCTGTAGGTCTGCTCCACTGCCTCAGGGTTCAGACTGCTGTCCTTGATATCTCTGATGAGCTGTAGTGTCGGTGTTTCTATGGGTGTCTTACTGTCTATCACTGCCTGTATGGCTGCTATCCATCTCAGAGCTTCATTCAGCATCTTGGTGTAGAGGCGATACGAGTGCTTCCTACCGTGCACTACGATGTTCCAGTACCCTACAAAAGACAACAAGGGCATCAGTATGGACCCTACCCTCCGATCCCTATATCCTCCATTTCTTCCCTCTGACTCGCTCCTCTCTTCTCGTCCTATCTTCTCACTCCTTCCCTCTCTCACCTGTCTCTCTGTGCACTCGTTCCTCAGGTTGAAAGACAGAGCAGAGGGAGTTGAGGACGAGGGTTCCCATCTTGGAGGAGTTTCGCTCAGAGCTCTTGTAGTAATCCAGGGAGTTGTGGGTTAACACGAACCAGCGTTTCTTCAGCTTCAGAACATTACCCTTAGTTCCTGTCTTCATCTCCTTCTGGAGCCAACCTAGGGGTAGGAGGGAGAGAGAGAGGAGAGAGAGAGAGATAGAGAGAGAGGAGAGAGAGAGAAAGAGAGAGAGAGAGAGAGAGAGAGAGAGAGAGAGAGAGAGAGAGAGACAGAGAGAGAGAGAGAGAGAGAGAGAGAGAGAGGGGAGAGAGAGATAGTGTCTCTGTGTGTGTCTCTGTGTGTGTCTCTGTGTGTGTCTCTATGTGTGTGTCTATGTGTCTCTATGTGTGCCTCTGTGTGTGTCTCTGTGTGTGTCTCTGTGTGTGTCTCTGTGTGTGTCTCTGTGTGTGTCTCTCTGTGTGTGTGTGTGTGTGTATGTGTGTCTCTGTGTGTCTCTGTGTGTTTATATGTGTGTTTCTCTATGTGTTTCTCTGTGTGTCTCTATGTGTGTCTCGGTTTGTGTCTCTGTGGGTGTCTCTGTGGGTGTCTCTGTGGGTGTTTCTCTGTGTGTGTCTCTGTGTGTGTCTCTGTGTGTGTCTCTGTGTGTGTCTCTGTGTGTGTCTCTATGTGTGTGTCTCTATGTGTGTCTCTGTGTGTGTCTCTGTGTGTGTCTCTGTGTGTGTCTCTATGTGTGTCTCTGTGTGTGTCTCTGTGTGTCACCGTGTGTGTCACTGTGTGTGTCACCGTGTGTGTCTCTGTGTGTGTCTCTGTGTGTGTCTCTGTGTGTGTCTCTGTGTGTGTCTCTGTGTGTGTCTCTATGTGTGTCTCCGTGTGTATCTCTGTGTGTGTCTCTGTGGGTGTCTCTGTGAGTGTCTCTGTGGGTGTCTCTGTGGGTGTCTCTATGTGTGTCTCTGTGGGTGTCTCTGTGGGTGTCTCTATGTGTTTCTCTGTGTGTGTCTCTGTGTGTGTCTCTGTGTGTGTCTCTGTGTGTGTCTCTGTGTGTGTGTCTCTGTGTGTGTCTCTGTGTGTGTCTCTGTGTGTGTCTCTGTGTGTGTGTCTCTGTGTGTGTCTCTATGTGTGTCTCTATGTGTGTCTCTGTGTGTGTCTCTGTGTGTGTCTCTGTGTGTGTCTCTGTGTGTGTCTCTATGTGTGTGTCTCTATGTGTGTGTCTCTATGTGTGTCTCTATGTGTGTCTCTGTGTGTGTCTCTGTGTGTGTCTCTGTGTGTGTCTCTGTGTGTGTCTCTGTGTGTGTCTCTATGTGTGTGTCTCTATGTGTGTGTCTCTATGTGTGTCTCTGTGTGTTTCTCTATGTGTTTCTCTATGTGTTTCTCTATGTGTTTATCTATGTGTGTCTCTATGTGTTTCTCTATGTGTGTCTCTGTGTGTGTCTCTGTGTGTGTCTCTGTGTGTGTCTCTGTGTGTGTCTCTGTGTGTGTCTCTATGTGTGTGTGTGTGTGTGTGTGTGTGTGTGTGGGGTGTGTTACCCACCCCTAACCAGGAACTCCTGTCCGTCTATCTTGGCATCTCCTTTAGGTTTCTGCAGCAGGCTGATCCAGTGGTGCATCTCCTCTGGAGTGTCAGTGTTACAGTGGATCACACGGTTCGCTGTGATGATCACAAAGGAGTTGGGCCTGGGGACACGTACACACACGCACACACACACACACACACACACACACACACACACACACACACACACACACACACACACACACACACACACACACACACACACACACACACAAAGGTTAGGTACCGATACATAACACACATCTAATTTATTATCCCAAACCATGTCAACCACAGTAACTAGCTCATACCTGTCTGGGTTGTCAGAGGCACAGACTGAGTCAATCAGTCCCACGTCCAGAGTTCCCTATAACATGACATGACGCACTCTGTTATTATGGCACAGTGTGTATAACATATGTGGGTAATTATAACATGTGTATAACGTGGTTAGAAGCTGTGCAGACTCTGACCACAGCGTTCTTGGGGTTGGCCTGTTCATGAGACATGGCCATCAGCTGCTCGGGAGTATACACATGAACCTTACTGAGGACGTTATACCACGCACTAGAGAGAGAGGGGGGGAGAGAGAGAGAGAGAGAGAGGAGGGTGGAAAGAGAGAGGGGGAGAGAGGGGCGAGAGAGAGGAGGGCAGTAAGAGAGAGGGGAGAGAGAGAGGAGGGTAGAAAGAGAGAGGGGAGAGAGGGGAGAGAGAGAGAGAGAGAGAACAATTTCAGATGAAAATTGATATTACCGTTCTACTCATTGGCATCATGTCTCTGTGACGAAAACCACAGGTGGTTCTGAATCCTATGGTTCTAAGAGATTGGTTATTAGAGACCATAGTCAAATACATAAGTCGAACACTTTGGTGTCTCCATACCTGGCGTCTTCTGGCGACTCAGCAAACACCTGGTACGTCCTCTCATCTGTCACGATGTTCAACGCATTTTCCTTCTCATGGTTGTTCACGATCTCCCTGCGGGGGAACAGAGAGGAAAGGAAATAAGTTTTGCTTTGTCAATGAGTTGCATTGTGGATTGGGCTTAAGACTAGAGTATTGCATTGTGGGTATTAGAGTCTTACTTGGCGGCGCGGATGTCGATGGTTCCCTTCAGTTTCTCCTCGCTGTCGTTGTCAAAGTACATCAGTTTGTGTTCCCTCAGAACAAACCAACGCATCTTCCAGTTCCTGCAGGGGGAGGTAGGGTGTAGGGGTTAACACACACACACACGCACACGCACGCACACACACATAAGACAAACACTCTCCTCTAATCCCCCTCTAAACGAACAGACACACACCCCAACCTGCGGGACAGAGTGGACAGTCCTCCTCCCTTCTTATGGAGCCAGCCAGACTTGAGGGCCTCCTGTTTAGAGCGGAACCACATGAAGGTCTCATCCTTCAACACACACCACCGCCTGCGCCATGGAATCATCAGACCAGCTGAGAGGGAGACACACACACACATTCATTATGCCACTACAACCAGTTAATGGGATGGGAGAGAAACATGGGCTGTGTGTAAGTGTTGTGTATGCGTGTGTGTGTTTGTGTGTCTGTAGGTGTGTGTGTGTGTGTTTGTGCGTGTGTTTGTACTCACCCTTCATGTAGAGGTAGCTATGGAAGTATGGAGGTCCGTTCCCGTTGAGAAGAGTGACCCTGCCGTTGTGTACCTCCTCATCTGTGTCCAACAGCCCATCATGCTCATCATCACTCTCTATGTACTGGACAACACAGATATATACCTCAATATCTATCTATCTATCTATCTATCTATCTATCTATCTATCTATCTATCTATCTATCTATCTATCTATCTGTCTGTCTGTCTGTCTGTCTGTCTGTCTGTCTGTCTGTCTGTCTGTCTGTCTGTCTGTCTGTCTGTCTGTCTGTCTGTCTGTCTGTCTGTCTGTCTGTCTGTCTGTCTGTCTGTCTGTCTGTCTGTCTGTCTATCTATCTATCTATCTATCTATCTATCTGTCTGTCTATTATTTCACTTATAATTCACTGTATGACAATTCCAGTGGGTCAGAAGATTATAAACACTAAGTTGACTGTGCCTTTAAACAGCTTGGAAAGTCCAGAAAATGATGTCATGGCTTTAGAAGCTTCTGATAGGCTAATTGACATCATTTGAGTCAATTGGAGGTGTACCTGTGGATGTATTTCAAGGCCTACCTTCAAACTCAGTGCTTCTTTGCTTGACATCATGGGAAAATCAAAAGAAATCAGCCAAGACCTCAGAAAAACAATTGTAGACCTCCACAAGTCTGGTTCATCTTTGGGAGCAATTTCCAAATGCCTGAAGGTACCGTGTTCATCTGTACAAACAATAGTACACAAGTACAAACACCATGGGACCACGCAGCCGTCATACCACTCAGGAAGGAGACACGTTCTGTCTTCTAGAGATGAACGTTCTTTGGTGTGAAAAGCGCATATCAATCCCAGAACAGCAGCAAAGGACCTTGTGAAGATGCTGGAGGAAACAGGTACAAAAGTATTTATATCCACAGTAAAACAAGTCCTATATCGACATAACCCGAAAGGCCGCTCAGCAAGGAAGAAGCCACTGCTCCAAAACTGCCATAAAAAAGCCAGACTACGGTTTGCAACTGCACATGGGGACAAAGATCATACTTTTTGTAGAAATGTCCTCTGGTCTGATGAAACAAAAATAGAACTGTTTGGCCATAATGACCATCGTTATGTTTGGAGGAAAAAGGGGGAGGCTTGCAAGCTGAAGAACACTATCCCAACCGTGAAGCACAGGGGTGGCAACATCATGTTGTGGGGGTGCTTTGCTGCAAAAGGGACTGGTGCACTTCACAAAATAGATGGCATCATGAAGAAGGAAATGATGTGGATATATTGAAGCAACATCTCAAGACATCAGTCAGGAAATTAAAGCTTGGTTGCAAATGGGTCTTCCAAATGGACAATGACCCTAAGCATACTTCCAAACTTGTGGCAAAATGGCTCAAGGACAACAACTTCAACGTATTGGAGTGGCCATCACAAAGCACTGACCTCAAGCCTATAGAAAATTTGTGGGCAGAACTGAAAAAGCGTGTGCGAGCAAGGAGGCCTACAAACCTGATTCAGCTACACCAGCTCTGTCAGGAGGAATGAGCCAAAATTCACCCAACTTATTGTGGGAAGCTTGTGGAAGGCTACCCAAAACGTTTGACCCAAGTTAAACAATTTAAAGGCAATGCTACAAAATACTAACTCAGTGTATGTAAACTTCTGACCCACTGGGAATGTGATGAAAGAAATAAAAGCTGAAATAAATAATTCTCTCTACTATTATTCTGACATATCACATTCTTAAAATAAAGTGGTGATCCTAACTGACCTAAAACAGGGATTTTTTTTTACCAAGATTAAATGTCAGGAATTGTGAAAAACTTAGTTTAAATGTATTTGGCTAAGGTGTATGTAAACTTCTGACTTCAACTGTATATATAGATATACAGGTAACTGCCAAAATAAAGGAAACACTTTAGTAAATAAGGGATTCAAAGTGTACTGAAAGCAGGTGCTTCCACACAGGTGTGGAATTAACATCCCATCATGCTTATGGTTATGTATAAAAATGGTTGGCAGACCAAGTTGCCCATTATTTTGGTGACCATGGCTAGTAGAAGAGATCTCAGTGACTTTGACAGAGAGGTGACTGTTGGAGCACGTTTGGCAGGAGCTTCAGTGACAAAGACTGCTCAAATTGCTGATGTTTCACGACATACCATGTCCGTCTCAGTCACCAGATCTCAACCAAATTGGGAGATTATGGGAGAATCTGATGCGTCGCCTGAGACAGAGTTGTCTACCACCATCAACAAAACACCAAATTATGGAATTTCTTGTGGAAGAATGGTGTCGCATTCCTCTAATAGAGTTCCAGACACTTGTCAAATCTATGCCAAGGTGGGTTGAAGCTGTTCTTTCTCGTGGTGCCCCAAACGCCCTATTAAGACACTTTACGTTGGTGTTTCCTTTATTTTGGCAATTACATGCACGTCCAATATGCCTCATAAATATACACAGCAATAATGTGTGAATGTGTGTGTTTGTGTATGTGTGAATATGTGTGTGTGTACTAACTGAGTCAGAGCTGCCCCTGTATGACTCTATGCTGGCGTTGGTGCACGTGGACTTCCTCAGAGCTTCTTCCTCTGTCATGGCTGCGCTGCCTCTGTTGCTATTCTGCCCGGATGCGGAACCATCGTCTCCCGCAGTGACAGAGCCCTCCTCCTCGTCGTAATCTGATTCGCCGCTGTCGACCGGCATGCTGTAGATCGGCTCCTCCCCTTCTCCGAGGCTCAAGATACTCATCCTCCCTCCATCACCCTCTTTTTTCTCCTCCTCTTTTCCTTTTCCCTCCCCCTCTTCAGGAGGCAGTGGTGGGGGGGGAGGTGGGAGAGGGGTGTCAGAGCCATCTCCAGCTGGTAAGGGGGGAGGCGGGGGAGGGACGGGAGTGGGTGAGGATGAATCGAGGAGAGGGGGAGGTGGTGTAGCAGTACAGCCCTCAGCGAAGGCAGGTGGAGGGGGAGGCAGGTGGGCGAACATATCCTGGTCCACGGCAGCGTCAGCCTCGGCTGGAGGAGGGAAGTCTGGGAGGAGAGGGACAGTACACTCCTCCTCGGCATGGAAGCCCTCGTCCACCTCCTCCTCCTGGGTTCTGGCTGTGGCCATGCCTGGCCCCTCCTGGAGCCGCTGGAGGGCAGGGAGACAGGGCAGATAAGGCCAGGTATGTTTTAAGCATATCCAACTTAACACAGGAGAGGGACGCAATTAGAACAACCTCAACACTCTTCAGGAAATACGGAACACCAACCTCTGCGCTAGCACTAGCAGCGGTGGCTAAACTGGGATCCAGACCTCCAAAGTCCAGGAGGTCGATTAGTTCTGTGGCCTTACGAGAGGCCTCCTTCTTCAGCCTCTTGATCTCTGCGTCCCGGCGTAGCCGGAGCTCCTGCCTGGACGACTCACAGAGCTGGGAGACCCCATCCTCCCTCTGTTTCTGTAGGCGCTCGATCTCCAACTCTATACGCAAGATCTCCTCCATCTGACGGGCCTCTTCTTCCGTCTTTCCTTCCTTCTTCTGGAAAGGGAGAGAGGGAGGAGGAGGGAGGAAAGGGAGAGAGACACAATGGAGTGGAGAGGGAGAGAAAGAGAGGAAATTATAAAGAACGTCAGGTGTCATCTCATGTCTGATGACATGGATGAGCCCATTCCTATGATAGTCATTGGCCTCAGGACCAGACCGTTTTCTAAAAGAGGGGTGAGCAGAGAAAAGAGTAGAGAAGAGAAAGCTCACCTCAGAACCCTGAGCGGCCTTTGCCTCTACGCCTCCCTCCTCCTGTTCTCTCTTCTTCCTCTCCTCCTCCTCTCTCTTCCTCCTCTCCTCTCTGAGTTTACGGCAGCTTGCGCGGGCCACCTGTCCTCGTCTGTGTTTTTGGAGTACCCGCGTCGCCAAGCATCGCCGTAGAAACCATTTCCGTTGTATGTGGGTACGAAGGTACCCCTGGAGGGTGATGACGCTCTCCTTCACACGCTTAAAGTGCTTCCTGGCGGTGTAGGTGAGGATGTGGGCTCTGATGACCATGCCTGCTTTACGGCGAACCTCGTCTCTCTCTTTCTCCAGATGCTGTTCCAGAGACTCCTTCATAAACACCTACAGGTCGGAGGTGTGACGTCAGGGGTGAGAGGTTGAGGGGTCAGGTGGGCAAGGTGAAATGTCACTTCAACATCTGTTGGTATCCACAGGTGTCAAGTCCACTAAAGTTCTACTGCAGTCTTACCTTGGTCTTTCCCAGCTGCCACTCCTTCTTGGCACGGTCGTATTTGGTCAGCAGGTCTGTACTCCTCTTCTTATCATCCCCCGCTCCACCCCCCTTCTCTTGCAGAATGATCTGATACCTGAGAGAGAGGAAGACAGGGGTGGAGAAAGAGGAAGTGAAAGAGTAACAAAGTTAAAACAAACTAAGTTTATTTACATACACTAGCCCAGAGAGAGAGAATTACAAAAAGAGGCGCAGGAGGAAGAGACAGACAGACACACACAGACAGACAGACAGACACACACACACTGACACAAACAGACACAGACAGACAGACAGACAGACAGACAGACAGACAGACAGACAGACAGACAGACAGACACACACACACACACACACACACACACACACACACAGATACACAGACAGACACACACACACAGACAGATACACAGACAGACAGATACACAGACAGACAGATACACAGACAGACAGATACACAGGCAGGCAGGCAGGCAGGCAGACAGACAGACAGACGCACGCACACACACACACTGACCGGCTGATGAAGTCTTTGAAGGTTCTGCGGACAGGGAAGCCGGCCCGGCGGATCTTAACTGTTTCTAACATTCCAGAATATCTCAGCTGGTTCAGAACCACTTCCGGGTCAAACACGCTAGGGTTCTACATGGGTCACAGGTCAGAGGTGTTTGGTTACAATAAGTTGTTCTGATATACATTTGTGTCACCCTATGTTCAAGGAGCTTGATGTCTGGTAAAGAGTGTCTTACAAAGGTATACCATATACATTACTGGTCAAAAGTTTTAGAACACCTAACACCTAATACCACCTTATTCAAGGGTTTTTCTTAATTTGTACTATTTTCTACATTGTAGAATAATTGTGATGACATCAAAACTATGAAATAACACATATGGAATCTTGTAGTAACCAAAAAAGTGTTAAACAAATCAAAATATTTTATATTTGAGATTCTTCAAATATCCACCCTTTGCCTTGATGACAGCTTTGCACACTCTTGGCATTCTCTCAACCAGCTTCACCTGGAATGCTTTTACAACAGTCTTGAAGGAGTTCCTACATATGCTGAGCACTTGTTGGCTGCTTTTCCTTCACTCTGCGGTCAGACTCATCCCAAACCATCTCAATTTGGTTGAGGTCGGGCGATTGTCCCAAACCAGATGGGATGGCGGATCGCTGCAGAATGCTGTGGTAGCCATGCTGGTTAAGTGTGCCTTGAATTATAAATAAATCACAAACAGTGCCACCAGCAAAGCACCCCCACACCATCACACCTTCTCCTCCATACTTTATGGTGGGAAATACACATGCAGAGATCCGCTGTTCACCCACACCGCGTCCCACAAAGACATGGCGGTTGAGACCAAAGATCTCCAATTTGGACTCCAGACCAAAGGACAAATTTCCACAAATTTCCACCGATCTAATGTCCATTGCTCGTGTTTCTTGGCCCAAGCAAGTCTCTTCTTCTTATTGGTGTCTTTTAGTAGTGGTTTCTTTGCAGCAATTCGACCATGAAGGCCTGATTCACTGGCCCACACAGAGCCCTGACCTCATCCCCATCAAACACCTTTGGGATGAATGTGGCTGAATGGAAGCAAGTCCCCGCAGTAATGTTCCAACATCTAGTGGAGGCTGTTATGGCAGAAGAGAGGGGGCCAACTTCATATTAACACCCATGATTTTGGAATGAGAAGTTCGACGAGCAGGTGTCCACATACCTTTGGTCATGTAGTTTATGTAAAGTGACTTTTGGGGTTAATATAGATATGTAGTGTGAAAGACATAGATATGTAATAGATGATACTAACCTTCTCGTTGTTGGGTTTGATGCAGCGCACAAAAAAAGGGTTGGACACACTCAGAGTGCCCATGAGGGAATGGAGAGAGTCCTGAGAGAGACACAGAGAATCAGTACACACACACACACACACACACACACACACACACACACACACACACACACACACACACACACACACACACACACACACACACACACACACACACACACACACACACCTTCTCTCACCCTAAACTGTGAACTGACGGTAGGCTTGCGTCTGGCTGTTCCCATCTTCAGAGTCTCCTCACTGTTCCTGCTGCCCACTCTCTCAAACAGATCATAGATGAAGTCCAGTTTGCTCTCCTTCAGCATGTTGAGGATGTCGTCTCTGAATGTATCTCTGTTCTTCTCCAGAACCCCGGTGACATCATACAGAACCTCTCCAGCATAGTGCCTGATGCCAAACTGATGGTCAGCCAGTCGAGGCTTCACATAGTAAGGGTTTGTCTGCAGAGGGAGAAGGAGACAAGTTATATCCCACCATATGAATGAATGTCACATCGTTGCATGTGTATGTGTGTCAGAGGAGGCTGGTGAGGGGAGGGCGGCGCATAATAATGGTGGAATAGAGTGAATGGATGGCTATCAAACTATGTGTTTGATGAGTTTTATACCATTAAGTACACTCTGTTCCAGCCATGACTATGAGCCAATCCTCCCCAATGAAGGTGTCACCAGCCACCTGTGGTGTGTGTGTGTGTGTTATGTTGGGTGGGGCGGGGTTGTTTGTGTGGGTCTGTGTGTGTGTGTACTGTATGACTCACAGAGTGCCTGCTGTGTAGTTTCTCCAGCAGTGTGAAATCTGTCCCTTTGGGGAAGCGACTCTCCTCGTTGACCAACGCTAGCATCCCAAGTTTCTGGCAGAGAGACACAAACAAAACATCAGATTAAATCTACTTCCCATTAACATTACATCAGCCCCAGTGTTGGGCTGAATCCTAAATAGCACCCTATTCCCTATATAGTGCACTCTTTTTTGGCCAGAACCCCATGGGCCCAAGTAATACTTGGGCCCAATAGGGAATACATATCTCCCTGTAGCAGGAGAACTTTCTTGCAATACAGGACATTTTAAACTTGTAGTGTATTTGAGATTTAAAAAGGCTTCTGAAGTTTGTAATTACACCTTGAAATTTCATCAGACTTGATTTTCCCACATAATAATTCACATATTAATAATCCACTGGCTCAAATTAAGATCCTACATCTGTAGAGTGCCATTTGGGAGACAACTTTGGTCTCTTACCTTCTCTATGAGGTCCAGACACTCAGCGTTATCCATCCAGTCTATGGCTTCCCACTGGACTCCCTCTCTATGGACACACAGCGTTATCACAGGTAGAGCCCAACGTTGTTTCTGTCTCAGAATGTGTGTGTATATCTCAGCATGTGTGTTTGTGTGTATATCTCAGTGTGTGTGTGTATATCTCTGTGTGTGTGTGTGTGTCATTACTGTCCTGTGAGGATCACAATGGGTCAGATCAGCTTGGCAATGATTGACAATAACCAGACCTTCTCTCACCAGGGGAGGAGGGTACTGGGCCAGTTTGACAGTTCACACCCTGTTGTAAATTACAGGAGAAGGGGGGATCTTTCTCCCCTTTAGTATCAACCAAAGGAATGTCTTTGTTTCACAGACAGTTTTCCCTCTTAAACTCTAACATCGGTCAAAAGTATATATTGGATCAATATTTCTAACATAAGAATGTAGGGAATGGTCAGTGGGGAGCAAAAGAAAACTAATGTCATATTGTTTTTTATTCTGTGATGTCATTAAAACTGGTATAAAAGAAATACTGTAACTTGAAAAGTATTTACACGACAGGTATGAAGTCTCCATCCTTAACGTTGTGCATATAATATGAACAATTCAGAAAGTATTTTTGCTAAGATATGAATGTGATTTTAGGAGGTATGAGAGAATCTATCTCCTATAAACTGTGCATAGTAAGTAACCACGCCCGAGTGAGGTCGGAGAGCGTGTCAGATTGATAGAACAATGCCCTTTCGATGAGAGTGCAGAAAAAGCCAACGAAATGAACATTAGACCAGGAAAGACGAGGAATTGCAGCCCACGTCTAAAGTGGTTTAAATCCTGACTATCAACACGAGGAGGAAGAGGCGAGAAGCTCACCTCAGACAATCACTGGCACAGTTGATTAGCTGTCCTAAGTCAGATATCGAGAAAAACTCATCTAAGTGAGACTATCCTACTACGCTCGTCACCAATGGGAACCGTCAACATGGCTGGCTATCTTCCAGAGTGAACAACAGTAGAAGAGACGGATCCGGACCCTTTCAGACAACCAGAGCCTTACCAGCGTGCCGCTGAAAGGCCAACCCACATCCTTCCCAAACAAAGGCACTCACACGTAAATACATTCATGATTCCTTATTCCAAACGGGCAGCGGTTCGTGTGCAACGCATATGATTAATGTGAGAATAGTTCTAAAATGTATCCACGATATGTGTCCCTTTTTCTCTCGCTCTCTCCTCCCCACCCCTCTATAAGCCGCCATATTTTGTCAGTCCACATATTTTTGTCTTATGTAAAACGGTGTATGTTTATTCTGTGTTATTATTTAGTTAGCTAATAAATAAATAATTCAACCAATTTGTGCAGTACTGAATCATGAGTGAGGCTGGGTTTTTTGCAGTTGCATGAGGTTAAGACTGTTCAGAATGATATTATACAAGGTTATGATTAATATGATTAATTTGACTGTTTATAGACGTGATAGGTAAATACCTTTAGAGTTTAATTTGGGAGACGGTAACTCTTTAAAGAAACGCTCTCGTGGTGCCCCAAATCATAATGAGTTCATTGTTACACAATTAATTGAATCGGGTAACAATTAAACATAGCTAGTGGATTAAATAAATAACAGTCATCAGATTAATGAAGGTAAAGTCATGACAGTGTGTGTGTCTGTGTATATATCTCTGTGTGTGTATATATCTGTGTGTGTGTGCGTATGTGTATCTGTGTGTGTGTGTATATCTGTGTGTGTGTGTGTGTGTGTGTGTGTATCTGTGTGTATATCTGTGTGTGTGTGTGTGTGTGTATCTGTGTTTATGTGTCTCAGTGTGTGTATCTGTGTGTGTGTGTATCTCTGTGTGTGTGTGAATATCTGTGTGTATGTGTCGCAGTGTGTGTGTGTATATCTGTGCGTGTGTGTATCTCTGTGTGTGTGTGTGTGTGTGTATCTGTGTGTATGTGTCTCAGTGTGTGTGTATATCTGTGTGTGTGTGTGTATATCTGCGTGTGTGTGTGTGTGTGTGTGTGTGTATCTGTGTGTATGTGTCTCAGTGTGTGTGTGTATATATGTGTGTGTGTGTGTGTATCTGTGTATCTGTGTGTATGTGTCTCAGTGTGTGTGTCAGTGTGTGTATATCTGTGTGTGTGTGTGTGTATCTGTGTATCTGTGTGTATGTGTCTCAGTGTGTGTGTATATATGTGTGCGTGTGTATATGTGTGTATGTGTCTCAGTGTGTGTGTGTGTATATCTGTGTGTGTGTGTATCTGTGTGTATGTGTCTCAGTGTGTGTGTGTGTGTGTATATCTGTGTGTGTATCTGTGTGTATGTGTCTCAGTGTGTGTGTGTGTGTGTGTGTATCTGTGTGTATGTGTCTCAGTGTGTGTGTGTGTGTCTAAGTGTGTGTGTGTGTGTGTGTGTCTGTGTGTATGTGTCTCAGTGTGTGTGTGTGTGTATAACTGTGTGTGTATCAGTGTGTGTGTGTCCTAGTGTTTGTGTGTGTATATATGTGCGTTTGTGTATCTGTGTGTATCTGTGTGTATCTGTGTGTATGTGTCTCAGTGTGTGTGTGTATATGTGGGTGTGTATCTGTGTATATGTGTCTCAGTGTGTGTGTGTATATCTGTGTGTATCTGTGTGTATGTGTCGCAGTGTGTGTGTGTGTATATCTGTGTGTGTGTGTGTATC